>NC_142889.1:9063856-9372689 GCF_051225735.1 Oryctolagus cuniculus
CACTCCTGCATTAAGTTATCTCATGTGCATGTGCCATTGATAATGGGTTTAGCGAGGGGTGAGCAATTAGGCTCTTCATTTTTCACCTGTTATGAGCAAAGCTGTTACAAACATTTCGGTAAAAGTCTTTGTGTAGACATGCTTTTTTGACCTAGTAATTACCTAGGACTGGCGTTGCTGGGTTGTATAGTAAGTGAATGTTTACCTTTAGGGGAAAACTGGCATACCAATAAGTGGCTGTACCACTTTTTTATTTCAACTAACAATGAGTGACAGTTTCATTAACTTCATATCCTCCTGTAAACTTGGATGATGTGCTGCTATAGCCTTTGCGGAGTAGAATGTGTGTGTAATGGAATCTCAGTGCAGTTAATTTACATTTCCTTGAGAGCCCAGAGTGTTCATCATCTTTCGTGTACTTATTAGCCATAGTATATCTTCTGGTCCTGGTGTTCTCATAGCCACGGGTTGGGTAGGTGGTTTCATTAGATATTCTGAAGTTCAAACTTCTGTCTTACAGTGATGGAGGAACTTATCGCTGTTGTGAAAGAAAATAGGGTAGAAGCAAGGTGCTCATGCCGAGGTTCCCAAGGGGTTCTTGAGGGTTTCTATGATCTGTACAGTTTTATGTTTTTAATTTTAACGAAAGTTTTTCTTTTTAAAAATGTATTTATTTTAGAAGTGGAGTTACAGAGAGAGAGAGAGAGAGAGGGAGAGAGAGAGAGAGAGAAAGGTCTTCCATTCACTGGTTCACCTCCAGATGTCCCCAACAGCTGGAGCCGGGTCGATCTGAAGCCAACAGCCAGGAGCTTCTTCCAGGTTTCCCATGTGGGTGCAGGGCCCCATATATATTCATATATATGAACATACACATACACATACACATACACATATATTGCAGCTTTTGGTATTTTTGGTATTGGTAGATTTAAGCACAACTGTATCAATTATAGCATGATATGTAAATGATCTAAATACTCCAAAATGTAGCTTTTGTTGAAACGGATGAAAAGGCAACACGAAATGATATACTGCCTACATGACACCTACCTTAGACACAGACACAAATAAAAGGGCAGAGAAAGATAGGCCATGCTAACTTTAATCATAAGAAAGCTTGGGTTGCTATATGAACATCCAAATAGACTTTAAGTAACACTAGGGATATCCCAAGTACTGGTCTGATTTGTTTAAAACATTATTTATTTGAAAAGGAGAGTTGTGGAGAGAGGGGAAGATAGATCTTTCTGCTGGCTTACTCTCCAGTGGCCACAACAGCTATGGTTGGCCTAGACAGAAGCCAGGAGCAGAAGTGGAACAGCTGGGCCTCAAAACTAGCACCCATATAGGATGCCAGCATTGTAGGCAGCAGCCCGACCAATTGCACCACAATGCTGGTCCCAGTGCTGATACGGTTATGAAGAATAGTAGTAGGGAGAAAGTGTCATTTCATAATGATAAAGGGGTCAATTCATCAATAAGCCAAAATAGCTCCTGTCTTGGTCTGCATAGGCTGCTTTAGGCAAATGTAAGGCATCTTCAAAAAGTTCATTAAAGCAAATATTATGGAAAAAACTGATGATGGTTTTTAAATGGTTTTGCACCAAAATAAATTTTCAAGATTATTTATTTGTTTTTGTTTTTGTTTTGTTTTTGTTTTTGTTTTTGTTTTTGACAGGCAGAGTGGACAGTGAGAGAGAGACAGAGAGAAAGGTCTTCCTTTGTCGTTGATTCACCCTCCAATGGCTGCCATGGCCGGTGCGCTGGAGCCGGTGCAGCGCGCTGATCCGATGGCAGGATCAACGTACTTATCCTGTTCTCCCATGGGGTGAAGGGCCCAAGGACTTGGGCCATCCTCCACTGCATTCCTGGGCCACAGCAGAGAGCTGGACTGGAAGGGGGGTAACCAGGACAGAATCCGGTGACCCGACCAGGACTGGAACCCGCTGTGCCGGCGCCGCAAGCGGAAGATTGGCCTAGTGAGCTGCTGCACCGGCCCAAGATTATTTATTTATTTGAGAGCATAAGACAGAGAGAGAGAGAGAGAGAGAGAGAGAGAGAGAGAGAGAGAGAGACTGGTAGAGTGCGCCCATCGATTAGTTTCTTT
Source organism: Oryctolagus cuniculus (assembly GCF_051225735.1). NCBI lineage: Eukaryota > Metazoa > Chordata > Mammalia > Lagomorpha > Leporidae > Oryctolagus > Oryctolagus cuniculus. The sequence continues at coordinate 9,065,964 of NC_142889.1, forward strand.
CTGAAATGCCCACAAAGGCCAGGGCTGAGTGGGGCTGAAGCCAGGAGGTGGAAATGAAATCCAAGTTTCACAGGTGCATGACAGACACTCAGCTAGTTGAGCCATCATCTGCTGCCATCACCCTCTTCCCCAGCACTTACACACTCTCCTCCACTTAGAGTACTGTCCCAGCTTCTTCTTGACCCTCAGCTTCTCCACTGCCACATCAACAAGTACTTCTCTTGTGTCTTTATCCTGGAAGCTCTCCTTGACACTCCTCCTCTCAAGGAAAGTGATGTACTTCCCTTGGCCTTCCAGTAGTGCCTAATGTTGTGGAGTTTTCTATCAGATAGAACTCAGAGCCTCAGTACATGCCAAGGGCCAAGCCAGGTGTTGGAACTATAGAGGTGGGCAGATGGGACAATACCTGTGCCTTTGTGAAGGGAATGGCGAGACATAGCCCAGGTACTAACAGAGAAAAACTACTAGCCCAGATTATTACATACTGCAAAGCTCCCATTTGTGAATGAAGGTGAAATAAAGACCTTTCATAGCAAACAGAAATTGAAAGAATTTGTCTCTTCTCATCCAGCCCTGCAAAAGATGCTGAAAGATGTGTTACACAGAGAAACACCGAAACACGGTCATCAGTATGAAAGAAGGTAACGGAAGGAAACCTCACAGCAAAAGATCACAGGAAGTTCAAAGCATATGCTAGAAAATATCTTTGGGAAAATGGCAGGGCAAAATTACTCCTATCAATAGTCACATTGAACGTTAATGGCCTCAACTCTCCAGTTAAAAGGCACAGATTGGCTGAATGGGGCAAGGTACAAAAACCATGTATTTGCTGCTCACAAGGAACACATCTTTCCAACAACAATGCATGCAGACTGAAAGTGAAAGGCTGGAAAAAGATATAAAATGAAAACAGAGCGGGCATAGCCATATAATATTGGACAACATAAACTTTACCACAAAAACTGTTAAGAGAGACAAAGAAGGGCACTATATAATGATTAAGGGATCAATTCAACAGGAAGATATAACGATTATTAATGAATATGCACCTAAATATAGGTCCCCGGTTTATTTAAAAGATATGTAAAGGGACTTAAAGGGAGACTTAGACCCCAATACAATAGTACTGGGGGACTTCAATACTCCACTCTCAGAAATAGACAGATCAACAGGGCAGAAGATCAACAAGGAAACAGTAGATTCAAAGGACACCATTGCCCAAATGGATCCAACAGATATCTACAGAATTTTTCATCCTACACACAAAGAATATACATTCTTCTCAGCAGTACATGCGACTTTCTCTAGGATTGACCACATACTAGGCCATAAAACAAGTCTCCACATATTCAAAAGAATTAGAATCATATGATGCAGCTTCTCAGACCATAGTGGAATCAAGTTGGAAATTAGCAACTCAGGAATCCCTAGAACATATGCAAACACATGGAGATTGAACAACATGCTCCTGAATGAACACTGGGTCCTAGAAGAAATCAAAAGAGAAATCAAAAACTTTCTGGAAGCAAATGAGGACCACATCACAACATATCAAACTTATGGGATACAGCAAAAGCAGTGATAAGAGGAAAGTTTATAGCAATAAGTGCCTACATCAAGAAATTGGAAAGGCACCAAATAAATGAGCTTTCAATGCATATCAAGGATCTAGAAAAACTGCAGCAAAGTTTCGGCAAAGCAGCAGGATATAAAGTCAATGCACAAAAATCAACAGCTTTGTATACACAGGCAATGCCATGGCTGAGAAAGAACTTCTAAGATCAATCCCATTCACAACAGTTACAAGAACAATCAAATACCTTGGAATAAACTTAACCAAGGACGTCAAGGATCTCTACGATGAGAATTACAAAATCTTAAAGAAAGAAATAGAAGAAGAGACCGAAAATGGAAAAATCTTCCATGCTCATGGATTGGAAGAATCAATAACAACAAAATGCCCATTCTCCCAAAAGCAATTAAGAGATTCAATGCAATCCCAATCAAGATACCGAAGACCTTCTTCTCAGATCTGGAAAAAATGGTGCTGAAATATACATGGAGGCACAAGAGACCTCGAATAGCTAAAGCAATCTTGTACAGCAAAAACAAAGCCGGAGGCATCACAATCCCAGATTTCAGGACCTACTACAGGGCAGTTGTAATCAAAACAGCATGGTTTTGGTACAGAAACAGAGGGATGCCGGACGCTCGCCCGCGAGAGTCCAGCGTAGTAAAGACACGATCACTGCTTACTTGGTTCTCATGGAACTTTATTCATCCAGATGCAAGGCAAAAGAAAAGAAGCCAAGCCCTCCTCTTCCTACACAATCCTATCCCCATTATATACCCTAGGTTCCCCTAGCAGGATGCTCCCAGACAATGGCTAGTCTGTTCACATGCAGTCCATGCAGGCACAGTCCAATCAAGTTGAAGGGCACATAGTGCCTCAGGTTGAAAGTTCATCTTGCTCCCATCGGGGTTGTTTGTGTCTTCAGGACATCCTGTGGTTAGCACTTCCTTGACTTGTTTTGCTCAGCAGCCAGCACTTCCTTAACTTGTTTTGCACAAGTTATTACAACAGGCAAGGCAAACAGCAAAGTGAGGAAGTTCCCACAGGTGGCCAGCCTGCGATTCCCCACAGAGGGATAGACCAATGGAACAGAATAGTCAAAACCAGAAATCAATCCAAACATCTACAGCCAACTTATAGTTGATCAAGGATCCAAAATCAATCCCTGCAGTAAGGAGAGTCTATTCAATAAATATTCTAGGGAAAATTGGATTTCCACATGCAGAAGCATGAAGCAAGACCCCTACCTTACACGTTACACAAAAATCCACTCAACATGGATTAAAGACCTAAATCTAGGACCCAACACCATCAAATTATTAGAGAACACTGGAGAAACCCTGCAAGATATTAGTACCAGCAAAGACTTCTTGGAAAAGACCCCGGAAGCACAAGCGGTCAAAGCCAAAATTAACATTTGAGATTGTATCAAATTGAGAAGTTTCTGTACTGCAAAAAAAAAAAAAAAAACAGTCAGGAAAGTGAAGAGGCAACTGACAGAATGGGAAAAAATATATGCAACCAATAAAACAGATAAAAGGTTAATAACCAGAATCTACAAAGAGATCAAGAAACTCCACCACATCAAAACAAACAACCCACTTCAGAGATGGGCCAAAGACCTCCACAGACATTTTTCAAAAGAGGAAATCCAAATGGCCAACAGACACATGAAAAAATGTTCAGGATCACTAGCCATCAGTGAGATGTAATTCAAAACCACAATGAGGTTTCACGTCACACCAGTGAGAATGGCTCACCTTCAGAAATCTACCAACAACAGATGCTGGTGAGGATGTGGGGAAAAAGGGCCCTAACCCATTGTTTCCTGGGAATGCAAACTGGTCAAGCCACTATGGAAGTCAGTCTGGGGATTCCTCACAAACCTGAATATAACGCTACCATACAGCCCAGCTATCCCACTCCTTGGAATTCACCCAAAGGAAATGAAATTGGGAAACAAAAAAGCGGTCTGCACCTTAATGTTTATTGCAGCTCGATTCACAATAGCTAAGATCTGGAATCAACTCAAATGCCCAACAACAGTAGACTGCATAGAGGAATTATGGGACATGTACTCTATAGAATACTATACAGCAGCAAAAGCAATGAAATGCGGTCATTTGCAAAGGGACAGATATCATATGTTCTCCCTGAGCGGCGACAGTTATCTAAGCACCTAAAAGGAAACCTGTTGAAGTGAAATGGACACTATGAGAAACAGTGAATTAATCAGCCCTTGTCATCACTGTTGATGTACACTTTAATACTTTATCCCTTTTAATATTTTTGTTCTACTTAATACTATTGCTTGAGCTCTGTAATCAACACACAATTATTCTGTACTTTGGAATTTTATATCTACTAAATACACGTTAAAAAAACAAATATACTGTAATGAGTTGTCTGAGGGGATTTTATAACCTCAAACTCCTGGAACTATCTTTATATAGCGATGTAATCCTTTATACTGAGGTAGTCTTTCCTTTATTTCAACTCATTGAGTGCCTGTTGTTTGGGGATGTGGAAGGAAGGTTGGCATCAAAATATTTTGATCAAAAGAGGTGACAAAATTAAGACCAATTGTAGAACATAACAATATGTTAATTACTCTGCTTTGATCAATGGACATTGTATATATTTTTGAAATACCACAAATAAATATAATTATGATGAACCAATCAAATTTTTAAAAAAGGTTTAGAGGTGAAAATGCTAACCTTTTTGATCATCACACATTTAATTCCTGTATCAAACTATAACACTATACCCCATGAAATATGTAATTGAAATACTAAAAAATTTTAAGAACAATTTTCAAGTTTTTAAAAAAAAAGATCTTCACCACACAATTGTAGTTAAGCTCTCCTCAGTAACATAAAGAAAAGATCTTAAAATACATGCAAGAGAGAAGACAGATAACATTCAGAGAAAAGCCAATCAGACTCACTTGGGACTTCTCATCACAAACCCTTCAGGCAAGGAGAGAATGGAGAGACCTACTCCAAGTCCTAAGAGAAAAAATATTGTCAACCCAGGTTAGTATATCCTGTAAAACTCTTACTTATGAATGAAGGAGAAATGGGGCCGGCGCTGTGGCTCACTAGGCTAATCCTCTGCCTTGCGGCGCCAACACAACGGATTCTAGTCCCGGTCGGGATGCCGGATTCTGTCCCGGTTGTCCCTCTTCCAGGCCAGCTCTCTGCTGTGGCCAGGGAGTGCAGTGGAGGATGGCCCATGTACCTGGGCCTTACACCCCATGGGAGACCAGGAAAAGTACCTGGCTCCTGCCATTGGATCAATGTGGTGCACCAGCAACAGCGTGCCAGCCATGGCGGCCATTGGAGGGTGAACCAACGACAAAGGAAGACCTTTCTCTCTGTCTCGCTCTCTCTCACTGTCCACTCTGCCTGTCAGAAAAAAATTGAAAGAAAAAAATTTTTTTGAAAAATATTTGAATGAAGGAGAAATGAGGATTTACCACAACAAACAGAAATTGAAAGAATTCATAACTACTTACCCGACCCTACAAAAGATGTTCAAGGATGTCCTACACAGAGAAATACAGAAATGGGAACATCACTGCAAAAGTAGATGAACACAGAAAATGAACCAGGTAAAGTAAAACTGAAATCCAAAATACATAAACAAAACTATTTATGGGGGCCGGTGCCGTGGCTCACTTGGCTAATCCTGTGCCTGCGGTGCCAGCATCCCATAGGGGCGCTAGGTTCTAGTCCCGGTTGCTCCTCTTCCAGTCCAGCTCTCTGCTGTGGCCCAGGAGGGCAGTGGAGGATGACCCAACTGCTTGGTCCCCTGTACCCGCATAGGAAACCAGGAGGAAGCACCTGGCTCTTGGCTTTGGATCGGCGCAGCACCAGCCATGGCGGCCATTTGGGGGTGAACCAATGGAAGGAAGACACCCCTCTCTCTCTCTCTCTCTCTCTCTCTCTCTCTCTCTCTCTCTCTCTCTCACTGTCTATGACTCTACATGTCAAATAAAGAAATAAATAAAAAATAAAATAAAATACAACTATCTATGGAAACCTGTCAGGGAAATGTCGGTACTTAACAATAGTCACACTGAATGTGAATGGTCTCAACTCCCCAGTTAAAAGACATAGATTGGCTGGATGGATTAAAAAAGGAAACCCATCTATTTGCTGCCTACAAGAACAACACCTTACCAACAAAGATGCAAGCAGACTGAATGTGAAGGGGTGGAAAAATATAATCCATGCTAATAGAAACAGAAACAGAGTTGGGGTGGCCATCCTAATATCAGACCAAATAGACTTTAGCACAAAAACAATTAAAAGAGACAAAGAAGGGCACCATATAATGATTAAAGGGCCAATTCAACAGAAAGATGGGATATTGAACTTGTATACGCACATAATTGCAGGGTACCTGGCTATTTAAAAGAAATGTTAATGTATTTAAAGTGACAGAAAGACTCAAATACAGTAGTAATGCAGGACTTCAATAACCCGCTTTCAGCAATGGGCGCATCAACAAGACAGAAAATCAACAAGCAAATGCAGAGGTAATTAACACTTTAGACTTAACTAACAGACCTAGCAGAGACCTGCTGAACCTTACACCACACAGCCACAGAGCACACATTTTTCTCTCTGGTACATGAGACTTTCTCTAGGATTGGCAACATCCTAGGCCAAAACACAAGTCTCAGCAAATGAAAAAAAATCAACATCATACCTTGCGTCTTCTTGGACCACAATGAAATGAAGCTAGAAATCAACAACTCAAGAATCTCTGCATCACGTGCAAACACATGGAGAATGAACAACATGTTCATGAACGAACAGTGGTTCATAGAAGAAATCAAAAAGGAAATAAAAACATCTCTGGAAACAAAAGAAGTGATAATACAACATACCAAATTTATGGAATACAGATACACACCGATTTTATCATCTGATTACGGTTATCTGACATAGGAGACATTTAGCTTAAATTCCAGAGACCTTTCCATGGCAAATAACTGCTTTGAATCATTATTTTCCCCATCAGGAAATAGAGCATAAATAATCAGGACATAATGTAAGAAACTATGCAAATTTATCCTACAATCTATAATTTTATAGATTTTATAGCCTACGACTTATAGTCTACAATTTCATAATTGTATATATAAGCCACAATTTTGTTTTAATAAATATAATAGGTTTGAAACAGTTAAAGAATTCAAATCTTGAAGACTCTTATTCTTGCAGCAAGTATTAATTTTTGAAGAGAGTTAGCTTCTGCTAAAAAGCACTTAAAAAATCAAAGTCAGGTTAGAATGCTTTACTTAGTAGGGCTATAATGACATCTTTAAAAAGAGCAGATGAACAAATTTCACCTTATCAATTTATTGTGGTTTTTTTTTTGACAGGCAGAGTGGAAAGTGGGAGAGAGAGACCGAGAAAAAGTCTTCCTTTGCCATTGGTTCACCCTCCAATGGAAGTGGCAGCCGGCTCGCTGTGGCTGGCACACCACACTGATCCAAAGCCAGGAGCCAGGTGCTTCTCCTGGTTTCCCATGGGGTTTCCAATGGGGTGCAGGGCCCATGGACTTGGGCCATCCTCCACTGCCGTCCTGGGCCATAGCAGAGAGCTGGCCTGGAAGAGGGGCAACCAGACAGAATCCAGAACCCCACCCGGGACTAGAACCGGGTGTGTCGGCATCACAAGGTAGAGAACTCTACTAAGAGAGTATTGGAACTCATAGAGGAGTTTGGCAAAGTAGCAGGATATAAAGTCAATGCACAAAAATCAACAACCTTTGTATACACAAGCAATGCCACGGCTTAGAAAGAACTGCTAATTCATTCCCATTCACAATAGCTAGAAAAACAATCAAATACCTTGGAATAAACTTAACCAAGGACGTTAAAGATCTCTACGATGAAAATTACAAAATCTTAAATTTGATCAAGGATCTAAAACCAATTCCTGGAGCAAGGACAGTCTATTCATAAATCGTGCTGGGAAAACTGGATTTCCACGTGCAGAAGCATGAAGCAAGACCCCTACCTTACACCTTACACAAAAATCCACTCAACGTGGATTAAAGACCTAAATCTACGACCTGACACCATCAAGTTATTAGAGAACATTGGAGAAACCCTTCAAGATAATGGCACAGGCAAAGAGTTTCTGGAAAAGACCCGGGAGGCACAGGCAGTCAAAGATAAAATCATTGAGATTGCATCAAATTGAGAAGTTTCTGTGCTGCAAAATAAAAAGTCAGGAGAGTGAAGAGACAACCAACAGAATGAGAAAAAATATTTGCAAACTATGCAACAGATAAAGGGTTAATAACCAGAATCTACAAAGAGATCAAGAAACTCCACAACATCAAAACAAACAACCCATTTAAGAGATGGGCCAAAGACCTCAACAGACATTTTTCAAAAGAGGAAATCCAAATGGCCAACAGGCACATGAAAAAATGTTCAGGATCACTAGCAATCAGGGAAATGCAAATCAAAACCACAATGAGGTTTCACCTCACCACGGTTAGAATGGCTCACATACACAAATCTACCAACAACAGATGCTGGCGAGGATGTGGGGAAAAAGGGACACTAACCCACTGGTGGTGGGAATGCAAACTGGTCAAGCCTCTATGGAAATCAGTCAGGAGATTCCTCAAAAACCTGAATATAACCCTATCGTCCAACCCAGCCATCCCACTCCTTGGAATTTACCCAAAGGAATTTAAATTGGCAAACAAAAAAGCAGTCTGCACCCTAATGTTTATTGCAGCACAATTCACAATAGCCAAGACCTAGAACCAATCTAAATGCCCATCAACGGTAGACTGGATAAAGAAATTATGGGATATGTACTCTTTAGAATACTATACCGCAGTAAGAAACAACGAAATCCAGTCATTTGCAACAAAATGGAGGAATCTGGAACACAACATATTGAGTGAAATAAGCCAGTCCCAAAGGGACAAATACCATATGTTCTCCCTGATCGGTGACAACTGACTGAACACCAACAAGGAAACCTGTTGAAGTGAAATGGACACTATGGGAAACGGTGACTTGACCAGCATAGCCCTGACTGTTAATGAACAACTTAATACATTATCCCTCTTAGTAGTTTTTTTTTTGGTCTGTTCTACTTAATATGACTGGTTTAATTCTGTAATTAATACACAGTTATTCTTAAGTGTTGAAATTTAACTGAAATGTGATCCCTGTTAAACATAAGAGTGGGAATAAGAGAGGGAAGAGATGTATAATTTGGGACATGCTCAAGCTGACTTGCCCCAAACGGTAGAGTTAGAAACATACCAGGGGACTCCAATTCAATCCCATAAAGGTTGCATGTGCCAATGCCATCTCACAAGTGCAAGGGATCGATTTCAGTTCACAATTGATCATAATGAAAGCACTAAGAGTCAAATGAGCACATAAACAAGTCTAGTGCCTGGTAATACTAACTGAGAGAATAAATAAAGGGGAGAGTGATCCAACATGGGAAGGGAGATACTCAGCAGACCCATAGAATGGCAGATGTCATAAACAGCACTCTGGCCTCAGAATCAGCCCTAAAGGCATTCGGATCTGGCTGAAAAGCCCATGAGAGTATTTCAGGCATGGAAAGCCAAGACTCTCTGGCAAAAAAAAAGACCTAAATAGAAGATCTCTGTGAGTGAGATCCCAGTGGAAAGGACAGATCTTCAAAGAAGGAGGTACCTTTCTCTGAAGGGAGGAGAGAACTTCCGCTTTGACTATGACCTTGTCTAAACAAGATAAGAGTCGGAGAACTGAAAAGGCTTCCATAGCCTTGGAAACTCATGACTGGAGCATAGGGAGATTACTGATGCCATAAACAGGAGTGTCAATTTGTAAAGTCAACAACAGGAGTCACTGTGCACTTACTCCTCATGTAGGATCTCTGTCCTTAATGTGCTGTGCATTGAGATTTAATGCTATAACGAGTACTCAAATAGTATATTTCACTTCGTGTTTCTATGGGGGTGCAAACTGTTGAAATCTTTACTTAATGTATACTAAACTGATCTTCTGTAAAAAAAAAAGAAATTAGCAATTCACAACTTGACTCTCACTGGGATTTAACATGACAATTGGTCTGATCTGATTTTATCATCATTTATAAAATCATTTCTTACTTTTCACTTTATGTTTCTGTGTGGGAGCAAACTGTTGAAATCTTTACTTAATGTATGCTAAACTGATCTTCTGTATATTAAGAGAATCAAAAATGAATCTTGATGTGAATGGAAGGGGAGAGGGAGTTGGAAAGGGGAGGGTGGCGGGTAGGAGGGACATTATGATGGGGAAGCCATTGTAATCTATAAGCCGTACATTGGAAATTTATATTCATTAAATAAAATTAAAAAAAATCTTTGAAGAAAGGTAGCTTCTGCTAAAAAGCACTTAAAAATCAAAGTCAGGTTAGAATTCTCTACTAGGGCTATAATGAAATCTTAAAAAAAAAGCAGATGAACCAATTTCACCTTATCAATTTCTTTTTTTTTTTTTTTTTTGACAGGCAGAGTGGACAGTGAGAGAGAGAGACCAAGAGAATGGTCTTCCTTTGCCGTTGTTTCACCCTCCAATTGCTGCCATGGCTGGTGCGCTGCGCCGGACATCGCACTGATCCGAAGCCAGGAGCCAGATGCTTCTCCTGGTCTCCCATGCGGTTGCAGGGCCCAAGCATTTGGGTCATCCTCCACTGCACTCCCTGGCCACAGCAGAGAGCTGGCCTGGAAGAGGGGCAACCAGGACAGAATCCAGCACCCCACCTGGGACTAGAACCCATTGTACCTGTGTCACAAGTTGGAGGACCAGCCTAGTGAGCCGCGGCGCCGGCCTCACCTTATCAATTTCAAAACCCAATAAAGACTAGAAACTTAAATGGGTCATAAAAGATACCTCGAATCATATAACAATCAATTTTATGATTTTGATACATTAGTAGAATTTTCTGGAAAGCCAGTGGTATTAGCAAAAATATAAACTAAAATCATGTAATCATGTAAAACATTGACTTATTTTATCCTGGCTTATAAATTGTTAAGCTTCAATTACATTTATTAACATTAACATGCACATATGGAATGTAATTATCAATTTATCGGTGATATCACTGATATATAGGCTGGAGTTTTAAGATCTAGCAATGTTATTGCATGTGCAAAATCACAGATTACCTGAGTAAAAGAAAAATATAATCTTCAATTTCCATTGTCTTCTTTGAGGTTATTTCAAAACATAGCATGATCTGTCTCAATTACAAGCTTATTATTTCATTATCACAAGAGCATTCATACTCACGATGGACTCTGCCAGCTTCAACAATGAAGACTTAGTTAAGCTCATGTCTCTTTCTTCAAAGCTCCCAGCATTGACGTTTAACTCTTCTCTCTAAAAGTGCATCTCTAGATTCTATGAGATTGCAAGTTAAGACAAACCTTTTTTTTTTAACTTTTATTTAATGAATATAAATTTCCAAAGTACAATTTATGGATTACAATGGCTTCCCCCCATACCGTCCCTCCCACCCACAACCCTCCCTTTCCCACTCCCTCTCCCCTTCCATTCACATGAAGATTCATTTTCGATTATCTTAATATACATAAGATCAGCTTAGTATACATTAAGTAAGGATTACAACAGTTTGCTCCCACACAGAAACATAAAGTGAAAAGTAAGAAATGATTTTTTTAAATGCTGATGAAATCAGATCAGACCTATTGTCATGTTTAATCCCAGTGAGAGTCAAGTTGGGAATTGATAATTTCTTTTTTTTTACAGAAGATCAATTTAGTATATATTAAGTAAAGATTTCAACAGTTTGCACCCCCATAGAAACACAAAGTGAAATATCCTATTTGAGTACTCGTTATAGCATTAAATCTCAATGCACAGCACATTAAGGACAGAGATCCTACATGAGGAGTAAGTACACAGTGATTCCTGTTGTTGACAAACCTTTTTTAGACTGGTGGGAGCAGCAATGTTGAAAAAAATTAATGGACTGAGGAGAATGCAAGAAGTGAAAGTATACAAAGCAGTGGTAATTTAGTCACAGAGACTGACAAGATCAAGCTGTTCTTTTGTGATTTGAAGAACTGAATGGGTTGTGAAGGTATTCCATGGGACAGGAAATATGGAAGTAGGTCTCGAGTTAGGAGTAGAATGTGAATGCAATTCTGGAAGCATGGAGTTTTGTTGGGGAGGTTCTAAAGAAGGAGAGAAAGGACATGGGAGCTCTTTCTCTAAAAAGCACTGCCAGTGCATTACAATGTGCTTCTTTTATTGACAAGGGTTGCATTAGTCCTTTGTACAGCACATGATTATGAATTGCGTTATTAGATAAGCATGTCTGCTATATAGCTGCGTTGGACTCAATGCTCTTCTTGTTAGCAAGGCATTTATTATCCTCAATCTGCTCCTACACAGCACCTGGTGTTCAGGAAGATTGGTCCCCACTGAGAGTGCTTCTGCAGAAACACTGTTCCACGCAGCCCCCTTTTTTATGAGTAACCATTAGTAATAGGTGGGTTTTTGGAAACAGGGAAAACAATCTGTACAAGTATTAGTCAACGAGAGTATGCACTGAATGAACCAGGATTTCAAGCTCAATGAGGCCACCCGCATGGGAGACCAGGAGGATGCACCTGGCTCCTGGTTTCGGATCGGCGAGCGTGCCGGCCCTACCAGCCACTTGAGGGGTGAACCAATGGAAAAAGGAAGACCTTTTTCTATGTCTCTCCCTCGCACTGTCCAACTTTGCCTATGAAAAAAGGAAGAAGACAACACACTAACAACAACAAGTTCCATGTCAGTTGAGGCACTGTAAGTATCAAAGGAATCTCTGGGGTTTCTTCTTGATGTTTTTGTTGAGTCAATTGCTGAGCTGAGTCGACTAGTGACTTGATGTCTCCCCAAGTAACTGGTGGTATTTCAGGGCAAAGAAGGTCTGTGACACCGAGATGTTTTCTCTCCCCCCTCCAACCTGAGGCAAAACTGAGACATGGAGTCCTGAAGGCCTTGAAGCCAACTCATGATGCCACGCAGGGTGAATGCAATGGGCAGGAATCCGCACAGGTCCTGTAGGAGACAGACCAGAAGACATCCCCTCACTGCCACATTAGTAGTGGTTCTGGTACTTCCCAAGGCAGAGCAGGAGGTCCTTTATTATATTCTAATGGGCACGAGGCAGAAATATTTTCTCACCGGAGCATCAGCTGCCTCAAAAGTGCTTGAAGGGTCGCATAAATGATTAAGTGTAACTAAAAGAATAGACATTGTTTGATTAAACCCCAGGGTGTTTATCCCTTCCTTTGTTGTTAAAGGGTTTTAAGGGTACAATGTGCATGCTCTACAATAGGTGGCATTATAAGGGATACCATGCGTGAATTTGATGTCCAACAAACGACAGAAGCTGGAAAAGGGCAGGTGAAGTGTATGCAGGAGCATTATCAGGTTTCAATTGGCTAGGCTTACCCATGATAGCCGTTGACATGAGCAGGTGGTTAATAACATGGCAAGAAGATTTACCCTTCAGGTGGATGGCCCGTGTACCAGTGATGACATGTAGGCAAGGAAAAGGTTTTAGCGATGGACAGTGAGAAACACCCGTTTGCCAAAGGTCATTAGCTTGCTGTCCACGTGATTAGCTGCACAAAATAATGTGGGATTTGCACTCTGCACACAGTTGGAGATAACCAGTACACGCCTCTGGGAGAAGTATGTGAAACTGTTAATAGAAAGATTTTGGAGACTGATGGAAAATCCATGACTTTGTAAGGATCTCTGAAAAGAGCAGCAACATAAAGAGCGTGATGGTAGCACTGATTAACTTCTGATAATATGCTGGGAAGGGGGTGTGTGACTGCAACTATGTGCCACAAATAATGGAGGATGGTGTTTAATCAATAACGTCTGCAGTGAGGAAAAGACTGAGTAAATTAAGTCAAGTTCTATTGTAATACGAGCATAAGGCAGGTGGAGAAGTAAATTAGTGACATAATGACAAATGGTGATCAAATTTGAAGGCTGAATATTGGATAGACATAGTTAACAGTACCACAGCTAATCTGATACGTTGTATTGTTTTGGGGAGGGAAGTTTTATTTATTTATTTATTTTTATAAATAATTATACCACTAGATGGAGAACCGTCAAAAAAGACTGTCAAAGTTTGAGGAAGAGAGTTTTAGAGATCATGGCATGGAAAGAAACAGGAAGAACAGATAGCAGGGTTAAGTGGAGGCCCTTGAGCAGGCTATATAAAAGTTAATCCACTGAATCCATTAGAGTAATCTAGTAAAATAATTGAGATTGGAGTAAATGTTCATGATCCTGTTTTGAGAATGTGAGGTAGATGTTGATCAGGCCAAGACCCAGAACATTAAGTGATCAGTTAATCACCTTTTGCATTTAAGTCAGCAACAGCTTATACAGAAAGTTAAACATTACGAGGAAGAGTGTGAGACAGGTAGAGCCATTGCATTAACATGTTTTTCTGGAAGCTTGAGCTATCAAGTCTACTGTTGGCTTTATTGGAATGGGCAGTAAAGCCAGTTGTAAAACAATCTTTGCAGGCATCCATAAAATCCATAAAATATGACATAGTGCGATATTACTAGCACCCACAGAAGATTGCATCTCTGGTGAAACAGAAATAGTGTCAGTGGATGGATCTTACCCTTCAAGGCTTCAAAAAGTGTCTGTAATTGTTATGTAGTCAGTCTGAAGAATGGATAAGCCCCAGGCCGGCGCCGTGGCTCAATAGGCTAATCCTCCACCTTGCGGCGCCGGCACACCGGGTTCTAGTCCCGGTCGGGGCGCCGGATTCTGTCCCGGTTGCCCCTCTTCCAGGCCAGCTCTCTGCTATGGCCAGGGAGTGCAGTGGAGGATGGCCCAGGTGCTTGGGCCCTGCACCCCATGGGAGACCAGGAAAAGCACCTGGATCCTGGCTCCTGCCATCGGATCAGCGCGGTGCGCCGGCTGCAGCGGCGGCCATTGGAGGGTGAACCAACGGCAAAGGAAGACCTTTCTCTCTGTCTCTCTCTCTCACTGTCCACTCTGCCTGTCAAAAATAAAAAAAAAAATGGATAAGCCCAACTAAGATGTCCTTTCTCTCTCTCCCTGCCTTCAGGAACTCCTACAACCCGAATGTTGGGTTTTCTAATACTATCTTGAGATCCCCAGCCGTATTTTTTAGATTTCTAATTTCCTCTTCTTTTCTCTGGTTTGACTGTACACTTTCCTGTGCTCTGTCTTCTAAGCCCCATATTCTTTCTTCTACCTCACTGATTCTGTTTTTAAGGCCCCACATGTGCTTTTCATTTGTTCTATTGATTCTTCAGTTCACTGTGTTTCTCAGTATCTCATTTTCATGTTCTACTAAATTCCTCATTCCATTTCGATTCCTCATTAAGATTTCATTTTCACAAGTGAGATTTCCTGTCTTGTTCTGTATTGATTCCTGTAGATTTTGGTAACTTCTAAATGGTCTTCTCATAAATTTTTGAAATCAATATATTGCAATCTTCTGCCTCATCATGTTCATAACCTTGTATTGGAGTGTCATGTTCATTTGGGAGTGCCATAATGTCTTCTTTGTTCTTGGCTCCTCGGTTTCTGCATTTGTTGTTTGGCATTGTGGAGATATCCTTTGGTTTCTTCTTCATTTGTTGTTGTGGTTGTTGGTTGTTGTGCATTCTCTCCTTGTGCTATTACTCTAGATTAAGTGGAATGTCTGCTTTTGGTGAATCTCTAGAGGCTTGTGGTGGGTGCGGCCAGAGATCTCGGTTCATTTCTTCAGGTTAAGGGTGTGCCAAATGTGACACACTCAGGTTTGGCATGCTAAATCTTCTTTTCCACTTTTTTTTAATCAGAAGGGAAGTGATTCTGCACAGCTGAGCTATTCTCCTCGATGGGGATCCGTGTCTGAGCGCTAGCCCCAGTGGGTATAATATTCATCTTCTCTGTCCCAAGGACCACGCAAAGGATCTATGCAGTCCTCAGCGTAAGCTCAGATTCCCCTGCAATGTCTCTCACCGGGTAGCCAAGGCTACCAAATTTGTGGTGTTTCCCACTGAGATACTCACGTCCCAGACACCGTGAGTTCTCCCACACACCCTCAAAAGTTTTTTTTTTTTTTTTCACAGTTCTGGTTCATAAGCTCCACACAGTCACTATGTCTTAACTTCCTGTTATTACTCCCAACCAGATTCAAGTTTTTCTGTTTGGATGAGGGAAGGCACCCCTCAAGCTGGCGCAGCTGTTACGTATGTCCAAAATGGCATCTGTCGATTATCTCGCATGCCTTTGTAAGGAGTGTGGAGAGAGACAATCATGTCCATACTGTCTCTTTCTTGTTTTGCTCTCCTCTAATTAGGCTGGTGTACTTTCCTTCACGGGGCTTCAGGCCTCCTTCCCACTAGGCTCTTCCTGCCACTTTTCCAGCAGTGCCTCAGGCTACTGCAGTTTCACCTCACCTCTCTTTACAGCACTGGTGTGGAGGAGAAGATTCTCAGCAGGTGGGCTCCCGAGCCATGGGCACCCCTGTCCTCCACGTAGGTCCACCGTGTCCCTCTAATTCTGGAAGAGTTCCCTCTGCAGTTTTTTCCCTAACTCTTCCCTGAGACTTCACTACCTCCACTTTTATTAAACTATCTTTCCCTGGACTATCAGTGAGCTCCCTCCCTATTCTGTCATCTTGGAGCCACTCCCATTTGGGTAACTTTTTACTTATCCAATTAAAATATGAATTAACAACAAAGTTTTAGTCCATGCCAGAAATCTGTGAAGAGAGAGGTTAGGGTGAGGATGCTTAAAGTAGCAGTGATGAAATTGCCCTCTTCTCACTCACTTTCTGTCCCCAATGTCTCTGTTTTAACATTTCCACTCATATTTATTACGTTGGTTATTAACCTTTAGAAACTTTTACTTTTACTACTGTTAGGATGAATATTTTTGTTTTATTAGATGGCTTGATCTATGTGGTGTCTCTTGTGTTTCTATATGAATTTTAGTCATTTTCTGGATCTGTGAAGAATGTCATTGATTGTTTGGGATCATACTGAATCTATAAATTGCTTTTAGTAATATGGCACTTTGGTGATGCTTATTACATAAACATGGAATATTTTTTCACTTGAACGTCTTGAATTTTTTTAATATTTTGCAATTTTTCATCATAGAGGTCTTTGGTATCATTGATCAAATTTGATCAAATACAGCATTCTTTCATGATGAAAACCATTCATAAATTGTGTCTAGAAGGAGTATGCTTTTTTTTTTGATAGGCAGACTGGACAGTGAGAGAGACAGAGAGAAAGGTCTTCCTTTCCAATTGCTTCACCCCACAATGGCCGCTCTGGCCAGTGTGCTGCAGCCGGCGCACCACGCTGATCTGAAGCCAGGAGCCAGGTGCTTCTCCTGGTCTCCCATGCGGGAGCAGTACCCACGGACTTGGGCCATCCTCCACTGCACTCCTGGGCCACAGCTGAGAGCTGGCCTTGAAGAGGGGCAACCGGCACAGAATCCAGCGCCCCGACTGGGCTAGAACCCGGTGTGCCAGCGCCGCAATGCAGGGGATTAGCCTAGTGAGCTGTGGCGCCGGCCTAGAAGAAGTATTCTATTACTAATTTTTTGAATTCTGTTTCTGGCGTTTCACTAGTCCCTTCATCTTCACATTTAATAGTGAAATGTTGCTATCTTTCTTGGGGTGGAGGGTCATGATGTATTTGTTATTCTTGTTTCTTGAATTTCTGAATTTATTTCTAGGCAACCATGGAGATAATTTTCTTCTAGCAATTGCTAGCCCAGACGTCGCCAACCCAGGCTTATGCCACGCTCTCACTCCAGCGATATCATCATGGGTTGCTGCAGTCCGGTCTCACTTCCCTCTTCAAGCGGCTTTCTGCTCAGGTTCTTGACTGCTGCAGTTGTGTGTCTTGTTGGTGTTCATGCTGCATGATCACACCCTACACACAGGTCCCTGGTGTTCCTCTTCCTCTTGTGGCAATTCCAGTGCAGATTACTCTCCAATTCTCCTCTGAGAGTGTATTTCCTTCCCTCTACCTCTCGCTCTGCCTCTCTTTCTCCCTCTCATGTTTCTTTTTACCTGTAGCCTAGCTTAGTTTGTCATTCTGTAATCCATCATCTTGGAATCTCCCCAGAAATACTAAAATATGCATGGAACCACAAAAGACTTCAAGTAGCCAAATCAATCTTGAGCAAAAGAGAATAGCTTGAATGGATCACACTATCCAACTTCAAAATATGCTACAAAGTTTAGTAAGCAAAACCACATGGACATAGATAATAGCCAATGCATGAGAGAAAACAAGATTCAGGAAACAATGGAAAATGAATCTATATCAACAACAAGTTCTATTCTATTCTATTCTATTCTATTCTATTCTATTCTATTCTATTCTATTCTATTCTATTGAATGAACATAAATTTCCAAAGTACATCTTATGGATTACAATAGCTTCACCACCCCATAACTTCCCTCCCACCCACAACACTCCCCTCTCCTACTCCCTCTGCCCTTCCATTCACATCAAGATTAATTTTCAACTATCTTTATATACAGAAGATCAATTTAGCATATATTAAGTAAAGATTTCAACAGTTTGCACCCACACAGAAACACAAAGTGTAAAATACTATTTGAGTACTAGTTATAGCATTAATTAAACACCTACGAGTAATTGTGTATTAATTACAGTGTTCAACCAATAGTTTTAAGTAGAACATAAAATATACTAAAAGGGTAAAGTATTAAGTTCTTTTTTTGTTTCTTATATAGTTATTCTTTTATTTTTTAAATGTGAATATACAAAGTGCACCTTTTGTATTGTTGTGCCCCCCCCCACAACCTCCCTCCATCCTGTGGCTCTCCCCTCTTCCACTGCCTCTCCCATCCCGCCCTTTATTGAGTTTCATTTTCAATTACCTTCATATACTGAAGATCAACTTAGTATATACTAAGCAAGGATTTCAACAGGCTGAACTCACACAACCGCACAAGGTATAGGGTATTGTTCGACTAGTAGTGTTGTTTTTAAGTGTCATAGTAAAACACATTAAGGACAGAGATCCCACATGGGTAGCATGTACCCAGTAACTCCTGTTGCTGATTTAACATTTGGCAAGTCTTGCTATGAGCTGTCTAGGCTATGGAAGCCCCTCGAGTTCAACGACTCTGAACTTGATTAGTCAAGGCCGTATCACAGTGGAGGTTCCTTCCTCCCTTCAGAGAAAGGTGCCTCTCTCTTTGATGGTCTGTTCCTTCTGCTGGGGTCTTGTTCACCAGGATCTTTCATTTAGATTCTTTTTTGCCACCGTGCCATGGCTTTCCATGCCTGTGAGACTCTCATGGACCTTTTAGCCAGATTCGAATGTCCCAAGGTTGATTCTGAGGCAGGAGTGCTGCCATTCTATGAGTCTGCTGTGTGTCCTGTTTCCCCCGCAGGATCATTCTCTCCCTTTTAATTCTGTCCTTCTTTATTTGCTTACACTGGTCTTATTTGTGAAATCTCATCCACGCATACCCTATCTTTTTGATCGGTTGTGTATTTATACTTATCACTTTACCAAGTGCGCTGACATAGGTACCTGCCTCCTTGGTAAGACTGAGTTGAAATCCCCTGGCACATTTCTAGTTCCACCATTGGAGGTAAGTCCGTGTGAGCATGTGCCGACAACAACAAGCTTTTATAAACATGCTAAGATCACATAATGGAGAAAATACAAACTCATGATGCGGCTGGACATATCAACACATTGCAGAATGACATTAGGCACTTGTCTCACAGTATACAAACAATAAAATAGATTACATACTTAAGTGGAAGATGTAAAAGTAAAAAAAAAAAAAATGGAGAAGAAAAGAAAAAGTAAGGCACAGTGATTCAAACTGCCATGTAAGTTGTCCAAATCTCATATCAGTGTGGCAGTTCAAGTTCTGGCTACTCTTCTGATTCAGCTTCCTGATAATTTACCTGGTAAGGCAGTACTTAGGTCTCTGCCAACCATTAGGGATCCCTTGTCTATCCCCCCTCACCTTGCCTTCAAGTAAATATATACCTTTATATAATCAAAGGGAATATCTAGAATTTCATCTAAAGAAGAATTTTATTTTGGTTTTAAACCCTAAAAGTAGAAGCAGAAAAGCATTTATTGACCAGTAGCCTGTACAAACTTAAACATGTTAACTTGCTGAAAGATGTACTACTTATAGCTGCATAACTAAACCTCGGGTTCTTCTAACGGGACGATTTACTGTGATGTTCAGTAACTCTTCAAAGCAGAGTGGTGAAGACATTCATGTCTGACTCAGAACTTTGAAAGGCACACTATTTGCCAGGGCACAGCCTGCTCTAGGAGAATTCTCAGTCATATCATCAAAGACTAAATCGAAAACATTTTTCATCTCTCTAAAACGTGGTTTTAGTGTCTGCTATTCATCAACAGACTTGAAAAATATATTATTTCTTTATTTAATTCTAAAGAAATACATATGCAAATAAAATATGTTTCCAGTGGTTCTTGTCTTCCATTTCATTCAAATTTGAATCTGGGATAGATGGATTTAAATTCATTATTTACAAGTTAATTATTATGATTGTCTTATAAACTCATTCAAATTCCTGTTCTTTTTCCAATAGATTATTTACGAAAATACATTCAGAAATGAATTTCTCATAATACAAGGATAATGATAATTCAGATAAAATTTCTTTCAAGTTTATTGAGGGTCACATGAGTGCAGTCCCAGGTTTTGAAGGATTTTTGCTACACCATTGAAAACATTTTAGTTCAAACTATCCAATTTATTATATTTAAAATGAAAAATTACTTTACAAATCAAATTATATCCTAACAAACATCAAGAAAGGTATATCTGTCAGACCACAAATCTCTTGTCTATTCAATAAGGGAACTGCAATTTTGCCATTATTTTTCCTTTTACATATACTTTAAATTTTTATTTAGAAACTGAATATATACTAATGAACTAAAGTTCCTAGGATCACTAAATATAATGGAACAGGGCAGGATGTCATTTGTTTTCCAAATATTATAAGGATTTGGCCACAATCTATAGAAAAGGCAACTCATACACACTATTGGCAGCAACTTAAATTAGTTCAGCCATTGTGGAGAAGAGCATGCAAGTTTTCAGGAAAGTACAACTCAACCTTTTATATAATGCAGTTCTTCAGCTACTGGGTATACATAACACAAGGAGAGTAAAATCGGTAGAAGCAAACATGCACTCTCATGTTAATTTCATTATCACAATAGCCAAGAAACAGAAACAGACTATCAACAGGTGTATAGGTAAACTAAATATGCATCAACTGGTGCATAGTTAGCTATAAAATGGATGAAACTTGGTCATCTGCCACAATGTAGACTGAACCAGTGGTCATTGTGTAAAGAGAAGCAAGACACAGAAAAATAATTCTTGATCCTATGTTAAGTAAAAAAAAAAAAAATTCCTACAAGTTGAGAGTGTAATAATGCTTTTTAAAGATCTATTTTGTTTTTGAAGGGCCAAGCAACACAGGAGGGGTACAAGTGATAAAGAAAAGGAGAGGGGATGGAGAAAAGAGAGAAGGAGACACACAACATGAACCCAACGGTTCACTCTCCAAACAGCTGCAAACTTGAGATCTGGTCTGGTATAAAGCCAGGAGCCAGGGACATCATCCTGGTCTTCTACATGGGTAGAAGTATTCCAATACTGTCTGCCACAGTGGCTATACCATTTTACATTCCCACCGTAGTGGATTAGGGTAAATTTTCTCCGCATCCCCGCCAGCATTAGCTGTTTGTTGATTTCTGT
Source organism: Oryctolagus cuniculus (assembly GCF_051225735.1). NCBI lineage: Eukaryota > Metazoa > Chordata > Mammalia > Lagomorpha > Leporidae > Oryctolagus > Oryctolagus cuniculus. Next base: position 9,087,406 of record NC_142889.1, read on the forward strand.
ATGAAAACCATTTGAACAGGGATGTTGTGAAACATATTGTGGTTCTGATTTGCATCTCCCTGATGGCTGGTGATCCTGAGCAGTTTTTCTTGTGTCTGTTAGCCATTTGGATTTCCACTTTTGGAGAAATTGCCAGTTTAAATCCTCCTCCCATTTCTTTACTAACCCAGTGGGTTGTGTTGTTTATGTTGGGGGTTTTGATCTCTTTAGTTATCCTGGTTATTAATCCTTTATCAGTTGCATAGTTTGCAAACAATTTCTTCCACACCGTCAGTTGTCTCATCATGTTGCTTAGAGTTTCTTTTGCACTGCAGAAGCTTCTCAACTTGATGCAATCCCTTTGCCAATTTTGGCTCGGATTGGCTGTGCCACTGGGTCTTTTCCAGGAACTCATTGTCTATGTCTATGCCTCTGTAGGGTTCCCCCAGTATTCTCTAATAATTAGATGGTGTCATAGATTATATGGATGTCATAGATTTAGATCTTGGGTTCATTTTGAGTGGATTTTTGTGTAAAGGTGGAAGGCAGGCATCTTGCTTCATAATGCTGCATATGAAGAACCAGGTTCCCAGCACGATTTGTTGAAGTGACTCTCCTGGATTGTAGCTCCTTTCTCAAATGTAAGTTGCTTAAAGATGTGTGGAATGATTTCTGGCATTTATATTTTATTCCATCAGTCTATGCCTCTATTTTGAATCAGTTGCAGGCTGTTTTGATTATAACTGCTGTATAGTATGTCTTGAAATCTGCTATTGTGATGGCTGAAGCTATCTTTTTTGTTATATAATATTGCTGTAGCTTTCTGGGGTCTCTGCTTTTCCATATGAATTCCAGCATTAATTTTTCTATATCTGAGAATTTTCATCTTTATGGCATTGAATCTGTAAATTGCTTCCAACATTGTGGATTTCTTGATGCTATGGATTATTCTATTCCAAGAAGATGGAAGTATTTTTTTGTGAATCTTCCATTTTTATTTAGTGTTTTGTAATTCTCGTTGTATAAATCTCTGACATCTTGGTTAAATTTATTTGAAGTTATTTTTGAATGGGATTCATCTTAGAAGTTCTTTCTCAGCCATGTCATTATCTGAATAGACAAAGGCTATTAAGTTTGTGTTGTTCATTTTATATTCTACCACTTTACCAAACCCTGCTATGAGTTCCAATATCTTTTTTTGGAGTCCTTTGGATGCATTAAATATAGATAGAATCATGTCATCTCCAAACAGGGATAATTTGGCATACTCCCTCCCAATTTGTATCCTTTGATTTCTTCTTCTTCCCTAAGGACCTGCATAGGACATCCAGGACTCTATTGAAAAGCCATGGTGAGAGTGGGAACCATTGTCTGGTTCTGGATCTCAGTGGGAATGCTTGAAAAATTTCCCCATTCAATGGGATGCTGGCCATATGTTTGTGTTAAAGTACCTTGATGATGTTGAGGAATGGTGCTTCCATACTCAGTTTGCTTAGAGTTTTCATCATGAAATGGTGTTATATTTTTATCAAATGCTTTCTCTGCATCTATTGAGATAATCATACAATTTTTGGTGTTCAGTTTGTTGAGGTGTTGCATCACATAGATTGATTTGTAAATGCTGAACTGTCCCTGCATACCAGGGATAAATCCTGCTTTGTCTGAATGGATGATCTATCTGATGTGCTGTTTGGCTCAAATGGCTAGAATTCTGTTGAGGATTTTTGTGTCTACATCCATTAGGGAAAACTGGTCTGTAATTCTCTTTCTCTGTTGCATCTTTTTCAGGTGTAGGAATTAAGGTGATGCTGGTTGCATAGAAGGCGTCTGGGAGGATTCCCTGCCTTTCAGTTGTATTGAATATCTTGAAAAGAGCTGGAGTTAGGTCTTCTTTAAATGTCTGGTAGAATTCAGCAGTGAAGCCATTCCATTCAGCCCTGGGCTTTTCTGTGTGTGGATGAGTTTTATTACTGATTCGATTTTCATCTTGGTTTATTGGTCTGGTAATTTCTGGTAATTTTTGTTATCGGTGGTATCTACTGTTACATTTCCCTTTTCAACTCAGATTTTATTGATTTTGATATTTTTCTTCTTTTATTGGGTAGTTGGGCCAATGGTGTGTCAATTTTCTTTGCTTTTTCCAAAAAAACCAACAGTTTTGTTGATCTTTTGTATTTTTTGTTTCTTCTTTTAATTCATATCTAACCTTAACTATTTTCTCCTACAAGATTTATCTTTGGTTTGTTTTTGTCTTCTAGGTCTTTGAGATGTATTGATAACTCATTTACTTGGTGCCACTCCAATTTCTTGATATAGGCACCAATTGCTATATATGCATTCTATGATTTCAATGCTGATTTTTGAATTTGCTGAGACATGCCTTATGGCCTAGATGTGGCGAATCCTAGAGAAAGTCCCATGCACTGGTGAGAAGAATGTGTATTCTGCAGCTGCAGGATGAAAAGTTCTGTAGGTACCTGTTAGGTCCATTTAGTCTAAAATGTTAATTAACTCTCGTTTCCTTGCTGATTTTCTGTTTGGTTGATCTTCCCAATGCTGAATGTGGGCTACTGTATTATTTTATTCTTGTATTGGAGTCAATGTCTCCCTTAAATCCATTGATACTTCTTTTATAAACTTTTATTTAATAAATCTAATTTTCCAAAGTACAACTTGTGAATTACAGCAGCTTATCCCCCCATAACATCCATAACATCCTGCTCACCCACAACCATCCCATCTCCCAATCCCTCTCTCATTCCATTCATATCAAGATTCATTTTCAATTATCTTTATACACAGAAGAAGATCAATTTAGTATATACTAAGTAAACACTTCAACAGTTTGCAGCCACACAGAAACACAAAGTATAACATACTATTTGAGTACTTTATAGTTGTGCCATTAATTCACATAGCACAACACATTAAGGACAGAGATCCTACATGGGGAGTAAGTGCACAGTGACTCCTGTTGTTGATTTACAACTGACAATCTTATTGATGACATCAGTAATCACCTGAGGCTCCTGTCATGAGCTGCCAAGGCTATAGAAGCCCCTTGAGTTCACCATCTCTGATCTTATTTAGACAAGGCCAAAGTCAAAGTGGAAGTTCTCTCTTCCCTTGGGAGAAAGGTATCTCCTTCTTTGATGGCCTGTTCTTTCTGCTGGCATCTCATTCACAGAGATCTTTCATTTAGGTCATTTTTTCCAGAGTGTCTTGGCTTTCCATGCCTGAAATATTCTCATAGGCTTTTTAGCCAGATCCAAATGCCTTAAGTGCTGATTCTGAGGCCAGAGTGATGTTTAAGACATCCATGCGTCTGCTGTGTGTCCTGCTTCCCATGGTCGATCATTCTCTCCTTTTTAGTTCTATCAGTAAGTATTAGCAGACACTAGTCTTGTTTACGTGATCCCTCCCTTTGACTCTTTTTTTTTTTTCTGGACAGGCAGAGTTAGAGTGAGAGGGAGAAACAGAGAAACAGTTATAGGAAACAGTTATAGACAGTGACAGAGAGACTGAGAGAAAGATCTTCCTTCTGCTGGTTCACTCCACTAATAGCCACTACAACTGGCACTGCACTTAACCAAAGCCAGGAGACGGGTGCTTCCTCCCAGTCTCCCATGTGGGTGCAGGGACCCAAGCACTTGGACCATCCTCCACTGCCCTCCTGGGCCACAGCAGAGAGCTGGACTGGAAAAGGAGCAACCGAGAATACTACCCGGTGCCCCAACTGAGACTGGAACCGGGAGTGCAGGCGCTGCAGGTGGAGGATTATTCAAGTGAACCACGGCGCCGGCCCGCGTTAGACTCTTAATCCTATCCTTGGGATCAGTTATGAACTGAAACTGATCATTGGACTAGTGAGATGGCACTGGTACATGCCACCTTGATGGGATTGAATTGGATTCCCCTGGCACATTTCTAACTCTACCGTTTGAGGTAAGTCAGATTGAGCATGTGCTGAACTGTACATCTCCTTCCTCTCTTATTCTGTACATCTTCTTCCTCTCTTCTTCCCACTCTTATATCTAGCAGGAATCACTTTCAGTTAAATTTAAAATAATAGCCAAGTGCTCTGTAATTAAGTACCTAAAAATTTATTTTAGTCATGCCTTCCTGTTACATTGATCTATAATCATTACATAGTGCCCTTCTTTCTCTCTCTCTCTCTTACTTTTTAAAGACTTGCTACATGGAGGCTGGCGCCGTGGCTCATTAGGCTAATCCTCCGCCTTGTGGTGCTGGCACACTGGGTTCCAGTCTTAGGGCGCTGGATTCTGTCAAGGTTGCCCGTCTTCCAGGCCAGCTCTCTGCTGCGGCCAGGGAGTGCAGTAGAGGATGGCCCATCCTGCACCCGCATGGGAGACGAGGATAAGTACCTGGCTCCTGCCATCGGTCAGCACGGTGCACCAGCCGCAGTGCACCGGCTGCAGTGGCCATTGGAGGGTGATGCAACGGCAAAAGTAGACCTTTCTCTCTGTCTCTCTCTCACTGTCCACTCTGCCTGTCAAAAAAAAAAAAGACTTACTACACAGAGAGAGAAGCAGCAGCTGAGAGAAAGAGGTCTTCTATCTGATGATTCACTCCCCAGTTGGGCGCAATGGACAGAGCTGCGACAATCTGAAGCCAGGAACCAGGAGCTTCTTACAAGTGTACCATGTGGGTACAGGGGCCCAAGGACTTGGGTGTTGTACTCATTTCCCAGTCCATAGCAGAGAGCTGTAGCAGAAGTTTAGTAATGATGAATCAGACTGGCACCCATATGGGATGCCAGCACTGCAGGTGGTGCCTTTACCCACTATGCCACAGGGCCAGCTCCCATCTTTTGCTAACAGTTTTTGTGTTAAAGTCTATTTCGTCTGATATTACAATGGCTACACCAGCTGCTTTTTAGTTTCTGTTAGCATATTTCCATTCTTTCACTTTCACTCTCTGTGTATATTTGTTAGTGAAATGTGTTTCTGATATACAGAAAATAGATGGAGTTTGCTATTGAACCCAACCAGCTACTCTGCATCATTTAACTGAAAACTTGAAGCTGTTTACATTCCAGGTGACAACTTATAAGTTGTGACTTTTCTCTGCCATTCTCCCATAAGTATTCCTGCTTTTTACTTTGGATCTCCTTTGTAGATTAGATGGGACCTCCCTTCACCTCCCCTCCCCTCCCCTCCCCTCCCCTCTCCTCTTCTTTCCTTTCCATTGACAGGCAGTGTTAGACAGTGAGAGGGAGAGAGACAGAGAGAAAGATCTTACTTTTTCTGTTGGTTCACCCTGCAATGGCTGCTATGGCTGGAGCACTGTCCCAACGTGAAGCCAGGAGCCAGGTGCTTCTTCCTGGTCTCCCATGCAGGTGCAGGGCCCATGGACCTGGGCCATCCTCCACTGCACTTATGGGCCACAGCAGAGAGCTGGACTGGAAGAGGAGCAACCGGGACAGAATCTGGTGCCCCAGTCAGGACTAGGACCCAGGGCACCCGTGCCGCAGGTGGAGGATTAGCCCAGTGAGCCACAGTGCCAGCCCACTGGGAGATTTTTCTGCCTTCACCTTCCTTCATAGTGATGACCATGTTTCTGTTTCTGTGAGTAGCATATCCTTAAGCATTTTTTGTAAGGCTGGATGGGTGGTGTCAAATTATTTCAATTTCTGTTCGTCATGGAAGGTCTTTATTTAACCTTCATTCATTAATGAGAGCTCTGCAGGGTACAGTATTCTGGGTTGACAGGTTTTTTTCTTTTAATACTTGAAATATTCCTCATCATTTTCTCCTAGCCTGTAGGGTTTCTGATGAGAAGTTTGCTGTGAGTCTAGTTCTTTACTCTCCCACACCATGTCTGTTCTTAATGTTCTCCACCACACAATTTTTATTTGATCCATTAAATGCCTCATTTTTGATATCTCATTTTGATTTTTCTTTTAAATCTCAAATTCACAGGAAATTTTTTATTCATGTCATGTATGAATTTCTTTAATTTGTGGACTTTCTTCTGATAAGTTCTAACTACGCCTACCATCAATGTTTTACTTCCATTTCTGGCATTTCTTCAATCTCTTCATCTTCACATTCTAGTACAGACGTGTTGTGTTCTTTTGGGCACATCATTTTGTCTTCCTTTCTTCTTGTTCCTTGAATTGCTGCATTAATTTTAAGACCTGTGGAGATACATTTAGTTTTTTTTTTCCCTATCTGTGGACTATGCCTCTGTGTCCTAGTGGAGTGTCGTCTATTTCAGTGCATACGCTGAAGAATTTGCTGGGTGTGGACAGTAAGCTCTGTTCACTACTCTCTTGTGAGGGGAGTGTCCAAGGGAGAGTGTGGTAAATCCCATAGTTTTTTTTTTTTTTTTTTTCATCTGAGTGGAGGATTCTTCAACTCCATAAGCATACTCTCATGTTTACCTCATCTCCTCCCAGGAGATTCATGCCTTGGCACTATCACACTGGGTATAATGTTCATCTGTGCTGCAACAAAGACCACACAAAGGAATTGTGCAGTCCTCAATGTGAGCATGGGTCCCACAGCATTGACCCTCACCAAGGAATCAGGAGCCCCAAGCATGTGAAGCTGCCTACAGTGACTTCCCACAGACTCAAGCCACACTCTGTGCCCTCCTCTCAGTTGGTTGCTGGGCACGTGGACACCAGTTGGCACAGCAATTATGTTTGTCTAGAATGACACCCTGTCTCTCTCAGCTTGTTACAGGATATCAGTGCCAGTTAGTTGGGGAGAGAGAAACATGCCCTCCCTTTTCTCTCCTCTCCATATCTGCAGGTATACTGTCCCCCACAGGTCTCTAGGCCAGACTCATACCAGGCTGTTCTGTGGCTTCATTGCCAGTGGCTTGGGCTGCCAGTCTGGTCTTACTTCACTCTACAAAGATGGTGCTGACATTCTCAGCTATTGGGGTCCTGAGTTGTGCATGTCCACACTCTCCACATAAGTCCACAGCAGTTTTCTCCCAAACTCTTCCCTGAGATTGCCCTCTCTCCACCTTTTTAACTGAGTTTCCCTAGACTACAGCAGTAAGCTCCCTCCCTATTCTGCCATCTTGGAACCACCCCCCCCATCTGTGTTAATATCAGCCATAAAATTACGAGTGGGGATGGCACAGTGGCATAATAGGATAACCCTCTGCCTGTGATGCCTGCATCCAATATGGGTGCTGGTTCATGTCCTGGCTGCTCCTCTTCCAATCCAGCTCTCTTCATATGGCACAGTAAAGCAGTGGACGATGACCCCATGCTCAGACACCTTCATAAGATAGGAGACCTGGAAGAAGCTCTTCACTTTGGAGCAGCCCAGCTCTGGACATTTTAGCCATTTGGGGAGTGAACCAGCTGATGGAAGACCTTTATTTCTCCACCACTCTCTGCAACTCTACCCCTAAGAATACATAAATAAAATCTTTTAAAAATTAAATAGTATCCTCCTCTTAAATGAAGACATGAAATGTTAATTGATTATATGCTCGATGACATATTAAAATATATTTCTTTTCCATATACATACATATATATGAAGCAGTGATTACAATAGAAAAAATTATTTTATTGTTCTATTTACTCTTTAAACTGTAGACATTTTGGTGTTAAAATATCAAGAGGATATGAATTACTCTTCATCTTTGATAGTCATTTATTTTTTAATTAATTTATTTTTTAACTTTTATTTAATGAAAATAAATTTCCAAGGTACGATTTATGGATTACAATGGCTCCCCCACCATACCGTCCCTCCCACCCACTACCCTCCGCTTTCCCACTCCCTCTCCCCTTCCATTCACATCAAGATTCATTTTTGATTATCTTAATATACAGAAGATCAACTTAGTATACATTAAGTAAGGATTTCAACAGTTTGCTCCCACACAGAAACATAAAGTGAAAAATAATAGATGATTTTTTTAAATGTTGATGAAATCAGATCAGACGTATTGTCATGTTTAATCCCAGTGAGAGTCAAGTTGGGAGTTGATAATTTCTTTTTTTTTTTTTTTACAGAGGATCAGTATAGTATGCATTAAGTAAAGATTTCAACAGTTTGCACCCCCATAGAAACACAAAGTGAAATATATTGTTTGGGTACTCGTTATAGCATTAAATCTCAAAATACAGCACATTAAGGACAGAGATCCTACATAAGGAGTAAGTGCACAGTGACTCCTGTTGTTGACTTTACCAATTGACACTCTTGTCTATGGCATCAGTAATCTCCCTATGCTCCAGTCATGAGTTTCCAAGGCTATGGAAGCCCTCTGAGTTCTCCGATTCTTATCTTGTTTAAACAAGGTCATAGTCAAAGTGGAGGTTCTCTACTCCCTTCAGAAAAAGGTACCTCCTTTCGGCTTTTCGGCCAGATCCAAATGACTTTAGGGCTGATTCTGAGGCCAGAGTGCTATTTAGGACATCTGCCATTCTATGAGTCTGCTGAGTATCTCAATTCCCATGTTGGATCACTCTCCCCTTTATTTATTCCATCGGTTAGGGTTAGCAGGTACTAGACTTGTTTATGTGCTCCCTTTGACTCTTAGTTCTTTCATTATGATCAATTGTGAACTGAAATTGATCACTTGGAATAGTGCGATGGCATTGGTACATGCCACCTTGATGGGATTGAATTGGAATCCCCTGGTATGTTTCTAACTCTACCATTTGGGGCAAGTCAGCTTGAGCATGTCCCAAATTATACATCTCTTCCCTCTCTTATTCCCACTCTTATGTTTAACAGGGATCACATTTCAGTTAATTTTCAACACTTAAGAATAACTGTGTATTAATTACAGAATTAAACCAGTCATATTAAGTAGAACAGACCAAAAAAACTACTAAGAGGGATAATGTATTAAGTTGTTCATTAACAGTCAGGGCTATGCTGGTCAAGTCACCGTTTCTCATAGTGTCCATTTCACTTCAACACGTTTCCTTTTTGGTGTTCAGTCAGTTGTCACCGATCAGGGAGAACATATGGTAATTGTCCCTTTGGGATTGGCTTATTTCACTCAGCATGATGTGTTCCAGATTCCTCCATTTTGTTGCAAATGACTGGATTTCGTTGTTTCTTACTGCGGTATAGTATTCTAAAGAGTACATGTCCCATAATTTCTTTATCCAGTCTACCGTTGATGAGCATTTAGGTTGGTTCCAGGTCTTAGCTATTGTGAATTGAGCTGCAATAAACATTAGGCTGCAGACCACTTTTTTGTTTTCCAATTTAAATTCCTTTGGGTAAATTCCAAGGAGTGGGATGGCTGGGTCGAACGGTAGGGTTATCTTCAGGTTTCTGAGGAATCTCCAGACTGACTTCCATAGTGGCTTGACCAGTTTGCATTCCCAACAACAGTGGGTTAGTGTCCCTTTTTCCCCACATCCTCGCCAGCATCTGTTGTTGGTAGATTTGTGTATGTGAGCCATTCTAACCGGGGTGAGGTGAAACCTCATTGTGGTTTTGATTTGCATTTCCCTGATTGCTAATGACCTTGAACATTTTTTCATGTGCCTGTTGGCCATTTGGATTTCCTCTTTTGAAAAATGTCTATTGAGGTCCTTGGCCCATCTCTTAAGTGGGTTGTTGGTTTTGTTTTTGTGGAGTTTCTTGATCTCTTTGTAGATTCTGGTTATCAACCCTTTATCTGTTGCATAGTTTGCAAATATTTGTTCCCATTCTGTCGGTTATCTCTTCACTCTCCTGACTGTTTCTTTTGCAGCACAGAAACTTCTCAATTTGATGTAATCCCAATAGTTAATTTTGGCTTTGACTGCCTGTGCCTCCCGGGTCTTTTCCAGAAACTCTTTGCCTGTGCCAATATCTTGAAGTGTTTCTCCAATGTTCTCTTGTAACTTGATGGTGTCAGGTCATAGATTTAGGTCTTTAATCCACGTTGAGTGGATTTTTGTGTAAGGTGTAAGGTAGGGGTCTTGCTTCATGCTTCTGCACGTGGAAATCCAGTTTTCCCAGCACCATTTATTGAATAGACTGTCCTTGCTCCAGGAATTCGTTTTAGATCCTTGATCAAATATAAGTTGGCTGTAGATGTTTGGGTTGATTTCTGGTGTTTCAATTCTGTTCCATTGGTCTATCCATCTGTTTCTGTACCAGCACCATGCTGTTTTGTTTACAAATGCCCTGTAGTATGTCCTGTAATCTGGTATTGTGATGCCTCCGGCTTTGTTTTTGTTGTACAAGATTGCTTTAGCTATTCAAGGTCTCTTGTGCCTCCATATAAATTTCAGCACCAATTTTTCCAGATCTGGGAAGAAGGTCTTTGGTATCTTGATTGGTATTGCATTGAATTTATAAATTGCTTTTGGGAGAATGGACATTTTGATGATATTGATTTTTCGAATCCATGAGCATGGAAGATTTTTCCATTTCTTGGTATCCTCTTCTATTTCTTTCTTTAAGGTTTTGTAATTTTCATTGTAGAGATCTTGAACGTCCTTGGTTAAGTTTATTCCAAAGTATTTGATTGTTTTTGTAGCTATTGTGAATGGGATTGATCTTAGAAGTTCTTCCTCAGCCATGGCATTGTCTGTGTATACAAAGGCTGTTGATTTTTGTGCATTGATTTTATACCCTGCGACTTTGCCAAACTCTTCTATGAGTTCCAATAGTCTCTTGGTAGAGTTCTTTGGGTCCCCTAAATAAAGAATCATGTCATCTGCAAAGAGGGATAGTTTGAGTTCTTCCTTCCCAATTTGTATCCCTTTAATTTCTTTTTCTTGCCTAATAGCTCTGGCTAGAACCTCCAGAACTATATATAATAGCAGTGGTGAGAGTGGACATCCCTGTCTGGTACCAGATCTCAGTGGAAATGCTTCCAACTTTTCCCCATTCAATAGGATGTTGGCTGTGGGTTTTTCATAGATTGCTTTGATTGTATTGAGGAATGTTCCTTCCAAACCCAGTTTTCTTAGAGTTTTCATCATGAACGGGTGTTGTATTTTATCAAATGCTTTCTCTGCATCTATTGAGATAATCATATGGTTTTTCTTCTGCAGTCTGTTAATGTGGTGTATCACATTGATTGTCTTGCGCACATTAAACCATCCCTGCATACCAGGGATAAATCCTACTTGGTCTGAGTGGATGATCTTTCTGATGTGTTGTTGCATCCTCTTGGCGAGAATTTTATTGAGGATTTTTGCATCTATATTCATCAGGGACATTGGTCTGTAATTCTCTTTCAGTGCTGCATCTTTTTCGGCTTAGGAATTAAGGTGATGCTGGCTTCATAGAAAGAATTTGGGAGGATTCCCTCTTCTTCGATTGTTCTGAATAGTTTGAGAAGAATTGGAGTTAGTTCTTCTTGAAATGTCTGGTAGAATTCAGCAGTGAATCCATCTGGTCCTGTGCTTTTCTTTGTTGGGAGGGCCTTTATTACTGATTCAATTTCTGTCTCAGTTACGGGTCTGTTTAGGTTTTCGATGTCTTCCTGGTTCAATTTAGGTAGGTTGCATGTGTCCAGGAATCTATCTATTTCTGATAGGTTTCCCTGTTTGCTGGCATACAAGTCCTTGTAGTAATTTCTGATGATTCTTTTTATTTCTGTGGTGTCTGTTGTTACGTTTCCTTTTTCATCTCTGATTTTATTGATTTGGGTCTTTCTCTTCTTTTTTTAGTTAGTTGGGCCAATGGAGTGTCAATTTTGTTTATTTTTTTCAAAAAACCAGCTCTGTGTTTGGTTGATTTTTTGTAATGTTTTTCTTGATTCAATCCTGTTGATTTCTTCTCTGATTTTAATTATTTCTCTTCTCCTACTAGATTTGGGTCTGGTTTGCTGTAGGTTTTCTAGATCCTTGATGTGAATTGAAAGCTCATCTATTTGGTGTCTTTCCAATTTCTTGATGTAGGCACCTATTGATATAAACTTTCCTCTTAACACTGCTTTTGCTGCGTCCCATAAGTTTTGGTATGTTGTGCTGTTATCATCATTTACTTCCAGAAAGTTTTTGATTTCTCTTTTGATTTCTTCTATGACCCATTGTTCATTCAGGAGCATGTTGTTCAATCTCCATGTGTTTGCGTATGCTCTAGGGATTCCTGAGTTGCTAATTTCCAACTTCATTCCTTTATGGTCTGAGAAGCTGCATGGTATGATTCTAATTCTTTTGAATTTGCTGAGACTTGCTTTATGGCCTACTATGTGGTCAATCCGAGAGAAGGTTCCATGTACTGCTGAGAAGAATGTAAAATCTTTAGCTGTAGGATTGAAAGTTCTGTATATATCTGTTAGATCCATTTGGGCTATAGTGTCGTTTAAATCTACTGTATCCTTGTTGATCTTCTGTCCTATTGATCTGTCTATTTCTGAGAGTGGAGTATTGAAGTCCCCCAGTACTATTGTATTGGGGTCTAAGTCTCCCTTTAAGTCCGTTAACAAATCTTTTAGATAAACCGGTGCCCTGTAGTTAGGTGTATATACATTGATAATTGTTATATCTTCCTGTTGAATTGATCCATTAATTATTATGTAGTGTCCCTCTTTGTCTCTCTTAACGGTTTTTGTGGTAAAGTTTATGTTGTCTGATATTAAGATGGCTACGCCCGCTCTTTTTTCATTTCTGTTGGCATGGTATATCTTTTTCCAGCCTTTCACTTTCAGTCTGTATGGATCTTTGTTGGAAAGATGTGTTTCTTGCAAGCAGCAAATTGTTGGGTTTTGTTCCTTAACCCAATCAGCCAATCGGTGTCTTTTAACTGGACAGTTCAGGCCATTCATGTTCAATGTGACTAATGATAAGTGGTAACTTTGCCCTGCCATTTGCTAAAGATAAGTTATAATATATGCTTTGAATTCCCTGTGATCTTTTGCTGTGAGCTTTCCTTCCTTGGTTTCCATCCTTTACCTTCTTTCATATTGATGACCGTGTTTCTTTGTTTCTGTGTGTAACACATCTTTAAGCATCTTTTGCAGGTCTGGACGAGTGGCAACAAATTCTTTCAATTTCTGTTTGCTATGAAAAGTCTTTATTTCACCTTCATTCACAAATGAGAGCTTTGCAGGATATAATATTCTGGGCTGGCAGTTTTTCTCTCTTAGTACCTGGGCTATATCTCACCATTCCCTCCTAGCTTGTAGAGTTTCTGATGAGAAGTCAGCTGTGAATATGATTGGAGATCCTCTGAGAGTAATCTGACGTTTCTCTCTTGCACATTTTAGGATCTTTTCTTTATGTTTCACTGTGGAGAGTTTAATTACAACGTGTCGTGGTGAGGATCTCTTTTGGTCATGTTTCTTAGGGGTTCTGTGAGCTTCCTGTTCTAGGATTTTTTAATTTATTTTTTATTTAGTAAATATAAATTTTCAAAGTACAGTTAATGGATTACAATGGCTCCCCAACCCTTAATTTCCCTCCCACTCACACCCCTCCCATCTCCCTCTCCCTCTCCCATTCCATTCACATCAAGATTCATTTTCAATTCTCTTTCTATACAGAAGATCAACTCAGTATATATTAAGTAAAGATTTCATCAGTTTGCACCCACATGAATCACAAAGTGTAAAATACTGTTTCAGTGTTACTTATAGCATTACTTCACTTTGGACAACACAGTAAGTACAGATCCCACATGAGAAGTAAGTACACAGTGACTGCTGTTATTGACTTAACAATTTGACACTCTTGTTTATGGCATCAGTAATCTCCCTAGGCTCTAGTCATGGGTTGCCAAGGCCATGGAAGCCTTTTGAGTTCGCCGACTTCAATCTTATTCCAACAGGGTCATAGTCAAAGTGGAAGTTCTCTCCTCCCTTCAGAGAAAGGTACCTCCTACTTTGAAGGCCCTGTTCTTTCCACTGGGATCTCACTCGCAGAGATCTTTCATTTAGGTCTTCTTTTTTTTCCCCAGGGTGTCTTGGCTTTCCATGCCTAAAATACTCTCATGAGATCTTCAGCCATAACCGAATGCCTTAAGGGCTGATACTGAGGCCAGAGTGCTATTTAGGACATCTGCCATTCTATGAGTCTGCCGTGTATCCCGCTTCCCATGATGGATCGTTCTCTCCCTTTTTGATTCTATCATCTAGGATTAGCAGACACTAGACTTGTTTGTGTGATCCCTTTGACTCTTAGATCTTAGACCTATCAGTGTGATCAACTGTGAACAGAAATTGATCACTGGGACTAGTGAAATGGCATTGATACATGCCACCTTGATGGGATTGTATTGGAATCCCCTGGCATGATTCTAACTCCACCATTTGGGGCAAGTCCGATTGAGTATGTCCCAATTTGTACATCTCTTCCCTTATAATCGCATTTGCTAGCTTAAACTTTTTAAGATTTCACTTAGCTTCCTATTTTTTAAAGATTTGTATATCTGAAAGTGTTACAGAGAGAGACAAAGAGATAGAAATAGAGATCTTCCATTACCTGGTTCACTCTGCAGATGGCCACAATGTCTATTGATAGTACAAGCTGAGGTCAGAAGCCAGCAATCCCATCGAAACGCCCTCATGAGTAGTAGCTGCCCAAATATTTGGCCACCCTCCACTGTTTTCCCATGAAATTGGGGAACTGGATCATATGTTGAGAAGTTGGCACATTAACTGGCACCTATGTGGGACACCAGCATACATAAACCATATATAAATTTATCACTGTAAAATTAGGACAGCTAAGTTAAAGGACAAATAATAGGTAAAGTTTGGGCATAAATATGAAGCACAGTAGAATCATTTATTAAATACCTACAGAGGTTCCACTAATCGATAAGAAGGATCAGCAATCCTGTAGAAAAGAAGAATAAAAGTCACAAAATATGAATTCATGAAAGTAAAATATTACCTAGAGATATGTGGAATGTTACAAATAATATTAAACCCTGACATACTGTTTACATCTATGAGATGAATGAGATTAAAGATGCTAAGACATTGCAATAGACAGGTGGTAGGGTCACCAGTTCTCTGCTGCAGTACAGGTGAAAGGATGCATTCATGTATCTTTTATGCATGGCGCCAATGTGGTATGTGTCACAGATTTTAATTCACATTCCTTCAACCAGTGTTGCCATTTCAAGCAATCTTTATGAGTTTTATTCTCCACACAAGTGCAACATCTGTGTTCATGGAATTATTGCTTGCAGCTGGAAAACAGGAAAGGATCAAAAATAACTGTCAAACCATTTCATTATAGGAAATTAGTTCCTTTACATGGTTCTGACATACTTTAGTTATAAACACACGATGAAGAAAGGATATCTTAGTAACAAGTGAACTACTATGGAGGCACAGGAGACCCCAAATAGCTAAAGCAATCTTCTACACAAAAACAAAGCCGGAGGCATCACAATGCCAGATCTCAGGGCATACTACAGGGCAGCTGTAATCAACACAGCATGGTCCTGGTATAGAAACAGAGGGATAGACCAACGGAACAGAATAGAATCACCAGAAATCAACCCAAACATCTACAGCCAACTTTTATTTGATCAAGGATCTAAAACTAATTCCTGGAGAAAGGACAGTCTATTCAACAAATGGTGTTGGGAAAACGGGGTCTCCACATGCAGAAGCATGAAGCAAGACCCCCACCTTACACCTTACACAAAAAATCTACTCAACATGGATGAAAGATCTAAATCTATGATCTGACACCATCAAATTATTAGAAAACACCAGAGAAACCCTGCAAGATATAGGCACAGGCAAAGACTTCTTGGAAAAGACACTAGAGGCACAGGCAGTCAAAGCCAGAATTCACTATTGGGATTGCATCAAATTGAGAAGTTTCTGTACTGCCAAAGAAACAGTCAGGAGAGGGAAGAGGCAACCGACAGAATGGGAAAAATATTTGCAAATTATGGAACCGATACAGGTTTAATAACCAGAATCTACAAAGTGATCAAGAAACTCCACAACAACAAAACAAGCAACCCACTTCAGAGATGGGCCAAAGACCTCAGTTGACATTTTAAAAAGAGGAAATCCAAATGGCCAGGAGACACATGAAAAAATGTTCAGGATCACTAGCCATCAGCGAGATGCAAATCAAAACCACAATGAGGTTTCACCTCACCCCAATAGAATGGCCTACATACAGAAATCTACCAACAACAGATGCTGGTGAGGATGTGGGGGAAAAGGGACACCAGCGCACCTTTGGTGGGAATGCAAACAGGTAAAACCACGATGGAATTCAGTCTGGAGATTCCACAGAAACCCTGAATATAGCCCTACCACAGGACCCAACCATCCCACTCATTGGCATTTACATAGGGGCAACTAAATTGGCAAATAAAAGAGCTATCTGCACCTCAATATTTATTGTAGCTCAATTCACAATAGCTAAGACATGGCATCCACCTAAATGCTCATCAACAGAAAACTGGATAAAGATATTATGGGATATGTACTCTATAGATTAATATATAGCAGTAAAAAAATTAAAGCGGTCATTTGAACAAAATGGAGGAATCTGGAAAACATCATGCTGAGTGAAATAAGCCAGTCCCCAAAGGGACAGATATCATATGTTCTCCCTGAGCAGCGACAGCTATCTGCGCACCTAAAAGGAAACCTTTTGAAGTGAAATGGACACTATGAGAAACAACGACTCGATCAGCCCGTGTCCTGACATACAACTTACTATTTTATTCCTTTTAGTAGTTTTTGTTCTCCTTAATACCATTGGTTGAACTCTTTAATTAACACAAAAATAATTTTTAAGCATTTAAAATTAACTGAAACGTGACCCCTGTTAAATACAAGAGGGGATAAGAGAGGGAAGAGATGTGCAGTTTGGCAGATGCTCACTCAGACTTACCCCTAATGGTAGAGCTAGAAACGTGCCAGGGGATACCAATTCAAGCATGTCAGGGTGGCACGTACCAATGCCATCTCACTAATCAAAATGGTATGTTCAACTTCATAATTGATCATAATGATAGGATTAAGTGTCAAAAGGATCACATAAACAAGACTAGTGCCGGCTAATACTAACTGACAGAATTAAAAGGAGAGATGATCTAACATGGGAAGTGGGATACACAGCAGACTCATAGAATGGCAGATGTCCTAAACAGCACTTGGCCTCAGAATCAGCCCTTAAGACATCTGGATCTGGCTGAAAAGCCCATGAGAGCATTCCCAGCATGGAAAGCAAAGGCACTGTGGCAAAAAAGTGACCTAAATGAAAGAGCTGCGAGTGACAACCTAGCAAAAAGAATGGGCCATCGAAGTAGGGAGGAGAGAACTTCCACTTGGACTATGGACTTGTCCAAATAAGGTCAAAGTTTGTGAACTGAAGAGGCTTCCATAACCTTGGCAGCTTATGACAAGAGCCTTGTGTGATTACTGACATCATAAATAAGAGTGCCAATGGTTAAATCAACAACAGGGTCACTGTACACTTACTCCCATGTAGGACCCCTGTCCTTAATGTGCTGTACTATGTGAATTAATGGTAAATCTACTACTCAAACAGTACTTTATACTTTGTGTTTCTGTGTAGGTGCAAACTTTTGAAATCTTTACTTAGTACATACTAAGCTGATCTGCTGTATAGAAAGAGAATTGAAAATGAATCTTGATGAGAATGGGATGGGAGAGAGAGTGGGAGATGGGATGCCTGCAGGTGAGAGGGAGCTTATGGGGGCAAAAGCCACTATAATCCAGAAGTTGTACTTTGGAAATTTATATGTATTAAATAAAATTTGAAAAAAGAAATATGAAATATGTGCATATAATTTAGAAAGTTTAAAAAAGGTGGACATGCACCCATATTACATCTACATCTATATGGGCACACACATCTGTGTGTGTGTGTGTGTGTGTGTGTGTGTGTGTGTTACAAACATTAGCTACAAGTTATCACTGGTTTGCCCAGGGGAGGCTGCCTCCTGAAGGGAAGTGATATTATGAGGAAGGACATATTTCCCTGCATCCCCTCTTGTGTCTTGAACTTTACTTTGTGTATACATCAGTTATTCAATTATAAGCAAAGGTACCTAAGAACAACTCACTGAAATGGAGTGGCTGGGAACAGAATTCCAAATACAGAACATTTCTCTTACTAGGGATTAGAGTTTGAAGACCAAGGTGCAGTCTTTATGAATCTGCACAATTTGCTTTTGGAAATAGCATCCATCAGAGAGAGACATCAAATCTTTCATATTTCTTAACAACAGCACTGATTATACTCATGCGACTACACTCCCATGATCAGTTTGATTCCTCTAGACTCCATCGCACAGTACCATAATATTGGGGATTTAAGCACCGACACAGTAATATGGAGGGGCAGAAACATTCACTGCATAGTAAAAACTAATAAACTCGGCCGGCGCCGTGGCTCACCAGGCTAATCCTCTGCCTTGCAGCGCCGGCACACCGGGTTCTAGTCCCGGTCGGGGCGCTGGATTCTGTCCTGGTTGCCCCCTTTCTAGGACAGCTCTCTGCTGTGGCCAGAGAATGCAGCGGAGGATGTCCCAAGTCCTTGGGTCCTGCACCCCATGGGAGAGCAGGAGAAGCACCTGGCTCCTGCCATTGGTTAGGCATAGTGCGCCGGCCACAGTGTACCGGCCTCAGCGGCCATTGGAGGGTGAACCATTGGCAAAGCAAGACCTTTCTCTCTGTCTCTCTCTCTCTCACTATCCACTCTGCCTGTCAAAAAAAAAAAAAAAAAAAACACCTAATAAACTGCCTAAAGTTCATTTCTTTTTTTTTTTTTTTTTTTTTTTTTTTTTGTGCTGCTGCTTTATTTTCCTCTGTATTAGGGAAACATTCCTGAGACATTTTCTTAACAACACTAAAATCCAAAGCATGATAAGACATTCTTTGAGAAAAAAATCATATTGTTTTAAAAAGTGGGTGGTTACAAAATGGCATATTATGTACTTTTGGAATAAACTTAACCAAGGACGTTAAAGATCTCTACGATGAAAATTACAAAACCTTAAAGAAAGAAATAGAAGAGGATACCAAGAAATGGAAAAATCTTCCATGCTCATGGATTGGAAGAATCAATATCATCAAAATATCCATTCTCCCAAAAGCAATTTATAGATTCAATGCAATACCAATCAAGATACCGAAGATCTTTTCCTCAGATCTGGAAAAAATGGTGCTGAAATTTATATGGAGGCACAAGAGACCTCGAATAGCTAAAGCAATCTTGTACAACAAAAACAAAGCCGGAGGCATCACAATACCAGATTTCAGGACATACTTCAGGGCAGTTGTAATCAAAACAGCATGGTACTGGTACAGAAACAGATGGATAGACCAATGGAACAGAATTGAAACACCAGAAATCAACCCAAACATCTACAGCCAACTTATATTGATCAAGGATCTAAAACGAATTCCTGGAGCAAGGACAGTCTATTCAATAAATGGTGCTGGGAAAATTGGATTTCCACGTGCAGAATCATGAAGCAAGACCCCTACCTTACACCTTACACAAAAATCCACTCAACATGGATTAAAGACCTAAATCTACGACCTGACACCATCAAGTTACTAGAGAACATTGGAGAAACCGTTCAAGATATTGGCACAGGCAAAGAGTTTCTGGAAAAGACCCGGGAGGCACAGGCAGTCAAAGCCAAAATCAACTATTGGGATTGCTTTAAATTGAGAAGTTTCTGTACTGCCAAAGAAACATTCAGGAGAGTGAAGAGGCAACCAACAGAATGGGAACAAATATTTGCAAACTATGCAACAGATAAAGGGTTAATAACCAGAATCTACAAAGAGATCAAGAAACTCCACAAAAACAAAACCAACAACCCACTTAAGAGATGGGCCCAGGACCTCAATAGACATTTTTCAAAAGAGGAAATCCAAATGGCCAACAGGCACATGAAAAAATGTTCAAGGTCATTAGCAATCAGGGAAATGCAAATCAAAACCACAATGAGGTTTCACCTCACCCCGGTTAGAATGGCTCACATACACAAATCTACCAACAACAGATGCTGGCGAGGATGTGGGGAAAAAGGGACACTAACCCACTGTTGGTGGGAATGCAAACTGGTCAAGCCTCTATGGAAGTCAGTCTGGAGATTCCTCAGAAACCTGAAGATAACCCTATCGTTCGACCCAGCTATCCCACTCCTTGGAATTTACCCAAAGGAATTTAAATTGGCAAACAAAAAAGTGGTCTGCAGCCTAATGTTTATTGCAGCTCAATTCACAATAGCTAAGACCTGGAACCAACCTAAATGCCTATCAACAGTAGACTGGATAAAGAAACTATGGGACATGTACTCTTTAGAATACTATACCGCAGTAAGAAACAAGGAAATCCAGTCATTTGCAACAAAATGGAGGAATCTGGAACACATCATGCTGAGTGAAATAAGCCAATCCCAAAGGGACAATTACCATATGTTCTCCCTGATCGGTGACAACTGACTGAACACCAAAAAGGAAACCTGTTGAAGTGAAATGGAGACTATGAGAAACGGTGACTTGACCAGCATAGCCCTGACTGTTAATGAACAACTTAATACATTATCCCTCTTAGTAGTTTTTTTGTCTGTTCTACTTAATATGACTGGTTTAATTCTGTAATTAATACACAGTTATTCTTAAGTGTTGAAAATTAACTGAAATGTGGTCCCTGTTAAACATAAGAGTGGGAATAAGAGAGGGAAGAGATGTATAATTTGGGACTTGCCCCAAATGGTAGAGTTAGAAACATACCAGGGGATTCCAATTCAATCCCATCAAGGTGGCATGTACCAATGCCATCTCCCTATTCCAAGTGATCAATTTCAGTTCACAATTGATCATAATGAAAGGACTAAGAGTCAAAGGGAGCACATAAACAAGTCTAGTACCTGCTAATACTACCAGACAGAATAAATAAAGGGGAGAGTGATCCAACATGGGAAGTGAGATACTCAGCAGACTCATAGAATGGCAGATGTCCTAAATAGCACTCTGGCCTCAGAATCAGCCCTAAAGGCATCGGATCTGGCTGAAAAGCCCATGAGAGTATTTCAGGCATGGAAATCCAAGACACTCTGGCAAAAGATCTCTGTGAGTGAGATCCCAGTGGAAAGAACAGGTCTTCAAATAAGGAGGTACCTTTCTCTGAAGGGAGGAGAGAACCTCCACTTTGACTTTGACCTTGTCTAAACAAGATAAGAATCGGAGAACTCAGAGGGCTTCCATAGCCTTGGAAACTCATGACTGGAGCATAGGGAGATTACTGATGCCATAGACAGGAGTGTCAATTGGTAAAGTCAACAACAGGAGTCACTGTGCACTTACTCCTCATGTAGGATCTCTGTCCTTAATGTGCTGTATTTTGAGATTTAATGCTATAACGAGTACTCAAACAATATATTTCACTTTGTGTTTCTATGGGGGTGCAAACTGTTGAAATCTTTACTTAATGCATACTATACTGATCCTCTGTAAAAAAAAAAAAAAAGAAATTATCAATTCCCAAATTGGCTCTCACTGGGATTAAACATGACAATAGGTCTGATCTGATTTCATCATCATGTAAAAAAATCATCTATTGTTTTTCACTTTATGTTTCTGTGTGGGAGCAAACTGTTGAAATCCTTACTTAATGTATATTAAGCTGATCTTCTGTATATTAAGATAATCGAAAATGAATCTTGATGTGAATGGAGGGGAGAGGGAGTGGGAAAGGGGAGGGTAGTGGGTGGGAGGGAAGGTATGGGGGGGGAAGCCATTGTAATCCATAAATCGTACTTTGGATATTTTTATTCATTAAATAAAAGTTAAAAAAATCATAAAAAAAGATGTGTGGATTGATTTCTGGCATTTATATTTTATTCCATCAGTCTATGCCTCTATTTTGAATCAGTTGCAGGCTGTTTTGATTATAACTGCTGTATAGTATGTCTTGAAATCTGCTATTGTGATGGCTGAAGCTATCTTTTTTGTTATATAATATTGCTGTGGCTTTCTTGGGTCTCTGCTTTTCCATATGAATTCCAGCATTAATTTTTCTATATCTGAGAATTTTCATCTTTATGGCATTGAATCTGTAAATTGCTTCCAACATTGTGGATTTCTTGATGCTATGGATTATTCTATTCCAAGAAGATGGAAGTATTTTTTTGTGAATCTTCCATTTTTATTTAGTGTTTTGTAATTCTCGTTGTATAAATCTCTGACATCTTGGTTAAATTTATTTGAAGTTATTTTTGAATGGGATTCATCTTAGAAGTTCTTTCTCAGCCATGTCATTATCTGAATAGACAAAGGCTATTAAGTTTGTGTTGTTCATTTTATATTCTACCACTTTACCAAACCCTGCTATGAGTTCCAATATCTTTTTTTGGAGTCCTTTGGATGCATTAAATATAGATAGAATCATGTCATCTCCAAACAGGGATAATTTGGCATACTCCCTCCCAATTTGTATCCTTTGATTTCTTCTTCTTCCCTAAGGACCTGCATAGGACATCCAGGACTCTATTGAAAAGCCATGGTGAGAGTGGGAACCATTGTCTGGTTCTGGATCTCAGTGGGAATGCTTGAAAAATTTCCCCATTCAATGGGATGCTGGCCATATGTTTGTGTTAAAGTACCTTGATGATGTTGAGGAATGGTGCTTCCATACTCAGTTTGCTTAGAGTTTTCATCATGAAATGGTGTTATATTTTTATCAAATGCTTTCTCTGCATCTATTGAGATAATCATACAATTTTTGGTGTTCAGTTTGTTGAGGTGTTGCATCACATAGATTGATTTGTAAATGCTGAACTGTCCCTGCATACCAGGGATAAATCCTGCTTTGTCTGAATGGATAATCTATCTGATGTGCTGTTTGGCTCAAATGGCTAGAATTCTGTTGAGGATTTTTGTGTCTACATCCATTAGGGAAAACTGGTCTGTAATTCTCTTTCTCTGTTGCATCTTTTTCAGGTGTAGGAATTAAGGTGATGCTGGTTGCATAGAAGGCGTCTGGGAGGATTCCCTGCCTTTCAGTTGTATTGAATATCTTGAAAAGAGCTGGAGTTAGGTCTTCTTTAAATGTCTGGTAGAATTCAGCAGTGAAGCCATTCCATTCAGCCCTGGGCTTTTCTGTGTGTGGATGAGCTTTATTACTGATTCGATTTTCATCTTGGTTTATTGGTCTGGTAATTTCTGGTAATTTTTGTTATCGGTGGTATCTACTGTTACATTTCCCTTTTCAACTCAGATTTTATTGATTTTGATATTTTTCTTCTTTTATTGGGTAGTTGGGCCAATGGTGTGTCAATTTTCTTTGCTTTTTCCAAAAAAATCCAACAGTTTTGTTGATCTTTTGTATTTTTTGTTTCTTCTTTTAATTCATATCTAACCTTAACTATTTTCTCCTACAAGATTTATGTTTGGTTTGTTTTTGTCTTCTAGGTCTTTGAGATGTATTGATAACTCATTTACTTGGTGCCACTCCAATTTCTTGATATAGGCACCAATTGCTATATATGCATTCTATGATTTCAATGCTGATTTTTGAATTTGCTGAGACATGCCTTATGGCCTAGATGTGGCGAATCCTAGAGAAAGTCCCATGCACTGGTGAGAAGAATGTGTATTCTGCAGCTGCAGGATGAAAAGTTCTGTAGGTACCTGTTAGGTCCATTTAGTCTAAAATGTTAATTAACTCTCGTTTCCTTGCTGATTTTCTGTTTGGTTAATCTTCCCAATGCTGAATGTGGGGTACTGTATTTTTTTATTCTTGTATTGGAGTCAATGTCTCCCTTAAATCCATTGATACTTCTTTTTTAAACTTTTATTTAATAAATCTAAATTTCCAAAGTATAACTTGTGAATTACAGGAGCTTATCCCCCCATAACATCCATAACATCCTGCTCACCCACAACCATCCCATCTCCCAATCCCTCTCTCATCCCATTCATATCAAGATTCATTTTCAATTATCTTTATACACAGAAGAAGATCAATTTAGTATATACTAAGTAAACACTTCAACAGTTTGCAGCCACACAGAAACACAAAGTATAACATACTATTTGAGTACTTTATAGTTGTGCCATTAATTCACATAGTACAACACATTAAGGACAGAGATCCCAAATGGGGAGTAAGTGTTGTTGATTTACAACTGACAATCTTATTGATGACATCAGTAATCACCTGAGGCTCCTGTCATGAGCTGCCAAGGCTATGGAAGCCCCTTGAGTTCACCATCTCTGATCTTATTTAGACAAGGCCAAAGTCAAAGTGGAAGTTCTCTCTTCCCTTTGGAGAAAGGTATCTCCTTCTTTGATGGCCTGTTCTTTCTGCTGGCATCTCATTCACAGAGATCTTTCATTTAGGTCATTTTTT
Source organism: Oryctolagus cuniculus (assembly GCF_051225735.1). Classification (NCBI taxonomy): domain Eukaryota; kingdom Metazoa; phylum Chordata; class Mammalia; order Lagomorpha; family Leporidae; genus Oryctolagus; species Oryctolagus cuniculus. The sequence continues at coordinate 9,111,662 of NC_142889.1, forward strand.
TCCCAGAGTGTCTTGGCTTTCCATGCCTGAAATAATCTCATAGGCTTTTTAGCCAGATCCAAATGCCTTAAGTGCTGATTCTGAGGCCAGAGTGATGTTTAAGACATCCATGCGTCTGCTGTGTGTCCTGCTTCCCATGGTCGATCATTCTCTCCTTTTGAGTTCTATCAGTAAGTATTAGCAGACACTAGTCTTGTTTACGTGATCCCTCCCTTTGACTCTTTTTTTTTTCTGGACAGGCAGAGTTAGAGTGAGAGGGAGAAACAGAGATATAGTTATAGACAGTGACAGAGAGACTGAGAGAAAGATCTTCCTTCTGCTGGTTCACTCCACTAATAGCCACTACAACTGGCACTGCACTTATCCAAAGCCAGGAGCCAGGTGCTTCTTCCTGGTCTCCCATGCAGGTGCAGGGCCCAAGGACCTGGGCCATCCTCCACTGCACTTCTGGGCCACAGCAGAGAGCTGGACTGGAAGAGGAGCAACCGGGACAGAATCTGGTGCCCCAGTCAGGACTAGGACCCAGGGCACCCGTGCTGCAGGTGGAGGATTAGCCCAGTGAGCCACAGTGCCAGCCCACTGGGAGATTTTTCTGCCTTCACCTTCCTTCATAGTGATGACCATGTTTCTGTTTCTGTGAGTAGCATATCCTTAAGCATTTTTTGTAAGGCTGGATGGGTGGTGTCAAATTATTTCAATTTCTGTTCGTCATGGAAGGTCTTTATTTAACCTTCATTCATAAATGAGAGCTCTGCAGGGTACAGTATTCTGGGTTGACAGGTTTTTTTCTTTTAATACTTGAAATATTCCTCATCATTTTCTCCTAGCCTGTAGGGTTTCTGATGAGAAGTTTGCTGTGAGTCTAGTTCTTTACTCTCCCACACCATGTCTGTTCTTAATGTTCTCCACCACACAATTTTTATTTGATCCATTAAATACCTCATTTTTGATATATTATTTTGATTTTTCTTTTTTTTTACATACCAAGCAATAATCATATTTATTTATTTATTTTTTTTAATTTTTTTACTTATTTATTTTTACATAGAAACCTTTTATTTAAGGTATATAAACTTCATGCATTTCATATATACAAATTTAAGAATATAGTGATTCTTCCCATCCACACTCCTAACCTTCTTCCTCCTTCCTCACCCAATCCCATTCTTATGTTTTGCATAGATATATTTTCAATTAACTTTACACACATACGATTAACTCTATACTAAGCAAAGAATACAACAAATATTAAAGAAAGCAAAAAAAAACCTGCTCCTCAACAATCGAGACAAGGGCTGTTCAGTCATAGCATCTCAAAGTGTTCATTTCACTCCTATAGATTACTTTTTTTTTCACTTTTATTTAATGAATATACGTTTCCAACTCTCACCACTGCTATTCAATATAGTTCTGGAGGTTCTAGCCAGAGCTATTAGGCAAGAAAAAGAAATTAAAGGGATACAAATTGGGAAGGAAGAACTCAAACTATCCCTCTTTGCAGATGACATGATTTCTTTATTTAGGGGACCCAAAGAACTCTACCAAGAGACTATTGGAACTCATAGAAGAGTTTGGCAAAGTCACAGGGTATAAAATCAATGCACAAAAATCAACAGCCTTTGTATACACAGACAATGCCATGGCTGAGGAAGAAATTCTAAGATCAATCCCATTCACAATAGCTACAAAAACAATCAAATACCTTGGAATAAACGTAACCAAGGACGTTAAAGATCTCTACGATGAAAATTACAAAACCTTAAAGAAAGAAATAGAAGAGGATACCAAGAAATGGAAAAATCTTCCATGCTCATGGATTGGAAGAATCAATATCATCAAAATGTCCATTCTCCCAAAAGCAATTTATAGATTCAATGCAATACCAATCAAGATACCGAAGACCTTCTTCTCAGATCTGATTTTTCTTTTAAATCTCAAATTCACGGGAAAATTTTTATTCATGTCATGTATGAATTTCTTTAATTTGTGGACTTTCTTCTGATAAGTTCTAACTACGCCTACCATCAATGTTTTACTTCCATTTCTGGCATTTCTTCAATCTCTTCATCTTCACATTCTAGTACAGACGTGTTGTGTTCTTTTGGGCACATCATTTTGTCTTCCTTTCTTGTTCGTTGAATTGCTGCATTAATTTTAAGCCCTGTGGAGATACATTTAGTTTTTTTTTTCCCTATCTGTGGACTATGCCTCTGTGTCCGAGTGGAGTGTCGTCTATTTCAGTGCATACCTTGAAGAATTTGCTGGGTGTGGACAGTAAGCTCTGTTCACTACTCTCTTGTGAGGGGAGTGTCCAAGGATGAGTGTGGTAAATCCCATATTTTTTTTTTTTCATCTGAGTGGAGGATTCTTCAACTCCATAAGCATACTCTCATGTTTACCTCATCTCCTCCCAGGAGATTCATGCCTTGGCACTATCACACTGGGTATAATGTTCATCTGTGCTGCAACAAAGACCACACAAAGGAATTGTGCAGTCCTCAATGTGAGCATGGGTCCCACAGCATTGACCCTCACCAAGGAATCAGGAGCCCCAAGCATGTGAAGCTGCCTACAGTGACTTCCCACAGACTCAAGCCACACTCTGTGCCCTCCTCTCAGTTGGTTGCTGGGCACGTGGACACCAGTTGGCACAGCAATTATGTTTGTCCAAAATGACACCCTGTCTCTCTCAGCTAGTTACAGGATATCAGTGCCAGTTAGTTGGGGAGAGAGAAACATGCCCTCCCTTTTCTCTCCTCTCCATATCTGCAGGTATACTGTTCCCCACAGGTCTCTAGGCCAGACTCATATCAGGCTGTTCCGTGGCTTCATTGCCAGTGGCTTGGGCTGCCAGTCTGGTCTTACTTCACTCTACAAAGATGGTGCTGACATTCTCAGCTGTTGGGGTCCTGAGTTGTGCATGTCCACACCCTCCACATAAGTCCACAGCAGTTTTCTCCCAAACTCTTCCCTGAGATTGCCCTCTCTCCACCTTTTTAACTGAGTTTCCCTAGACTACAGCAGTAAGCTCCCTCCCTATTCTGCCATCTTGGAACCACCCCCCCCCATCTGTGTTAATATCAGCCATAAAATTACGAGTGGGGATGGCACAGTGGCATAATAGGATAACCCTCTGCCTGTGATGCCTGCATCCAATATGGGTGCTGGTTCATGTCCTGGCTGCTCCTCTTCCAATCCAGCTCTCTTCATATGGCACAGTAAAGCAGTGGACGATGACCCCATGCTCAGACACCTTCATAAGATAGGAGACCTGGAAGAAGCTCTTCACTTTGGAGCAGCCCAGCTCTGGACATTTTAGCCATTTGGGGAGTGAACCAGCTGATGGAAGACCTTTATTTCTCCACCACTCTCTGCAACTCTACCCCTAAGAATACATAAATAAAATCTTTTAAAAATTAAATAGTATCCTCCTCTTAAATGAAGACATGAAATGTTAATTGATTATATGCTCGATGACATATTAAAATATATTTCTTTTCCATATACATACATATATATGAAGCAGTGATTACAATAGAAAAAATTATTTTATTGTTCTATTTACTCTTTAAACTGTAGACATTTTGGTGTTAAAATATCAAGAGGATATGAATTACTCTTCATCTTTGATAGTCATTTATTTTTAATTTATTTTTTATTTAGTAAATATAAATTTTCAAAGTACAGTTAATGGATTACAATGGCCCTTAATTTCCCTCCCACTCACACCCCTCCCATCTCCCTCTCCCTCTCCCATTCCATTCACATCAAGATTCATTTTCAATTCTCTTTCTATACAGAAGATCAATTCAATATATATTAAGTAAAGATTTCATCAGTTTGCACCCACATGAAACACAAAGTGTAAAATACTTTTTCAGTGCTACTTATAGCATTACTTCACTTTGGACAATACACTAAGGACAGATCCCACATGAGAAGTAAGTACACAGTGACTGCTGTTATTGACTTAACAATTTGACACTCTTGTTTATGGCATCAGTAATCTCCCTAGGCTCTAGTCATGGGTTGCCAAGGCTATGGAAGCCTTTTGAGTTCGCCAACTTCAATCTTATTATGACAGGGTCATAGTCAAAGTGGAAGTTCTCTCCTCCCTTCAGAGAAAGGTACCTCCTTCTTTGAAGGCCCCGTTCTTTCCACTGGGATCTCACTCGCAGAGATCTTCCATTTAGGTCTTCTTTTTTTTCCCCAGGGTGTCTTGGCTTTCCATGCCTAAAATACTCTCATGGGCTCTTCAGCCATAACTGAATGCCTTAAGGGCTGATACTGAGGCCAGAGTGTTATTTAGGACATCTGCCATTCTATGAGTCTGCCGTGTATCCTGCTTCCCATGATGGATCATTCTCTCCCTTTTTGATTCTATCATCTAGGATTAGCAGACACTAGACTTGTTTGTGTGATCCCTTTGACTCTTAGATCTTAGACCTATCAGTGTGATCAACTGTGCACAGAAATTGATCACTGGGACTAGTGAGATGGCATTGATACATGCCACCTTGATGGGATTGTATTGGAATCCCCTGGCATGATTCTAACTCCACCATTTGGGGCAAGTCCGATTGAGTATGTCCCAATTTGTACATCTCCTCCCTTATAATTGCATTTGATAGCTTAAACTTTTTAAGATTTCACTTAGCTTCCTATTTTTTAAAGATTTGTATATCTGAAAGTGTTACAGAGAGAGAGACAAAGAGATAGAAATAGAGATCTTCCATTACCTGGTTCACTCTGCAGATGGCCACAATGTCTATTGATAGTACAATCTGAGGTCAGAAGCCACAATCCCATTGAAACTCCCCCATGAGTAGTAGCTGCACAAATATTTGGCCACCCTCCACTGTTTTCCCATGAAATTGGGGAACTGGATCATATGTTGAGAAGTTGGCACATTAACTGGCACCTATGTGGGACACCAGCATACATAAACCATATATAAATTTCGCACTGTAAAGTTAAGACAACTTTGGCATAAATATGAAGCACAGTAGAATCAATCCTGTAGAAAAGAATAAAAGTCACAAAATGTGAATTCATGAAAGTAAAATATAACTTAGAGGTATGTGGAAATTTACAAAAGCCCAACAGTAATAATTTTAAAACCCTGACATACTATTTACATCTATGAGATGAATGAGATTAAAGATGCTAAGACATTGCATTAGGCAGGTGGTAGGGTCACAAGTTCTCTGCTGCAGTATAGGTGAAAGGATTCCTTCATGTATCTTTTATGCATGGCGCCAATGTGGTATGTGTCACAGATTTTAATTCACATTCCTTCAACCAGTGTTGCCATTTCAAGCAATCTTTATGAGTTTTATTCTCCACACAAGTGCAACATCTGTGTTCATGGAATTATTGCTTGCAGCTGGAAAACAGGAAAGGATCAAAAATAACTGTCAAACCATTTCATTATAGGAAATTAGTTCCTTTACATGGTTCTGACATACTTTAGTTAAAAATACCAGATGAAGAATGGGTATCTTAGTAACAAGTGAACTACCATGGAGGCACAGGAGACCCCAAATAGCTAAAGCAATCATGTACAAAAAAAAAAAAAGCCAGAGGCATCACAATACCAGATCTCAGGGCATACTACAGGGCATTTGTAAACAAAACAGCATGGTCCTGGTACAGAAACAGAGGGATAGACCAATGGAACAGAATTGAATCACCAGAAATCAACCCAAACATCTGCAGCCAACTTTTATTTGATCAAGGATCTAAAACTAATTCCTGGAGCAAGGACAGTCTATTCAACAAATGGTGTTGGGAAAACGGGGTCTCCACATGCAGAAGCATGAAGCAAGACCCCTACCTTACACCTTACACAAAAAATCCACTCAACATGGATGAAAGATCTAAATCTATGACCTGACACCATCAAGTTATTAGAGAACATCAGAGAAACCCTGCAAGATATAGGCACAGGCAAAGACTTCTTGGAAAAGACCCTAGAGGCACAGGCAGTCAAAGCCAAAATCAACTATTGGGATTGCATCAAATTGAGAAGTTTCTGTACTGAAAAAAAAAAAAAAAAAAAAAAAAAAAAAAAACCAAGGAGAGTGAAGAGGCAACCGACAGAATGGGAAACATATTTGCAAATTATGGAACCGATACATGTTTAATAACCAGAATCTACAAAGTGATCAAGAAACTCTACAAAAACAAAATAAGCAACCCACTTCAGAGATGGGCCAAAGACCTGAATAGACATTTTTCAAAAGAGGAAATCCAAATGGCCAAGAGACACATGAAAAAAATGTTCAGGATCAGTAGCCATAAGCGAGATGCAAATCAAAACCACAATGAGGTTTCCCCTCACACACGTCAGAATGGCCTTCAAACAGAAATCAACTAAAAACAGATGCTGGTGAGGAAGTGGGGGAAAAGGGACACCAGCGCACCTTTGGTGGGAATGCAAACAGGTAAAACCACGATGGAATTCAGTCTGGAGATTCCACAGAAACCCTGAATATAGCCCTACCACATGACCCAGCCATCCCACTCCTTGGCATTTACATAGGGGCAACTAAATTGGCAAATAAAAGAGCTATCTGCACCTCAATATTTATTGTAGCTCAATTCACAATAGCTAAGACATGGCATCCACCTAAATGCTCATCAAGAGAAAACTGGATAAAGATATTATGGGATATGTACTCTATAGATTACTATATAGCAGTAAAAAAATTAAAGCGGTCATTTGAACAAAATGGAGGAATCTGGAAAACATCATGCTGAGTGAAATAAGCCAGTCCCCAAAGGGACAGATATCATATGTTCTCCCTGAGCAGCGACAGCTATCTGCGCACCTAAAAGGAAACCTTTTGAAGTGAAATGGACACTATGAGAAACAACGACTCGATCAGCCCGTGTCCTGACATACAACTTACTATTTTATTCCTTTTAGTAGTTTTTGTTCTCCTTAATACCATTGGTTGAACTCTTTAATTAACACAAAAATAATTTTTAAGCATTTAAAATTAACTGAAACGTGACCCCTGTTAAATACAAGAGGGGATAAGAGAGGGAAGAGATGTGCAGTTTGGCAGATGCTCACTCAGACTTACCCCTAATGGTAGAGCTAGAAACGTGCCAGGGGATACCAATTCAAGCATGTCAGGGTGGCACGTACCAATGCCATCTCACTAATCAAAATGGTATGTTCAACTTCATAATTGATCATAATGATAAGATTAAATGTCAAAAGGATCACATAATAAGACTAGTGCTGGCTAATACTAACTGACAAAATTAAAAGGAGAGATGATCTAACATGGGAAGTGGGATACACAGCAGACTCATAGAATGGCGGATGTTCTAAACATCACTCTGGCCTCAGAATCATCCCTTAAGACATTTGGATCTGGCTGAAAAGCCCAGGAGAGCATTCCCAGCATGGAAAGTAAAGGCACTGCGGCAAAGAAGTGACCTAAATGAAAGAGCTCTGTGAGTGACAACCTAGCAAAAAGAATGGGCCATAAAAGTGGGGAGGAGAGAACTTCCACTTTGACTATGGACTTGTCCAAATAAGGTCAAAGTTTGTGAACTGAAGAGGCTTCCATAACCTTGGCAGCTTATGACAAGAGCCTTGTGTGATTACTGACGTCATAAATAAGGGTGCCAATTGTTAAATCAACAACAGGGTCACTGTGCACTTCCTCCCCATGTAGGACCTCTGTACTTAATGTGTTGTAGAATGTGAATTAATGGTAAATCTGCTACTCAAACAGTACTTTATACTTTGTGTTTCTGTGTGCAAACTGTTGAAATCTTTACTTAGTATATACTAAGCTGATCTGTTGTATATAAAGAGAATTGAAAATGAATCTTGATGTGAATGGGATGGGAGAGAGAGTGGGAGATGGGATGGCTGCAGGTGGGAGGGAGCTTATGGGGGCAAAAGCCACTATAATCCAGAAGTTGTACTTTGGAAATTTATATGTATTAAATAAAATTTGAAAAAAGAAATATGAAATATGTGCATATAATTTAGAAAGTTTAAAAAAGGTGGACATGCATCCATATTACATCTACATCTATATGGGCACACACATCTGTGTGTGTGTGTGTCACAAACATTAGCTACAAGTTATCACTGGTTTGCCCAGGGGAGGCTGCCTCCTGAAGGGAAGTGATATTATGAGGAAGGACATATTTCCCTGCATCCCCTCTTGTGTCTTGAACTTTACTTTGTGTATACATCAGTTATTCAATTATAAGCAAAGGTACCTAAGAACAACTCACTGAAATGGAGTGGCTGGGAACAGAATTCCAAATACAGAAAATTTCTCTTACTAGGGATTAGAGTTTGAAGACCAAGGTGCAGTCTTTATGAATCTGCACAATTTGCTTTTGGAAATAGCATCCATCAGAGAGAGACATCAAATCTTTCATATTTCTTAACAACAGCACTGATTATACTCATGCGACTACACTCCCATGATCAGTTTGATTCCTCAAGACTCCATCGCACACTACCATAATATTGGGGATTTAAGCACCGACACAGTAATATGGAGGGGCAGAAACATTCACTGCATAGTAAAAACTAATAAACTCGGCCGGCGCCGTGGCTCACCAGGCTAATCCTCTGCCTTGCAGTGCCAGCACACCGGGTTCTAGTCCCGGTCGGGGCGCTGGATACTGTCCTGGTTGCCCCCCTTCCAGGCCAGCACTCTGCTGTGGCCAGGGAGTGCAGCGGAGGATGGCCCAAGTCCTTGGGCCCTGCACCCCATGGGAGACCAGGAGAAGCACCTGGCTCCTACCTTTGGATGTGCGCAGTGCGCCGGCCGCAGTGTGTCGGCCACGGCGGCCACTGGAGTGTGACCCAACGGCAAAGGAAGACCTTTCTCTCTGTCTCTCTCTCTCTCACTGTCCATTCTGCCTGTCAAAAAAAAAAAAAAAAAAAAACTAATAAACTGCCTACTGTTTTTTTTTTTTTTTTTTTTTTTTTTTTTTTTTTTTTTTTTTTTGTGCTGCTGCTTTATTTTGCTCTGTATTAGGGAAACATTCCTGAGACATTTTCTTAATAACACTAAAATCTACAATATGGTAAGACATTTCTGAGAAAAAAATCTTATTGTTTTAAAAAGTGGGTGGTTACAAAATGGCATATAATGTACTTTTGGAAGAGTTAGTCACAGGGCCTTTCCAAGTATTTTATAAGCTACCATCCACCCTGATTCTCCAAGGAGTTGATTTAATAGGAGATCTTTCACATCTTTCACAAGTTGTCTATCAGGTAATCAAGAATGAGATTTATTTCCACTGCTCCATGCAGTTAGGTTATGGAAGAATGTGTGTTGAACGTTGTTCCATGCCCCTGGAGTTTTCAAAATATTTCAAAATTCTAAACAAAGAAGGTAAACATTTGGTAACACACACTATTGTCAAAAGTAATTTAACTTTGTAATATGCAATTAATCCTCATGTATTATTGTGGTAGTAGAAATAAGCAGGAAATAAAATGAGAAGTTAAACTTTTAGACTGCTCTTTTACTTTAAATGTCCCATCAGACGTTTCTAGCCTTAGATTTCTAGTCTTAGCTTTCTAGTTTTATATTTTTGGGGATTTTAGTACTAGCCTCTAGAAGTAATATCCTAAGACTGTATTACAAAACTCATTTCGAAAGGTACACTTTCTGACGAACATTCCATAGGGTGACTGAAGACACGCAAGTAACAGGGCCTTGCCAGGAAATTGAGATTTGCTTGAAACTACCTTGCTACAACTCTGGATGCCTTGTTCCAACATCTGTGATTTAGTAAATACAGTAAAGTTGCTTTCCTTTATCGAAGTGATTTTTAAAAATGTGTTTTACTTGCCCACTCAACATGAGATTTGAACAAACCTTGCTTGGAAAATATACTTCTCGTTTGTTTCTTTGTTCTTCTTTGTCTCTTATTTGTTTGACAGTGAATAGGATAGCTCAATTTCCCTTTAGCAGTCTTTAGAATTATTTTCCGCCAGCACTCTTGATCTCATTTCAAATTGAAACTCAAGACAAATGTTGAAGTTCAAGAACTAAAAAGGCAGTTGCAGTTGCAGATGACGTTGCCTGGTAATTGACCTATTATTTTCTTAGCAGTTTCTTTTTTTTTAACTTTTATTTAATGAATATAAATTTCCAAAGTACGGTTTATGGATTACAATGGCTTCCCCCACATACCGTCCCTCCCACCCACTACCCTCCCCTTTCCCACTCCCTCTCCCCTCCATTCACATCAAGATTCATTTTCGATTATCTTAATATACAGAAGATCAGCTTAGTATACCTTAAGTGAGGATTTCAACAGTTTGCTCTCACACAGAAACATAAAGTGAAAAATAATAGATGATTTTTTTAAATGATGATGAAATCAGATCAGACCTATTGTCATGTTTAATCCCATTGAGAGTCAAGTTGGGAGTTGGGAGTTGATAATTTCTTTCTTTCTTTTTCTTTTTTTTTTTTTACAGAGGATCAGTTTAGTATACATTAAGTAAAGATTTCAACAGTTTGCACCCCAGTGTTAGCAGGTACTAGACTTGTTTATGTGCTCCCTTTGACTCTTAGTCCTTTCATTATGATCAATTGTGAACTGAAATTGATCACTTGGAATAGTGAGATGGCATTGGTACATGCCACCTTGATGGGATTGAATTGGAATCCCCTGGTATGTTTTTAACTCTACCATTTGGGGCAAGTCAGCTTGAGCATGTCCCAAATTATACATCTCTTCCCTCTCTTATTCCCACTCTTATGTTTAACAGGGATCACATTTCAGTTAATTTTTAACACTTAAGAATAACTGTGTATTAATTACAGAATTAAACCAGTCGTATTAAGTAGAACAGACAAAAAAACTACTAAGAGGGATAATGTATTAAGTTGTTCATTAACAGTCAGGGCTATGCTGATCAAGTCACCGTTTCCCATAGTGTCCATTTCACTTCAACACGTTTCCTTTTTGGTGTTCAATCAGTTGTCACCGATCAGGGAGAACATATGGTATTTTTCCCTTTGGGACTGGCTTATTTCACTCAGCATGATGTGTTCCAGATTCCTCCATTTTGTTGCAAATGACTGGATTTCGTTGTTTCTTACTGCGGTATAGTATTCTAAAGACTTATTTTCTTTGAGAAGCTGTTCTCTGTGTTTCCCCCTACCTCCCTTAAGAATCCCCTTAAGGGGATTCAGTGGGGCTGTGCTCATTCTTGCACCTGCAACTGTTCCAGTTGAATCCATGTATAGCAATGAGACATCAGACATTCCAAAGGGAGGGAGGGGGCAGGCAAACCAAAATTGGAAGCTATAGGCTATATCTTTTTATTCAAAATGCTCCCTACAAATAATAATTTTGGTACTGGTGGATGGCAGGGAATTTGGGACAACTTAGTGATGCGTCAAGCATCTGTCTGTCCTTGCCTTTCACTCAGGTCCCAAAACTGGCCTCACCATTGCCTCTCTGAAACAGGTGCCTGGCTCAGGACAGAGTGGACTGCTTCTGGCTTCCTTTCTACCTCTGTGAACAGAGGAGCACTTTCACCTCTTCCAGCCCTGAATGCAGACGGAACAGAACAGAGTACCTGGCTCATGGGAGTCTATCTCTGGAACAGGATGCATTTTCCAAGATATCCGACACAATTCACTTATTTGGGTCGGTCCCTCCTGAAGCTCTGTAAGCTAAGAGCCATTTTTCAAAATCCTCCAGATTCTTCTACTGCCTATGCTAAGAAAGGAAGTTTAGGGGCTACCCTAACAAGGCTCATTTTGGAGTGGATGCTGGAAACAGAGGCCCCCTCAGACAACAAGCCTGCCCCTTTCACACCATGCTTTGCTGTCAGTGTTGAGCCAGACAATATAGGAACTTAAGAATGGGCAGCAGGTACCAGGTGTGCTTGGGACAGCCCCCATTTCTCTCCCAGAACAAGGGAATGAGGTCAAGGAGGAGAACAGGCAGGAGTTCGAGAGAGAAAAGAATGAGGGAGGGGGAACTGGAGTGAGTGAGAGGAGGAGAGATCTGGTGGCAGGGGGCAGCAGCTGGGCTAACAGGCACGTGGCTTCTGTTTGTATACAGTGAGCACCTGAGCGCCACTCACTCCCTCCCAGCCCAGGTTTCATTGTTCTCCAATGTGAAGTCTTATAGCCACAACAGGAAGGGCACAGCCAGCATGCTTCACCAGGACACAGCAGCTGGGCAGACTGTGCCCCCAGGCATCTCTGTGTGCGTACTGTCTCTGTGCTCCTCAGGCAGGTGAATGGCTGGATCACAGTTGTCAACAGCCAGAGCTGCCATGCACCTTCTCCTCAAGAATTCTTTTTAAGAAACTCTGCGGGAAGACATGCTCTTCCTGAATTCTCAATTAGGCCTGGCCAGCTGCTGCTTTCCAGTGCCATCTTGGCTACCCTGCCATTTGTTGTGACTAGTGACCAGTCATGGTCATCCTGGAGGTGGTGTCATGAACAGCAGCAGCCACCTGTCTCTTGCTTGGCCTCAGCCTCTGAGACTCTCAGTTTGGCCAGGCTGAAGCGTCAGGGACTTTGCAACCTGGACAACCTGAGACACTCAAGTGGGGTGCCAGAGGTCTGCAGTGTGCAGGCCACACCACAGGTGTCAGCTCCGCTCACTGCGCAGAGGTGGTGGCTCCTCAGATGGACAGAGAAAGTGCCAGCAGAGTGTTCAGGGCTCATCAGGGAGGAGGGATTCAGGCATCTGGGAGAGATCCTGCAATGAAGGGATGCAGGAAGACTCAGAATCCAGGAACCAGTGGTGGGGCATCTGCTGGGTGGGGCTTCTTTGGGGTCCAGAGCCATTGCAGAGCCAGCCCTGGGTATTCCTTCCCTCACTCATGTATTTCCTTGTTTTTAACTTTCGTAATGACTTATTTGAATCTGCAGTTTCAGACTTAATGGTCCACTAAATAAACTGTTCAATGCATAAAAGCATAAAAACATCGGTGTTTAGCAGGAATAGAGACAAGTCTATAAACAGTAATGGTACATCTAATCACTAACTTTCTTATTGAAAGCAACTAAGAGTGCACGTTGGGGACTAGCACTGTGGCACACAGGTTAAACTCCCACCTGCAATGCCTGCACCCCATATGGGCACTGGCTGAAGTCTCTGCAGCTCCTCTTCTGATCCAGCTCCCTATTCATGTGCCTTGGAAAGCAGCAGCAGATGGCCCAATTGTGTTAGCCCTGCATCCACACTGGAGACCCTGATGAACCTCCTGAGCTTGGAGGGGCCCAGCCCCAGTGCTCAAGTGCTTGACACCCATGTGAGAGACCCATATATTGATTTCTAAGCTTCTGTCTTCAGTCTAGACCAGTGCCGAACAATATGGCCATTTGAGGAGTGCACAAGTAGATGGAACAGCATTCCCTCTCTCTACCTTTCGTGTAAGTCAGTCATAAAAAAGGGAGGAGGATGGGATCATGGGTGTGTTGGCGGGTAGCAAGACATAACGCTATGCTTCTAAATGTGTACATATGGAATGCATGAAATTAGTTCACCCTATATAAATAAAATCACACGAAAATAAAGGCACAAAGAATGCATATCCTTAAACAAATGTCAGCAAACCTAAAATTATTTGTTCTGATGGAATGCATGTGGAGATGTAAAGAAAACTGCTTTTGTAAGGAGAACAGTTAGGACTGGCACTGAAGCTTACCTGGTTAAACGAAAGCCTGCATTACTGTATTCCATATTGCCACTGGGTAAATTCCCCATTGCTCCACTTCTGATCCAGCTTCCTATGGATGTGCATGGGAAAGCAGCACAGGATAGCTCAGTGGTCGGGCCCCTGTCATTCATTTCAGAGACCCAGATGGACTCCCTGAATCAAGTTTTGCATTTGCCCAGCCTTCAGCATATGTGTTCATTTTGGGAACGAACAGCAGATGGAAGACATCTTTGTTTCTACCTCTCTCTGTGTAACACTATTGTTCAAATAAAACCAAGTAATCTTAAAAAATAAAAGTTGACATTATCACAGATACGCACACGCACACACACACACACACACACACACATGGACTGACACAATTAAGAACTAGCTTTCCTCAGTGGGAATTTATAGTAAATTTTAAAAGTACTTCTTGTGGAAGTAAATGAGGATAACAGGACAACATACCAAAACTTATGGGACGCAGCAAAAGCAGTGTTAAGAGGAAAGTTTATATCAATAGGTGCCTACATCAAGAAATTGGAAAGGCACCAAATAGATGAGCTTTCAATTCATCTTAGGGATCTAGAAAACCTACAGCAAACCAGATCCAAATCTAATAGGAGAAGAGAAATAATTAAAATCAGAGAAGAAATGAACAGGATTGAATCCAAAAAAAAAACATTACAAATAATCAGCCAAACGAGGAGCTGGTTTTTTGAAAAAAATAAACAAAATTTACACCCCATTAGCCCAACTAACTAAAAAAAAGAAAAGACCCAAATCAATAAAATCAGAGATGAAAAAGGAAATGTAACAACAGACACCACAGAAATAAAAAGAATCATCAGAAATTACTATAAGGACTTGTATGCCAGCAAACAGGGAAACCTATCAGAAATGGATAGATTCCTGGACACATGCAACCTACCTAAATTGAACCAGGAAGACATCGAAAACCTAAACAGACCCATAACTGAGACAGAAATTGAATCAGTAATAAAGGCCCTCCCAACAAAGAAAAGCCCAGGACCAGATGGATTCACTGCTGAATTCTACCAGACATTTCAAGAAGAACTGACTCCAATTCTTCTCAGACTATTCAGAACGATCGAAGAAGAGGGAGTCCTCCCAAATTCTTTCTATGAAGCCAGCATCACCTTAATCCCTAAGCCGGAAAAAGATGCAGCACTGAAAGAGAATTACAGACCAATGTCCCTGATGAACATAGATGCAAAAATCCTCAATAAAATTCTCGCCAAGAGGATGCAACAACACATCAGAAAGATCATCCACCCAGACCAATTGGGATTTATCCCTGGTGTGCAGGGATGGTTCAATGTGTGCAAGACAATCAATGTGATACACCACATTAACAGACTGCAGAAGAAAAACCATATGATTGTCTCAATAGATGCAGAGAAAGCATTTGATAAAATACAACACCCGTTCATGATGAAAACTCTAAGCAAACTGGGTTTGGAAGGAACATTCCTCAATATAATCAAACAATCTATGAAAAACCCACAGCCAACATCCTATGGAATGGGTAAAAGCTGGAAGCAATTCCACTGAGATCTGGTACCAGACAGGGATGCCCACTCTCACCACTGCTATTCAATATAGTTCTGGAAGTTCTAGCCAGAGCTATTAGGCAAGAAAAAGAAATTAAAGGGAAACAAATTGGGAAGGAAGAACTCAAACTATCCCTCTTTGCAGATGATATGATTCTTTATTTAGGGGACCCAAAGAACTCTACTAAGAGACTGTGGGAAGTCATAGAAGAGTTTGGCAAAGTCACAGGGTATAAAATCAATGCACAAAAATCAACAGCCTTTGTATACACAGACAATGCCATGGCTGAGGAAGAACTGCTAAGATCAATCCCTTTCACAATAGCTACAAAAACAATCAAATACTTTGGAATAAACTTAACCAAGGACGTTCAAGATCTCTACGATGAAAATTACAAAACCTTAAAGAAAGAAATAGAAGAGGATACCAAGAAATGGAAAAATCTTCCATGCTCACGGATTGGAAGAATCAATATCATCAAAATGTCCATTCCCCCAAAAGCAATTTATAGATTCAATGCAATACCAATCAAGATACCAAAGACATTCATCTCAGATCTGGAAAAAATGGTGATGAAATTTATATGGAGGCACAAGAGACCTCAAATAGCTAAAGCAATCTTGTACAACAAAAACAAATCCGGAGGCATCACAATACCAGATTTCAGGACATACTACAGGGCAGTTGTAATCAAAACAGCATGGTCCTGCTACAGAAACAGATGGATAGACCAATGGAACGGAATTGAAACACCAGAAATCAACCCAAACATCTATAGCCAACTTATATTTGATCAAGGATCTAAAATCAATTCCTGGAGCAAGGACAGTCTATTCAATAAATGGTGCTGGGAAAACTGGATTTCCATGTGCAGAAGCATGAAGCAACACCCCTACCTTACACCTTACACCAAAATCCACTCAACGTGGATTAAAGACCTAAATCTATGCCCTAACACCATCAAGTTATTAGAGAACATCAGAGAAACCCTTCAAGATATTGGCACAGGCAAAGGATTTCTGGAAAAGACCCGGGAGGCACAGGCAGTCAAAGCCAAAATTAACTATTGGGATTACATCAAATTGAGAAGTTTCTGTGCTGCAAAAGAAACAGTCAGGAGAGTGAAGAGATAACCGACAGAATGGGAACAAATATTTGCAAACTATGCAACAGATAAAGGGTTAATAACCAGAATCTACAAAGAGATCAAGAAACTCCACAAAAACAAAACCAACAACCCACTTAAGAGATGGGCCCAGGACCTCAATAGACATTTTTCAAAAGAGGAAATCCAAATGGCCAACAGGCACATGAAAAAATGTTCAAGCTCACTAGCAATCAGGAAAATGCAAATCAAAACCAAAATGAGGTTTCACCTCACCCCGGTTAGAATGGCTCACATACACAAATCTACCAACAACAGATGCTGGCGAGGATGTGGGGAAAAAGGGACACTAACCCACTGTTGGTGGGAATGCAAACTGGTCAAGCCACTATGGAAGTCAGTCTGGAGATTCCTCAGAAACCTGAGTCATCCCACTCATCCCACTCCTTGGAATTTACCCAAAGGAATTTAAATTGGAAAACAAAAAATCGGTCTGCACCCTAATGTTTATTGCAGCACAATTCACAATAGCCAAGACCTGGAACCTACCTAAATGCCCATCAACGGTAGACTGGATAAAGAAATTATGGGATATGTACTCTTTAGAATACTATACCACAGTAAGAAACAACGAAATCCAGTCATTTGCAACAAAATGGAGGAATCTGGAACACATCATGCTGAGTGAAATAAGCCAGTCCCAAAGGGACAAATACCATATGTTCTCCCTGATCGGTGACAACTGACTGAACACCAAAAAGGAAACCTCCTGAAGTGAAATGGACACTATGAGAAACGGTGACTTGATCAGCATAGCCCTGTTAATGAACAACTTAATACATTATCCCTCTTAGTAGTTTTTTTTGTCTGCTCTACTTAATATGACTGGTTTAATTATGTAATTATCACATAGTTATTCTTAAGTGTTGAAATTTAACTGAGGCCGGCGCCGCGGCTCACTAGGCTAATCCTCCACCTAGCGGCGCCGGCACACCGGGTTCTAGTCCCGGTCGGGGCGCCGGATTCTGTCCCGGTTGCCCCTCTTCCAGGCCAGCCCTCTGCTGTGGCCAGGGAGTGCAGTGGAGGATGGCCCAGGTGCTTGGGCCCTGCACCCCATGGGAGACCAGGAAAAGCACCTGGATCCTGGCTCCTGCCATCGGATCAGCGCGGTGCGCCGGCCGCAGCGCGCCGGCCGCGGCGGCCATTGGAGGGTGAACCAACGGCAAAGGAAGACCTTTCTCTCTGTCTCTCTCTCTCACTGTCCACTCTGCCTGTCAAAAAAATAAATACATAAATAAAAAAAAAAATAGAAATTTAACTGAAATGTGATCCCTGTTAAACATAAGAGTGGGAATAAGAGAGGGAAGAGATGTATAATTTGGGACATGCTCTAGCTGACTTGCCCCAAACGGTGGGGTTAGAAACATAGCAGGGGACTCCAATTTAATCCCATCAAGGTGGCATGTACCAATGCCATCTCACTATTCCAAGTGATCAATTTCAGTTCACAATTGATCATAATGAAAGGACTAAGAGTCAAAGGGAGCACATAAACAAGTCTAGTACCTGCTAACACTAACCAACAGAATAAATAGAATAAATAAAGGGGAGAGTGATCCAACATGGGAAGTGAGATACTCAGCAGATTCATAGAATGGCACATGTCCTAAATAGCACTCTGGCCTCAGAATCAGGCCTAAAGGCATCGGATCTGGCTGAAAATCCCATGAGAGTATTTCAGGCATGGAAACCCAAGACACTCTGGCAAAAAAAAAAAAAAAAAAAAAAAAAAAAAAAAAAAAAAAAAAAAAAAAAAAAACCTAAATGAAAGATCTCTGTGAGTGAGATCCCAGTGGAAAGAACAGGTCTTCAAAGAAGGAGGTACCTTTCTCTGAAGGGAGGAGAGAACCTCCACTTTGACTATGACCGTGTCTAAACAAGATAAGAGTTGGAGAACTCAAGGGGCTTCCATAGCCTTGGAAACTCATGACTGGTGCATAGGGAGATTACTGATGCCATAAACAGGAGTGTCAATTTGTAAAGTCAACAACAGGAGTCACTGTGCACTTACTCCTCATGTAGGATCTCTGTCCTTAGCATGCTGTACATTGAGATTTAATGCTATAACGAATACCCAAACAGTATATTTCACTTTGTGTTTTTATGGGGGTACAAACTGTTGAAATCTTTACTTAATGTATACTAAACTGATCTTCTGTAAAACAAAAAAAGGAAGAAAGAAGAAATTATCAATTCCTAACTGGATCCTCACTGGGATTAAACATGACTATAGGTCTGATTTAATTTCATCATCTATTATTTTTCACTTTATGTTTCTGTGTGGGAGCAAACTGTTGAAATCTTTACTTCATGTATTCTAAACTGATCTTCTGTATATAAGAGAATCGAAAATGAATCTTGATGTGAATGGAAGGGGAGAGGGAGTGGGAAAGAGGAGGGTTGCGGGTGGGAGTGACGTTATGGAGGGAAGCCATTGTAATCCATAAGCCGTACTTTGGAAATTTAGATTCATTAAATAAAAGTTAAAAAAGTACTTCTTTACAAATTTGCTTTTATTCCTGTCTATGCATATTCAACACCCTAGCCCAGTAAGAACACTTTAGCAACTTTTCCTTCCTCAGAGTAATAATGCAGCTTCAAAAATGTAAAGAACATATAAAGCTTATTTGTGCTGCTTCATCTGTCCTGATATTTCATTAGGCCATCACAGCATAAGTTTCTTGATAAAATATAATGTTTATACATATCATCCATATGTATAATTTATATACACTAGCTCCTCAAATAGTGACACACACTGAATATGTATGAGGAAACTTTAAGCAGCTTGTGGGAAAATAGGAATAAATTTTGCTTGCTGCAAAAATTTTGAAATCTACACATGAGTTTTTCATCTTCATTTTGTACAAACCCTTTCTTTTTTGATTAGCAGTATTGCATATATTTATAGGGTACACTAGGACATTCCAAAAAAGTGTATAATGTGTACTCAAATCAGGGAAACCACCACTTCCCTGTCATTATATCATGATTGGATCTCTGAAGTTCTCTTGTAAGTGCTCAGTGAAAATAACAGGCCAAAATGGATGATAGTGGAAGATATAATGCTCAGAAAAATAAACCAGGCACAGAGACACTGCTACTGCATGTCCTCTCTTAAGGCAGCTAAAATCAAAAACCTAAACTTCAATCTGAAGAAAGACTGATTATCACAGGCTGGAAGTGGTAGGGATAACAGATGCCAAACCACACTTGATTGAGGGAATATGTTCTTAGCATCAATAGCATAGTGCGGTCACTCTGGTTCATAATAACTAGTATACCTCTTATGAACAAACAGAAGTAACTCCAAACCTCCATTCCTACACAATGTAATGTAAAAGAGAAATATTACTTATCCTGATTTGATCTGCACATTTCCTGAGCTTGTGCTTAAATGTCTGTGTTCCCGTAAATATGTAGTATTGTTTATATTTAAAAGGAGGAATGAGGCTGAAGTCAGATTAAAAGTATGTCTCTGTGTGTGTGGCATTCAGATAATATGTTGTAAAAGGGCAATGATGACAGTAAAGGGTTTGGCAGTCAAAAACACAGTGGATTTTCAGTATATGTTTTAACCACTATAAATGTTAATATCCTGATTTGTGATGCATCGGCAATTAGAATGTCTAGTGTATGAAATAATAACTATGATAAAGAGGTATACTAAAGCTGTGCTTCTACCAGCCCACTATCCTCACACATATGATGCGTACTTCATCTCTGTAGTATTTAAATGAGTTGCTGAATGCTGACATCTCCTTTCATGATGAGATACCGGGTGCAAAGCACAGTGCTGTGTAAACAAATTTAAGCTCAGGACTTACTGAGGAACTTCAAGGTCAGACCGACTGTACTGCTGTCCAATCATTCCACTTAGATGTTCAAGCAATTTCAATGTCTCTAATCAATCAAGGGTACTGTGTATTGACTGAGCTTAAGAAAATCCTCTACTGTTTCAACATCAATGTGAGGACATCAATTGCCATTCATTTTAGGAATACATGTCTTAAATAACCAAAATGGAAGAAATTCACATGTATGATGCTAACAGGCATGGATTAATTTGTACTACATGACAAACAACAATAAGCGACCCAGACTACATTCAAGCAGAACAAAAACTTATGGCTTGGGGTGCACCTTTATATACAGGTGTTTGTCCTGGGTCACTTAACACATATCCATCCTTCCTACTGTCACTGGAGAAGTGCGTGTTCACCTGTGTGTCTGCACAAGCTCGGAGAGGCCAAGTGGTGGGTTACCATGGACTTTGGCTCACCCATGAAGTATCTTACTTCCTTCTTTCCATAAAAAGCCTGCCCTCCAGCCAGACAATGCAAAGACAGAGCACTGGGGGAAAGTTGGGACAAGGTCTGGGTTATGTTCAGAGAAAGATTAAGAAACATGTGATGAACTACTAGTCAACATGGAAGGACCGAGAGGAGATGAATGCAGGACAGAAGGGTATTAAAATTCATGTGACTTAAGTTCCGCATTTCACTTTTTTCCTGTGTCAAGCACATATTCATAGATGTTCTATATAGGAGACAGTAGTGTGGAAGCATTAAGTGGAATGGGTGAAATTCAGTATCTGCCTGGAAGAACTGTGAGATTACAGGTATTCAAGTATACAAGAAATTAAAGGTAGGTATTTCATAAGACAGACTAGGCCTCCACATGGGAAGAGAACGAGAATACCTTACATCTTCTCTCAATAGAGCAACCCACTACTGGATAGATCAATGTGTATAAAATTTTCTTTGTGTTCTGAAAATCTCTCTACCTATACTCTCCTCTTCACAAAGTTACCACAGAAGCCCTCTCAGTGTCCTCTTCCTGTTGTGGGATTCAGAGTATCGGGGAGTGTCCTGATGAAGATGAAGTGTGCTCTGGGTTCCCTGGGCTCCTCACAGCTCTGTGGATGTTTTGTTCAGAACTGGTTTTTCATGTTGTTGAGGGTTATTTAGAAGCAGCACAGAAAACCTGCTCCATCTATGTCCAGCCCAGCTTTGACTGTTCGTTCACTGGAATGCTGCACTACACTGGACACCTGAATTCAGGCCCTGTGCCGGCCTGGCTGTGAGACAATCAATTCAGGAAATGTTGGAAGCTTGTCTTATTGCTCTCAGTCACTCTCAAAATCTCCTGCATGGGCCGGCGCCGCGGCTCACTAGGCTAATCCTCCGCCTAGCGGCGCCGGCACACCGGGTTCTAGTCCCGGTCGGGGCGCCGGATTCTGTCCCGGTTGCCCCTCTTCCAGGCCAGCCCTCTGCTGTGGCCAGGGAGTGCAGTGGAGGATGGCCCGGGTGCTTGGGCCCTGCACCCCATGGGAGACCAGGAGAAGCACCTGGCTCCTGCCTTCGGATCAGCACGGTGCGCCGGCTGCAGCGGTAGCCATTGGAGGGTGAACCAACGGCAAAAGGAAGACCTTTCCCTCTGTCTCTCTCTCTCACTGTCCACTCTGCCTGTCAATAAAGAAAAAAAAAATCTCCTGCATGGTTTGGTAAACTGAGGACAATTTATATGAAACACTGCTTAAGTGATCTGCTGAAAATAGAAGGAGGGCACTTGATGTGTCCATGAGTTAGTGATATAACCTTGGATATGAACCAGACCTTGCAAAAACTCTATGCTACACTTAATACTTCGCAGGCGGTCACTTGGGGTATGAAAATTTGATGCTGTAAGAAAGAGAGTAAGATGTAAGATTTATTTAAATTTCCTAAAGTGGTCATGAGAGTCCTCTAGAAGGCAAATCATAAATAAAAACAACCAGCCATGATCCAGGACAGGAGAGAAAAGCCCTGTTGTCCCTCTTATGTAGTTGCTTATATTTAAGGAAAAAGTCTGCACTTAAGGGTTCCTAGTGAATACCGTGGAAAATTTTTCCCAGAGGATAGAGTAAAGTCATCTACTCAATACGGGTCTTGGAGTAATTGGTGTTTCTTACTTGTCTCTTTCCATTCATACTCCTCAAAAAATTGGCTCTCTTTTACCTGTGGAGAGGAATGGATCCCACTCTAAGGAGTCTTCTGATAACTGTTGGTGGGAGTGTGGAGATAACAGGGGGACTAGGGCTTCTTAGTGCTGATAGGCTGTCTCAGGAGGGCGTGGCTGCTCGCTAATGGGGGCTGGTAAGGGACTAGATTACTGGTGTGGGAATTTCTGCCTATCTAGCTATTTCTCCTTGTATCCAGATGTCTTCCTGGTGGACTTCTTTCTTTTGTTCCTCTTCTCCATCATGTGCCTCTTGCTTTCGAGCCAGGTGAAGGCAAGATGGAAAACCTGGCAACTAAAGTCCCCCTTGACCCCATGCTTCACATGGTCTACAAGGTCCCCCAGGCTGGAGAAGACTTGGCAGCAGGCCATGCACTTGAATCCTCTCTCTGGGGTCACCAGCCACTCAGGTGTGCTGGCCCTCACCTGCAAATTCTCTTCTGCAGCTGACAACACTGCCTGGCAGCTGGAAGCCTCCTGATCCTGTTCTTTGTCTTCCACACTGTACGTGGAGTCATCAGTTACAAGATACTCTGAAGACTGATAGCAAAAGCTGGGATCTGCACGAATCTTGACAGGAAAAGCTACATCTTCAATTTTTGATCTCTTTCTGGGAGGCACAAGTTCATCTGGAGTGTAGCAGACAACGCTGGCATTTCTTTTCCTCTGGACTCTCGTGTAATAGACTTTCATGAGCCTCTCCTTCCTCATATGTGTTTCTGGTGTGCAGGGCTCATGAGCCAAATGGAAATTAAAGCAGCGGCACTGGGTCGGGTAGGGAGTCTGATGTTGCTTCAGATCCTGGAGTAGAGGTATCTTCCTAGACTGGATACACAGGGCCTCTTTTTTTGATTTGCAGATTTCTAGGCAAGAGAACGTCAAATGTAAAAATGCTGGCAGAACGTCCTGAAATCTGTGGGGTTCAAGTTGGTCTGAGGGTCATGTGTGTGAGAGGCACAGTCTTCTATGTGTGAGGTGAGGTGTTTGGTTACCATCTCTTAGTATGTGGAAGAGAGTGCACTGAGTCTGGTGGAGGCTGATGTGTTCTGTTATATATCTGGTAATTTTTGGGTGTTTCTGAAAGGAAATTATGGTGTGTATGTATTCTCTGCCATGACATGCATTCTGTGGGGTGTGTGTGTGTGTGTGTGTGTGTGTGTATGTGTGTGTGGTCAATGTCTTCATGGTGTACATGTTAAGTGGTATTTGTGTGTGTGTGTGTGTCTGATGAACGGGCTTGTGCCTCTGTAGGTCTAAGAGATGGTAAATGAGCATGTTGGAGAACACACACAGAAGACTCAGCATCTGCATTTCTTTGAGGGCTGAGGGGCATTTTAGACACAATGACATGTGAGGAAATGCTGTGCGCCTATCTGTGAGTGAACTGAGTGAATTTTGTTCAGACATAAATGTATTCTAGTGCATGACTTTGAACTAGGAAGATCGATGTGTTATTTCTGTTAGAGGATGTGAAGGATGACTAAATGTAAAGGAACGCTGCTGCAGGAAGGAGAGTATGAGAGTGTTCACATAAAATATCATAAGAGTGAATGATGCCAGCGTCGCAGCTCAACAGGCTAATCCTACGCCTGCAGCACCAGCACCCCAGGTTCTAGTCCCGGTCGGGGCACCGGATTCTGTCCTGGTTGCCCCTCTTCCAGGCCAGCTCTCTGCTATGGCCCAGGAGTGCAGTGGAGGATGACCCAAGTCCTTGGGCCCTGCACCTGCATGGGAGTCCAGGAGAAGCACCTGGCTCCTGCCATCTGATCAGTGCATTGCGCCAGCCGCAGCTTGCTGGCCACAGCGGCCACTGGAGGGTGAACCAACAGCAAAAGGAAGACCTTTCTCTCTGCCTCTCTATCTCTCACTGTCCACTCTGCCTGTCAAAAAAAAAAAAAAAAAGAGATGAATGAAAGGAATGGAGGTGGATTTGAGGGGACTTCCCAGAGAAACAGAAAATCTGGCCATCTATGATATGGAGCTGGAGGAACAACTGCATGAGGAGACTGCGTCAGTGTGCTAGGAGAAGCTCGGCCTACACCGTCATAATGTTAGCACAGCCCAGGGCTCAATTAAAGCCATCTGAATGATGGCAAATTGTTACTGAGAACTGTGAATCATTCTTCTTACACTCCCTATGGGTCTCTTCCTGGAGTCCTCATCCTAGTCTCTGTGCCCTGAAACACTCTCATATTGTGAGCACAGTGCAGAGTGAGCAGGAGTTGGCACGGGGATCTCAGCTGCAACATTCATCAAAATTCATATTTTCCCTTAGAATCTGCCTTACCTTTTGTTTCCACAGCAATGGAATCACTCAGAGAAGAAACAAAGCAGTCAACATCAGAGTTGGAGAAATATTCTTCTGACTTAGGATGGGATGAGAATGTCGCACATGACTCAGAAGCATTCTCCAGCGCCTTAGATATTTCTGTGGAACAGGATGACAACATGACAACCCTGAGATGCAACTTCATCTGGGTTCTGCATCTATTCAAATGAACAGTGCACAGAATGCATATATTGTTTAAGGCATTTGTCCCCAAGGGGCCTTGCTGTCACAGGAATAGAGATGATTTCAGCATTCAGTGAATACCAACCAACTGCTCTGAGCTGCATAAGTACCCTGACCACAGTCTGCCTCCTGGACAAAGGTTCTAAAGAAAGTGTTGTATCTGGGTGTTGAAGGCTAAGTGGACACAATGCATACACACTGTTTGTGGAGTCCCTTTTGATGCACCTGTTGAAAATATGCTGTCAGGGTGCAATCATTGTAAGAAATTGTAACATTCATTTATCTATGTCTCCTTCATTCTCTTTAACAATTGCATGATCGCTGTGAAAGGCTGCGTAATCCTGCCCTCACAAACTGTTCATGTCTCGATCAGGAAAGCCCCAGGATGGTCCCTAGTATGTCAAGGATGATTTTACAGATGGTACTGAATCATGGATTTTGAGGTGGGGCGATGATCTTTTACCACATATGTAGGTTATAAATGCCATCCAAAGGATACTTAATAGAGGGCATGAAGGTCAAAAATGGGTGAGTTCTGACAGATGGAAGCAAGAGCTGGAGCTAAGAATTGAGAAGCTATCAATCCCAGAGTACTAAGACCATAATCCAAGTATTAACAAGCAAGGGCATTCTCCACTACAAGCAACAGGGGACTGACCAGTCCTGCAAATATAAAGAATGCGAACCTCGCAAGCCATATTTTGTGTTATCTGTCCCCCTGCTGCCGGGTCTGTAAGAGAACAGTTTACAGCATGTGTATTTCTAATAGGTAAGCTCGCGGTGATATGTAACAGTGCTTTACACGGTATAAGCTTATATACTAAGCTTGAATTAAGGCTTTTTCTAACACACGGGAGGTCCCTACATACCTAATACTCTTAGGTCCCTAGTTCATAGTTGCTGGTAGGACTAGTTTTATCCATAATCTGAACAATAGCAGGACCTTAGAATATGACTACTTTGGGTCATTGACATGGTGTTGAATTCAGCAATTTAATCAGGGCTGATTTATCAGTTCTGAATTGGTATTATTGTTTTGGGGATTTAAGCCATCGAAGCTTATATGCAGTCACATACTCTCAAAAGACTTAGCTCAGAACTTGTTCCTGAGGGCCACACCATGAGTTCTGTCGATTTTATCGTGTACAGACTGTGTCAGCTACTGTTGCACTTACTTCTTCCTTTGATAACCTTTTTAAATGTCTTTATTTCACCCCTATTCTTGTAAGAGGGTGACTGCTCTTATGGGTACACTACTTCACTCTGGGACAAATGTTAAACAGCTTGGAGACCACACGTCTGTTTCCCTCTCCTATATACTGGTGTGCCCCACCTCAGCTCACACTGCCCTTACCAGAAATAGGGGATACATGTGAATCTGAGTGGCCGAGGTGGCAATCCATTTCATCAGATGTTTCATCGGACTTCTTGGCCAGGGTCTTTTCCTCCAAAGAGTACGCAGGTTGTGCATCACACTGGTGTAGGGTTGAGCTTTCTGGAACATGCAACAGTGGTCATGGGTGTACACATGTGGCAAAGCTCATTGCTTTTTCCTATTCCTGCATATTCTCAAGGTCACGTATTGAGGTCTGAGAACAGACAGGGCTCCAGACATCATACAAATTCACACCTATAATATCCTAACGCACGTGTGCACCAAAGCACCTGACTTGTCACTTGGAGTTTGAAAATGTTGAGTTGTCATGCATTGGGGTTTTACTCCATCACATGCACCAAAATTCTGCTCTGGAAGAGTTAGTTTTTTCACTATAGAACTGTGATGTTCTGCCAAACTTCACTTTCAAAACTCCCGACATGCAGCGTAACTGCTTTCACAGTTGAGTTTTTTGGGGGTCTCTCTTCCATACACAGTGAAACCAACATCACTGAGAAAACTGCTCTGTTCCTGTAGGGACACTGTTGCTTTTATCCTCCATCACTGCTCTCTTGCACTGAGCCCAAGCAACTCTCTGCCACACAGTGTAGACGTTTTGTCCTAAAAGTTCTATCTACCATGTACCAGGGCCTGGTGTCTTTCACCTGTCTGTACTTCTTCACAGCTCTTGACCTCTAAACCCTCAAAGCCACTCTCTGTCTTGAGATGTCATATTCTGCTTGCCCACACTTCTTCTGGCAGTTTTCCTCTCTCATTACAATATGCCTAGAAGAACACTATCTCAAATGAAACAATACAATATTTTACTTTACACAATACATATTCATCATTCAAATTTCACTGTTGCTCTTCTAAGTCATCACAGCTCAACACTCGGTATTTAAATCATAAGATGTACTGGGGAGGAGGCAAGATGGCGGAATAGGAAGGGAGCACACTGATAGTCCAGGGAGAGACAGTTTAATAAAAGTGGGGATACTGCAGGTTCAAGGAAGAGTAGGGGAGGAAACAGCAGAAGAAACTCTTCCGGAACGTGTGATTCACAGTGGACCTGTGTCGAGAGCGTGGGAACCCACAGTTCGGGACACCAGTGGCAGACTCAACACACCAGCGCTGGAACGCGAGGTGAGCCGAACCTCAATATCCCGAGCCACCGGCAGGCAAGTGGAGAGAGGAGACTAGAGGGAACGACACCCGGGGCGGGGGGAGTTCACCAGGCTAACTCGAAGAGAGAGAGAGAGAGAAAAAAAGGTGACTGGTACGGACACGGGCTTCTCTCTCTCTGCTCACCTCTCAAGGGTGAGCAAGACAAAGAGCATGCGCCATCTTGGACATACGTCATAAGCAGAGCGACCTCAGGTCTGCACCGGCCCTGAGCCTAGCAGAAAAACCTGACTCTGGGCAGGGCGAATTATCAGGAGATTAGGACCTAGTAAATTTTTGGTGCTACTGAACTGAGACTGTGAAAACAGAGATGGTGGGGGAGAGAACTCACGGAATTCACGTGGGCACTCTCCAGAGATACTGCAATTCCATAACTTTGGCAACCCAGTGGGAGACTGAAGGAGAATTTGAGCCCACTTTGAGGGCAGAACAGATTCCCTGTGTGGTCGTTGGGAAAGAGTTTCTGATCTCTGGCTCCTGTGGGTATATCATTTGCCTGCTAACTACCTCCAACTTCTTTCAGCTGTGCGGAATTACTTCCCTTTTGAATCAAAAAAAGAAAGACAGAAAGAGAAAGAGATCTACCATGCCTAACCTGGGAGTGTCACCTTTGGCACACCAAACAGAGCTCTCAGTCCACACCCATCTCAAGCCTCTAAGGCTCCATCAAAAACAGACAGTCCACTTAATCTAGAGTCATAGTATACCAAGAGAAAGCACCACAGTGAAGAAACCAAATATCTCCAATATGCCAAATAACAAATGCAAAAACCGAGGTAATAAAAACAAGGAAGTCACCATGACGCCCCCAAATGAAAAGACACCCCAATTCAAGATTATGAAGATGATGAGTTAGAAGAAATGCAAGAAGCAGATCTCAAAAAATTGATAAGAACATTAAGAAGTTCTCAAAAACAAATTCTTGAACTACAGAAATCCTTAATGGACAAGGTAGAAAATCTCTCTCGTGAAAATGAAAAAAAAAAAAAAGAAATATTAAGGAAGAATCAAAATGAAATGAAACAACTAATACAACAGGAAACTGTGATAGTGACGAGAAATCATAATGAAGTGAAGAATTCAATAGATCAAATGAAAAACACAATAGAGAGCCTTACAAACAGAATGGGTGAAACAGAAGAGAGAATATCAGACAACTTATATTTTATCAAGGATCTAAAATCAATTCCTGGAGCAAGGACAGTCTATTCAATAAATGGTGCTGGGAAAATTGGATTTCCACGTGCAGAATCACGTCACGACCTGAAAGCATCAAGTTATTGGAGAACCTTGGAGAAACCCTGCAAGATATTGGCACAGGAAAAGGATTTCTGGAAAAGACCCGGGAGGCACAGACAGTCAAAGCCAAAATCAACTATTGGGATTGCATCAAATTGAGAAGTTTCTGTACTGCAAAAGAAACAGTCAGGAGAGTGAAGAGAAAACCGACAGAATGGGAACAAATATTTGCAAACTATGCAACAGATAAAGTGTTGATAACCAGAATCTACAAAGAGATCAAGAGACTCCACAAAAACAAAACCAACAACCCACTTAAGAGATGGGCCAAGGACTCAAGAGACATTTTTCAAAAGAGGAAATCCAAATGGCCAACAGGCACATGAAAAAATGTTCAAGGTCACTAGCAGTCAGGGAAATGCAAATCAAAACCACAATGAGGTTTCACCTCACCCTGGTTAGAATGGCTCACATACACAAATCTACCAACAACAGATGCGGGCAAGGATGTGGGGAAAAAGGGACACTAACCCACTGTTGGTGGGAATGCAAACTGGTCAAACCACTATGGAAGTCAGTCTGGAGATTCCTCAGAAACCTGAAGATAACCCTACCGTTCGACCCAGTCATCCCACTCCTTGGAATTTACCCAAAGGAATTTAAATTGGAAAACAAAAAAGCGGTCTGCACCCTAATGTTTATTGCAGCACAATTCACAATAGCCAAGACCTGGAACCTACCTAAATGCCCATCAACGGTAGACTGGATAAAGAAATTATGGGATATGTACTCTTTAGAATACTATACCGCAGTAAGAAACAACGAAATCCAGTCATTTGCACCAAAATGGAGGAATCTTGAACACATCATGCTGAGTGAAATAAACCAGTCCCAAAGGGACAAATACCATATGTTCTCCCTGATCGGTGACAACTGATTGAACACCAAAAAGGAAACCTGTTGAAGTGAAATGGACACTATGAGAAATGGTGACTTGATCAGCATAGACTTGACTGTTAATGAACAACTTAATACATTATCCCTCTTAGTAGTTTTTTTTTTTTTTTGTCTGTTCTACTTAATATGACTGGTTTAATTCTGTAATTAATACACAGTTATTCTTAAGTGTTGAAATTTGACTGAAATGTGATCCCTGTTAAACATAAGAGTGGGAATAAGAGAGGGAAGAGATGTACAATTTGGGACATGCTCAGGCTGACTTGCCCCAAATAGTAGAGTTAGAAACATACCAGGGGACTCCAATTCAATCCCATCAAGGTGGCATGTACCAATGCCATCTCACTATTCCAAGTGATCAATTTCAGTTCACAATTGATCATAATGAAAGGACTAAGAGTCAAAGGGAGCACATAAACATGTATAGTACCTTCTAACACTAACCGATAGAATAAATAAAGGGGAGAGTGATCCAACATGGGAAGTGAGATACTCAGCAGATTCATAGAATGGCGGATGTCCTAAATAGCCCTGAAGGCATTCGGATCTGGCTGAAAATCCCATGAGAGTATTTCAGGCATGGAAAGACAAGACACTCTGGCAAAAGATCTCTGTGAGTGACATCCCAGTGGAAAGAACAGGTCTTCAAAGAAGGAGGTACCTTTCTCTGAAGGGAGGAGAGAACCTCCACTTTGAATATGACCTTGTCTAAACAAGATAAGAGTCGGAGAACTCAGAGGGCTTCCATAGCCTTGGAAACTCATGACTGGAGCATAGGGAGATTACTGATGCCATAGACAGGAGTGTCAATTGGTAAAGTCAACAACAGGAGTCACCTTGCACTTACTCCTCATGTAGGATCTCTGTCCTTAATGTGCTGTGCATTGAGATTTACTGCTATAACAAGTACTCAAACAATATGTTTCACTTTGTGTTTTTATGGGGGTGCAAACTGCTGAAATCTTTACTTAATGTATACTAAACTGATCTTCTGTAAAACAAAAAAAAGGAAGAAAGAAGAAATTATCAATTCCCAAATTGGCTCTCACTGGGATTAAACATGACAATAGGTCTGATCTGATTTCATCATCATTTAAAAAAATCATCTATTATTTTTCACTTTATGTTTCTGTGTGGGAGCAAACTGTTGAAATCCTTACTTAATGTATACTAAGCTGATCTTCTGTATATTAAGATAATCAAAAATGAATCTTGATGTGAATGGAAGGGGAGAGGGTGTGGGAGAGGTGAGGGTTGTGGGTGGGAGGGACGGTATGGGTGGAAGCCATTGTAATCCATAAGTCGTACCTTGGAAATTTATATTCATTAAATAAAATTTAAAAAAAAAAGTTCACTACGATGAAAATTACAAAACCTTAAAGAAAGAAATAGAAGAGGATACCAACAAATGAAAAATCTTCCATGCTCATGGATTCGAAAAATCAATATCATCAAAATGTCCATTCTCCCAAAAGCAATTTATACATTCAATGCAATACCAATCAAAATACCGAAGATCTTTTCCTCAGATCTGGAAAAAATGGTGCTGAAATTTATATGGAGGCACAAGAGACCTCGAATAGCTAAAGCAATCTTGTACAACAAAAACAAATCCGGAGGCATCACAATACCAGATTTCAGGACATACTACAGGGCAGTTGTAATCAAAACAGCATGGTCCTGCTACAGAAACAGATGGATAGACCAATGGAACAGAATTGAAACACCAGAAATTAACCCAAACATCTATAGCCAACTTATATTTGATCAAGGATCTAAAGTCAATTCCTGGAGCAAGGACAGTCTATTCAATAAATGGTGCTGGGAAAACTGGATTTCCACGTGCAGAAGCATGAAGCAAAACCCCTACCTTACACCTTACACAAATATCCACTCAACGTGGATTAAAGACCTAAATCTACGACCTAACACCATCAAGTTATTAGAGAACCTTGGAGCAACCCTGCAAGATATTGGCACAGGAAAAGGATTTCTGGAAAAGACCCGGGAGGCACAGACAGTCAAAGCCAAAATCAACTATTGGGATTGCATCAAATTGAGAAGTTTCTGTGCTGCAAAAGAAACAGTCAGGAGAGTGAAGAGACAACCAACAGAATGGGAACAAATATTTGCAAACTATGCAACAGATAAAGGGTTGATAACCAGAATCTACAAAGAGATCAAGAGACTCCACAAAAACAAAACAAACAACCCAATAAGAGATGGGTCAAGGACTCAAGAGACATTTTTCAAAAGAGGAAATCCAAATGGCCAACAGGCACATGAAACAATGTTCAAGGTCACTAGCAGTCAGGGAAATGCAAATCAAAACCACAATGAGGTTTCACCTCACCCCGGTTAGAATGGTTCACATACAGAAATCTACCAACAACAGATGCTGGCGAGGATGTGGGGAAAAAGGGACACTAACCCACTGTTGGTGGGAATGCAAACTGGTCAAGCCACTATGGAAGTCAGTCTGGAGATTCCTCAGAAACCTGAAGATAACCCTACCGTTCGACCCAGTCATCCCACTCCTTGGAATTTACCCAAAGGAATTTAAATTGGAAAACAAAAAAGCGGTCTGCACCCTAATGTTTATTGCAGCACAATTCACAATAGCCAAGACCTGGAACCTACCTAAATGCCCATCGACGGTAGACTGGATAAAGAAATTATGGGATATGTACTCTTTAGAATACTATACCGCAGTAAGAAACAACGAAATCCAGTCAATTGCAACAAAATGGAGGAATCTTGAACACATCATGCTTAGTGAAATAAGCCAGACTCAAAGGGACAAATACCATATGTTCTCCCCGATTGGTGACAACTGACTGAACACCAAGAAGGAAACCTGTTGAAGTGAAATGGACATTATGAGAAATGGTGACTTGATCAGCATAGCCCTGACTGTTAATGAACAACTTAATACATTATCCCTCTTAGTAGTATTTTTTTTGTCTGTTCTACTTAATATGACTGGTTTATTTATGTAATTATCACATAGTTATTCTTAAGTGTTGAAAATTAACCGAAATGTGATCCCTGTTAAACATAAGAGTGGGGATAAGAGAGGGAAGAGATGTATAATTTGGGACATGCTCAGGCTGACTTGCCCCAAACGGTAGAGTTAGAAACATACCAAGGGACTCCCATTTAATCCCATCAAGGTGGCATGTACCAATGCCTTCTCACTATTCCAAGTGATCAATTTCAGTTCACAATTGATCATAATGAAAGGACTAAGAGTCAAAGGGAGCACATAAACAAGTCTAGTACCTGCTAACACTAACCAATAGAATATATAAAGGGGAGAGTGATCCAACATGGAAAGCGAGATACTCAGCGGACTCACAGAATGGCGGATGTCGTAAACAGCACTCTGGCCTCAGAATCAGGCCTAAAGGCTTTCCGATCTGGCTGAAAATCCCATGAGAGTATTTCAGACATGGAAAGCCAGACACTCTGGCAAAAAAAAAAAAAAAAAAAAAAAAAAAAAAAAAAAAAAAAAACCACCTAAATTAAAGATTTCTGTGAGTGAGATCCCAGTGGAAAGAACAGGTCTTCAAAGAAGGAGGTACCTTTCTCTGAAGGGAGGAGAGAACCTCCACTTTGACTATGACCGTGTCTAAACAAGATAAGAGTTGGAGAACTCAAGGGGCTTCCATAGCCTTGGAAACTCATGACTGGTTCATAGGGAGATTACTGATGCTATAAACAGGAGTGTCAATTTGTAAAGTCAACAACAGGAGTCACCTTGCACTTACTCTTCATGTAGGATCTCTGTCCTTAATGTGCTGTACATTGAGGCTTAATGCTATGACGAGTACCCAAACAGTATATTTCACTTTGTGTTTTTATGGGGGTGCAAACTGTTGAAATATTTAATTAATGTATACTAAACTGATCTTCTGTTAAAAAAAAAGAAGAAGAAGAAATTATCAATTCCCAACTTGACTCTTGCTGGGATTAAACATGACAATAGGTCTCATCTGATTTCATCATCATTTAAAAAAACATCTATTATTTTTCACCTTATATGTTTGTGTGGTGGCAAACTGTTGAAACCTTTACTTAATGTATGCTGAACTCATCTTCTGTATATAAATAGAATTGAAAATGAATCCTCATGTGAATGGAAGGGGAGAGGGAATGGGAAAGTCGAGGGTTGCGGGTGGGAGGGACATTATGGGGGGGAAGCCATTCTAATCCATAACCCGTACTTTGGAAATTTATATTCATTAAATAAATGTAAAAAAAAAGAAAATTAAAAAAAATTAAAAAAATAATTCATAAGATGTTTACTTGTTCAGGATTTTCTCTGGTTGAGCATTAGGCACACACGGAAGTAAAACAGTATAGAGTTTACAGTGTGCAAAGTGTTATAATGTCACATGTTGGTTCAAATTTCTCACTGAGCACAGATAACTGATTTGCTATCATCAATTAAGTCACAAGTTGAGTTTTAAATGGGTGGGGAAGTCAGGTGCGATTTGCCTCAGTGTGTGCATCATTCACTTCTCTATTTCTGTTGATGGCAGGTCCTGGGGAATTTCTAGGTGTGTGAGTGTGTGTCTGTGCGTGTGTGTGTGTGTTTTGTGCCATCGCAAATGCAAGCATGTTCTGTGCTGGAGTGGTTCACTATGATGTCAGTATACGCAAGGATGGCACAATTAGTCTGAATTGGTCTGAAATTAATATGAAATAAATTCAGTATTTACCTATATGAATACTGCAGTGAGTTTTAATTAGGTAGAAAGGAAATGTTTGGGTCTGTGTGTTTAGCACATATGGCTCTATGTCATGTCACATCACGTGGTTTTGAGTGTGTGTTGTATTATATACAGATGGGTGTTCTGTGGTGTGTGCGTGTGTGTGTGTGTTTTGTGCCATGGCAAATGCAAGCATGTTCTGCGTTGGAGTGGTTCACTATCATGTCAGTACATGCAGAGGATGGCACAATGCAGGAGGAAGCACACGGCAACTCGCAGCATATGCATCTCTTTGAAGGGCTGATTTCACTTTGGATGAAGTGCCCTGTGATGGAGAATGTGTGCTGTCTGGGCAACTCAAAGCCCTTCACACACAGGATTGTCTGGCATACTGATACGTGTGAGGTGGTGTGAAGCGATCATGACCGGAGTAAGGGGCAGGTTTCTTCAGGAATGAGGGTGACAGGCTATCCCAGTGCAATGCCACTAGGGGATAGGAAAGAAATGGTGAAGGCAGATGATAGATGTGAGATGATCTGAAAGAGGAAAGGGAAATGGCAGCCCCCCTGGTAGAGAAGTCCAACACATGAGTACGGAATGGAAATCCTGCCAGTCAGTGTGCCTTGGGAGGCTCTATCTGGATTCCACACATGAGCCCACAACCCATGGACTCATCTTTAGTCCTCCCAGTGCCCACGGATGGCAACTTGTTGGAGAGGATCTCTGAGCCATTCTCAGGATATTACTGGGACATTCCTATAGCTTCCTCCCCGGGGGCTTCATCCTGGTTCTATACCCTGAAACATGCTCCTATGTGAGCCCAAAGAGGAGTGGGCGGGAGTTGGCCTGGGGAACTCAGCTGCAACACTCACCAAAGTTCACACCTTCCCTTTGCATGTGCCTTACCTTCATCTTCAATAAGAATGGATTCTCCCAGACAGCAAACAAAGCGGGCATCATCTGATGTTGAGGATCTCTTTCTTTCTGACTAGATGGGATGAGGCCGGTGCCACGGCTCACTAGGCTAATCCTCCACCTAGCAGCGCCGGCACACCGGGTTCTAGTCCTGGTCGGGGCGCCGGATTCTTTCCCGGTTGCCCCTCTTCCAGGTCAGCTCTCTGCTGTGGCCTGGGAAGGCAGTGGAGGATGGCCCAAGTGCTTGGGCCCTGCACCCCATGGGAGACCAGGAGAAGCACCTGGCTCCTGCCTTCAGAGCAGCATGGTGCGCCGTCCACAGCGCGCCAGCCGTGGCGGCCATTGGGGCGTTAACCAACGGCAAAGGGAAGACCTTTCTCTCTGTCTCTCTCTCTCACTATCCACTCTGCATGTCCAAAAAAAAGTAAAAAAAAAAAGATGGGATGGGAACGTCACACATGACTCAGGAGCATTCTCCAGTGCCTGAGAGCCTTCTGGGGGGACAAGATGACAATAAGACAACCTTGAGATGTGACTTCATCTGGGTTCTGCATCTATTCAAATGAACAGCACGTCAAATGCATATATTGTTCAAGGCATTTGAGCCCACAGGGGACTTGCTTTCAAAGGAATGGTGCTGAATTCCCCATCTATTGACTAGCAACCATCCTAAGAGTGCCAGTCCTATGCAGACCACAGTCTGCCTCCTGGACAAAGTTTCAAATGGGAAGTGTTTAAAAATGTTTCAGTTGTATCTGGGTGTCAAAGGCTAATTAATTAGACACGATGTACATAACATGTTTTTGTGGAGCCACGTTAGGTGCGTTGTCTTAAAAATATGGGGTCAGTGTGCAACTGACATAAGAAACTTAATGTTCACTTATCTATGTCTCCTTTGTTCCAATATTCGTATGAATGCTGTGAAAGCTTGCGTAATACACCCACCCCACGCTGTTCATGTCTTCATCACTGTAGCCCCTGGACATTCCCGAGATTGTCAATGATGACACTTAGATGCCATTTTTCTCAGAATTTGAGGTGCACGGATGACCCTTTATCATGCATGTTGGTTATAAATGCCATCCCAAGGATCTTTGTGTGAGTACAAAAGAATTTCAGACTATAATGTAGAATAAGCCTACATTCTTTTTGTCAGGAGTATAACAAGTTAGTCTGTGCACAGGTATTTGTTTCATGTGTTTATTCTGTTCTCTGTTCTGGTTTCCGTACTTTAAGGGCATCCCATAGTCACACCCTCAAAGCTCCCCTAGTGCTCATTCCTCGTGTCCTGTGCTGAGAACCTGTGACTTATTCTTGGAACAGTACCCAATTTCTAATGTCACATAGCTTGATGCTTTCCCTTCGCATCTGACTTACCGTCTTCAATAAGAATGGGCATGTTCCAAGAGGAAACAAAGCAGACATCATCTGAGTTGGATGAATTCTCTCCTTCCTTGTTAAGATGTGCCAGGCCTTGCAAACACATCTCAGAGGCATCCTTTTGAGGCTTTTGCAGTGCTGGGGAAAAACAACATAATGACATCCCTGAGATGAGACATCATCCAGTTTCTGCATCTAAATGGCAATGTATCACTGGATATGTTGTTTCGGGCAGGTGGCCACACATGAGACTTGCTCTCACAGGAATGAAAGCGACTTCACCCATTTAGTGAATGTCAGTTGTCCACTACATGCCAGACTCTCATGAAGACCATGAAATGTGCCTGGTCAAAGCTTCAAAACAGATGTTTTAATAACTTTCATCCTTGTCCAGGTGTCGCTGGCTCAAAAGACAGAGCACACATTTATACTATCACTTGCTTTGTGTGTCTTGAAACAGTAATGTCACACAGAGTGCAATCCATGTGTTGTTAGTATTCATGCCCCTGTTACTGTCTAAAAATTCCATGATAGTTGTGAAAGGCTGTGCAATGCTCCACAACCAATATCTCCATGTCTTAACCACGGGAACCTGTGGATCTTACCTTGTAAGTTAAAGGAGATAATTACATACACATGCGTGAATTCAGGATCTTTGTACCTCATGAATGGGCACTTCTTACCTAATTCTCTTTGTTTCCTGAGTTCAGTACCCTTTGAGTTATCAGTTTTAACCCTATTTCAAGCAATAACAGGAGCACAGAATACTTCTGCTTCTAGTCGGCATCGGACATCCTACTGTCATTCAGCACTTTAATCACAGCTGCTCTATCTGTTGTGAATTAGTTATTTTCTCTTGGGAATTTGAATAATCAAGACCTATCTATATATTCTCCGATCTCCTAGCACAAATTTGTTGCTGGTTGCCATTTCCTTTGTCAGTTTTTTTTTTTTTTTTTTTTTTTTCTGAATAGACTCTTTAAATCACTATTAGTTTTCATTTTTCTTTGGCGTATTTATGTTAAACTGTCATATTTAATCCCTGACCTTGTATGACCGTGACTGTTCTTTTTGCCCTAAGCACACTATTTTATTCTGTGTTCATTTGTCTTCCGTGATGGTTGCTGAACATACCCACACACATTGCACTGATGCGCCCAGCCTCACCTGTCGCTGTCCTTACCAGGATGAGGTTGTAAAGGTGAAGGTGAGTGGCTGATGTGGGGTTCCAATTTATCAGATGTTTCTTCTGCTTCAAGGACCAAGGTCTTGCCCTCCATTGAGTTTTCAGGTTGTGGATCACACTGGGTGATTGAGATGTCTGCAATGTGGATCAGAGGTCATGAATATGCAGTTGATGTTTCATTCATTGATTTATCCAATCCACACATATTCTGATGATCATGATCTGAGTTCTCAGAATAGACGTATTCCATAATCTCACAGGCAACCAAATACATGTCCTGATAAAAACTATAACATACATGTGCACAGCACATTCGTCTCATCATTGGATGCTGGAGTTTGGGTTAGAAGTCATATAATTGGGTTGGAGTTCTAGCTATCTGCTAAAGCTCTTTTTTTAATGGTGTCAGAGTGTGTGAAGGAATACAACTAGCATTTCTCTTGCTTTACCAAAGATTATGTACAAAATATCATATGTGACCTCACTTAAGTCCTGTATTGGGCCTTATCCTACCTACAGAATAACCAACATCTCTGAATATTCTGTATTGTTCCCTGCAGGGACACAGCTTCTTCTATTCTCCTTGATTGACTTTTTCCAGTGAGCACCCTTCCCACATCCAAGATGACATTTTCCTCTTAGGTTCAATTGAAAATGCGCAAGGGGGTGCTACCTTTTGGGTTGTCTATATTTCTTCCCGGGTCCAGCCCTCAGGTCTCCTCAGTACCACAGTCCTTGGCCACTGCTTTTGGCCCTGTTGGCCTCCACTAATTTGTCATGCCAATGAAACAATGGCTGAATTCTGAACTTGAATAAAATACATATTCATGATTGTCTCATGCCACTGTTGCTGTTAAATGTTAACACAGTCCACTGATTGTTACTGAACTCTTAAGATTATCAAGTTGTGTCATGAATGAGGTGTGCTGTATATGATGCACTCACACATTGCAGAGAAACAGTGTGGTGAAATCATGTGCCACATGTATGTAACTTTGTAACATACTGCTTGAATTGGTCTGAAATTAATATGAAATAAATTCAGTATTTACCTATATGAATACTGCAGTGTGGGCCTGCGCCGCGGCTCACTAGGCTAATCCTCCGCCTAGCGGCGCCGGCACACCGGGTTCTAGTCCCAGTTGTGGCGCCGGATTCTGTCCCGGTTGCCCCTCTTCCAGGCCAGCTCTCTGCTGTGGCCAGGGAGTGCAGTGGAGGATGGCCCAGGTGCTTGGGCCCTGCACCCCATGGGAGACCAGGAAAAGCACCTGGCTCCTGCCATCGGATCAGCGCGGTGTGCCGGCCGCAGCGCACTGGCCGCGGCGGCCATTCGAGGGTGAACCAGCGGCAAAGGAAGACCTTTCTCTCTGTCTCTCTCTCTCACTGTCCACTATGCCTGTCAAAAATATAAAATAAATAAATAAATAAATAAATGAATGAATACTGCAGTGAGTTTTAATTAGGTAGAAAGGAAATGTTTGGGTCTGTGTGTTTAGCACACATGGCTCTATGTCATGTCACATCACGTGGTTTTGAGTGTGTGTTGTATTATATACAGATGGGTGTTCTGTGGTGTGTGCGTGTGTGTGTGTGTTTTGTGCCATGGCAAATGCAAGCATGTTCTGCGTTGGAGTGGTTCACTATCATGTCAGTACATGCAGAGGATGGCACAATGCAGGAGGAAGCACATGGCAACTCGCAGCATATGCATCTCTTTGAAGGGCTGATTTCACTTTGGATGAAGTGCCCTGTGATGGAGAACATGTGCTGTCTGGGCAAATCAAATCCCTTCACACACAGGATTGTCTGGCATACTGATACGTGTGAGGTGGTGTGAAGCGATCATGACCGGAGTAAGGGGCAGGTTTCTTCAGGAATGAGGGTGACAGGCTATCCCAGTGCAATGCCACTAGGGGATAGGAAAGAAATGGTGAAGGCAGATGATAGATGTGAGATGATCTGAAAGAGGAAAGGGAAATGGCAGTGCACCCCTGGTAGAGAAGACCAACACATGAGTACGGAATGGAAATCCTGCCAGTTTGTGTGCCTTGGGAGGCTCTATCTGGATTCCACACACGAGCGCACCACCCATGGACTCATCTTTAGTCCTCTGAGTGCCCATGGATGGCAACTTGTTGGAGAGGATCTCTGAGCCATTCTCAGGATATTTTTGGGACACTCCTGCAGGTTTCTGCCATGGGGCTTCATCCTGGTTCTGTACCCTGAAATATGCTCCTATTGTGAGCCCAAAGAGGAGTGGGCGGGAGTTGGCCTGGGGAACTCAGCTGCAACACTCACCAAAGTTCACACCTTCCCTTTGCACGTGCCTTACCATCATCTTCAATAAGAATGGATTCTCCCAGACAGCAAACAAAGCGGGCATCATCTGATGTTGAGGATCTCTTTCTTTCTGACTTTAGATGGGATGGGGCCGGTGCCACGGCTCACTAGGCTAATCCTCCACCTAGCGGCGCCGGCACACCGGGTTCTAGTCCCAGTCGGGGCGCCGCATTCTTTCCCGGTTGCCCCTCTTCCAGGCCAGCTCTCTGCTGTGGCTTGGGAAGGCAGTGGAGGATGGCCCAAGTGCTTGGGCCCTGCACCCCATGGGAGACCAGGAGTAGCACCTGGCTCCTGCCATCTGATCAGTGCATTGCGCCAGCCACAGCTTGCTGGCCACAGCGGCCACTGGAGGGTGAACCAACAGCAAAAGGAAGACCTTTCTCTCTGCCTCTCTATCTCTCACTGTCCACTCTGCCTGTCAAAAAAAAAAAAAAAGAGATGAATGAAAGGAATGGAGGTGGATTTGAGGGGACTTCCCAGAGAAACAGAAAATCTGGCCATCTATGATATGGAGCTGGAGGAACAACTGCATGAGGAGACTGCGTCAGTGTGCTAGGAGAAGCTCGGCCTACACCGTCATAATGTTAGCACAGCCCAGGGCTCAATTAAAGCCATCTGAATGATGGCAAATTGTTACAGAGAACTGTGAATCATTCTTCTTACACTCCCTATGGGTCTCTTCCTGGAGTCCTCATCCTAGTCTCTGTGCCCTGAAACACTCTCATATTGTGAGCACAGTGCAGAGTGAGCAGGAGTTGGCACGGGGATCTCAGCTGCAACATTCATCAAAATTCATATTTTCCCTTAGAATCTGCCTTACCTTTTGTTTCCACAGCAATGGAATCACTCAGAGAAGAAACAAAGCAGTCAACATCAGAGTTGGAGAAATATTCTTCTGACTTAGGATGGGATGAGAATGTCGCACATGACTCAGAAGCATTCTCCAGCGCCTTAGATATTTCTGTGGAACAGGATGACAACATGACAACCCTGAGATGCAACTTCATCTGGGTTCTGCATCTATTCAAATGAACAGTGCACAGAATGCATATATTGTTTAAGGCATTTGTCCCCAAGGGGCCTTGCTGTCACAGGAATAGAGATGATTCCAGCATTCAGTGAATACCAACCAACTGCTCTGAGCTGCATAAGTACCCTGACCACAGTCTGCCTCCTGGACAAAGGTTCAAAAGAAAGTGTTGTATCTGGGTGTTGAAGGCTAAGTGGACACAATGCATACACACTGTTTGTGGAGTCCCTTTTGATGCACCTGTTGAAAATATGCTGTCAGGGTGCAATCATTGTAAGAAATTGTAATATTCATTTATCTATGTCTCCTTCATTCTCTTTAACAATTGCATGATCGCTGTGAAAGGCTGCGTAATCCTGCCCTCACAAACTGTTCATGTCTCGATCAGGAAAGCCCCAGGATGGTCCCTAGTATGTCAAGGATGATTTTACAGATGGTACTGAATCATGGATTTTGAGGTGGGGCGATGATCTTTTACCACATATGTAGGTTATAAATGCCATCCAAAGGATACTTAATAGAGGGCATGAAGGTCAAAAATGGGTGAGTTCTGACAGATGGAAGCAAGAGCTGGAGCTAAGAATTGAGAAGATATCAATCCCAGAGTACTAAGACCATAATCCAAGTATTAACAAGCAAGGGCATTCTCCACTACAAGCAACAGGGGACTGACCAGTCCTGCAAATATAAAGAATGCGAACCTCGCAAGCCATATTTTGTGTTATCTGTCCCCCTGCTGCCGGGTCTGTAAGAGAACAGTTTACAGCATGTGTATTTCTAATAGGTAAGCTCACGGTGATATGTAACAGTGCTTTACACGGTATAAGCTTATATACTAAGCTTGAATTAAGGCTTTTTCTAACACACAGGAGGTCCCTACATACCTAATACTCTTAGGTCCCTAGTTCATAGTTGCTAGTAGGACTAGTTTTATCCATAATCTGAACAATAGCAGGACCTTAGAATACGACTACTTTGGGTCATTTACATGGTGTTGAATTCAGCAATTTAATCAGGGCTGATTTATCAGTTCTGAATTGGTATTATTGTTTTGGGGATTTAAGCCATCGAAGCTTATATGCAGTCACATACTCTCAAAAGACTTAGCTCAGAACTTGTTCCTGAGGGCCACACCATGAGTTCAGTCGATTTTATCATGTACAGACTGCGTCAGCTACTGTTGCACTTACTTCTTCCTTTGATAACCTTTTTAAATGTCTTTATGTCACCCCTATTCTTGTAAGTGGGTGACTGCTCTTAGGGGTACACTACTTCACTCTGCGACAAATGTTAAACAGCTTGGAGACCACACGTCTGTTTCCCTCTCCTATATACTGGTGTGCCCCACCTCAGCTCACACTGCCCTTACCAGAAATAGGGGACACATGTGAATCTGAGTGGCCGAGGTGGCAATCCATTTCATCAGATGTTTCATCAGACTTCTTGGCCAGGGTCTTTTCCTCCAAAGAGTACGCAGGTTGTGCATCACACTGGTGTAGGGTTGAGC
Source organism: Oryctolagus cuniculus (assembly GCF_051225735.1). Lineage (NCBI taxonomy): Eukaryota > Metazoa > Chordata > Mammalia > Lagomorpha > Leporidae > Oryctolagus > Oryctolagus cuniculus. Next base: position 9,154,421 of record NC_142889.1, read on the forward strand.
TTTCTGGAACATGCAACAGTGGTCATGGGTGTACACATGTGGCAAAGCTCATTGCTTTTTCCTATTCCTGCATATTCTCAAGGTCACGTATTGAGGTCTGAGAACAGACAGGGCTCCAGACATCGTACAAATTCACACCTATAATATCCTAACGCACGTGTGCACCAAAGCACCTGACTTGTCACTTGGAGTTTGAAAATGTTGAGTTGTCATGCATTGGGGTTTTACTCCATCACATGCACCAAAATTCTGCTCTGGAAGAGTTAGTTTTTTCACTATAGAACTGTGATGTTCTGCCAAACTTCACTTTCAAAACTCCCGACATGCAGCGTAACTGCTTTCACAGTTGAGTTTTTTGGGGGTCTCTCTTCCATACACAGTGAAACCAACATCACTGAGAAAACTGCTCTGTTCCTGTAGGGACACTGTTGCTTTTATCCTCCATCACTGCTCTCTTGCACTGAGCGCTAGCAACTCTCCTCGCCACACAGTGAAGACGTTTTGTCCTAAAAGTTCTATCTACCAGGGCCTGGTGTCTTTCACCTGTCTGTACTTCTTCACAGCTCTTGACCTCTAGAACCCTCAAAGCCACTCTCTGTCTTGAGATGTCATATTCTGCTTGCCCACACCTCTTCTGGCAGTTTTCCTCTCTCATTACAATATGCCTAGAAGAACACTATCTCAAATGAAACAATACAATATTTTACTTTACACAATACATATTCATCATTCAAAATTTCACTGTTGCTCTTCTAAGTCATCACAGCTCAACACTCGGTATTTAAATCATAAGATGTTTACTTGTTCAGGATTTTCTCTGGTTGAGCATTAGGCACACACGGAAGTAAAACAGTATAGTGTTTACAGTGTGCAAAGTGTTATAACGTCACATGTTGGCTCAAACTTGTGCACTGAGCATAGATAACTGATTTGCTATCATCAATTAAGTCACAAGTTGAGTTTTAAATGGGTGGGAAACTCAGGTGCGATTTGCCTCAATGTGTGCTTCATTCACTTCTGTATTTCTGTTGATGGCATGTCCTGGGGAATTCCTGGGTGTGTGTGTGTGTGTGTGTGTGTGTGCGTGTGTGTGTGTGTTTTGTGCCATGGCAAATGCAAGCATGTTCTGTGTTGGAGTGGTTCACTATCACGTCAGTACATTCAGAGGATGGCACAATGCAGGAGGAAGCACACGGCAACTCGCAGCATATGCATCTCTTTGAAGGGCTGATTTCACTTTGGATGAAGTGCCCTGTGATGGAGAACATGTGCTGTCTGGGCAAATCAAATCCCTTCACACACAGGATCGTCTGGCATACTGATACATGTGAGGTGGTGTGAAGCAATCATGACAAGAGTAAGGGGCAGGTTTCTTCAGGAATGAGGGTGACAGGCTATCCCAGTGCAATGCCACTAGAGGATAGGAAAGAAATGGTGAAGGCAGATGATAGATGTGAGATGATCTGAAAGAGGAAAGGGAAATGGCAGTGCCCCCCTGGTAGAGAAGACCAACACATGAGTACGGAATGGAAATCCTGCCAGTCAGTGTGCCTTGGGAGGCTCTATCTGGATTCCACACACGAGCGCACCACCCATGGACTCATCTTTAGTCCTCCGAGTGCCCACGGATGGCAACTTGTTGGAGAGGATCTCTGAGCCATTCTCAAGATATTCCTGGGACACTCCTACAGGTTTCTCCCCTGGGGCTTCATCCTGGTTCTGTACCCTGAAACATACTCCTATGTGAGCCCAAAGAGGAGTGGGCGGGAGTTGGCCTGGGGAACTCAGCTGCAACACTCACCAAAGTTCACACCTTCCCTTTGCACGTGCCTTACCGTCATCTTCAATAAGAATGGATTCTCCCAGACAGCAAACAAAGCGGGCATCATCTGATGTTGAGGATCTCTTTCCTTCTGACTTTAGATGGGATGGGAACGTCACACATGACTCAGGAGCATTCTGCAGTGCCTGAGAGCCTTCTGGGGGGACAAGATGACAATAAGACAACCTTGAGATGTGACTTCATCTGGCTTCTGCATCTATTCAAATGAACAGCACGTCAAATGCATATATTGTTCAAGGCATTTGAGCCCACAGGGGACTTGCTTTCAAAGGAATGGTGCTGAATTCCCCATCTATTGACTAGCAACCATCCTAAGAGTGCCAGTCCTATGCAGACCACAGTCTGCCTCCTGGACAAAGTTTCAAATGGGAAGTGTTTAAAAATGTTTCAGTTGTATCTGGGTGTCAAAGGCTAATTAATTAGACACGATGTACATAACAAGTTTTTGTGGAGCCACTGTAGGTGCGTTGTCTTAAAAATATGCTGTCAGGGTACAACTGACGTAAGAGACTGTGATGTTCACTTATCTATGTCTCCTTCGTTCTCTCTAACATTTGTATGACTGCTGTGAAAGCTTGTGTAATACACCCACCCCACACTGTTCACGGATTCATCACTGTAGCCCCTGGACATTCCCGAGATTGCCAATGATGACACTTAGATGCCATTTTTCTCAGAATTTGTGGTGCACAGATAACCCTTTATCATCCATGTTGGTTATAAATGTCATCCCAAGGATCTTTATGTGAGTACAAAAGAATTTCAGACTATCATGTAGAATAAGCCTACATTCTTTTTGTCAGGAGTATAACAAGTTAGTCTGTGCACAGGTATTTGTTTCATGTGTTTATTCTGTTCTCTGTTCTGGTTTCCGTACTTTAAGGGCATCCCATAGTCACACCCTCAAAGCTTCCCTAGTGCTCATTCCTCGTGACCTGTGCTGAGAACCTGTGACTTTTTCTTGGAACAGTACCCAATTTCTAATGTCACATAGCTTGATGCTTTCCCTTCGCATCTGATTTACCGTCTTCAATAAGAATGGACTCGTTCCAAGAGGAAACAAAGCAGACATCATCTGAGTTGGATGAATTCTCTCCGTCCTTGTTAAGATGTACCAGGCCTTGCAAACACATCTCAGAGGCATCCTTTTGAGGCTTTTGCAATGCTGGGGAAAAACAACAAAATGACATCCATGAGATGTGACATCATCCAGTTTCTGCATCTAAATGGCAATGTATCACTGGATATGTTGTTTCGGGCAGGTGGCCACACATGAGACTTGCTCTCACAGGAATGAAAGCAACTTCATCCATTTAGTGAATGTCAGTTGTCCACTACATGCCAGACTCTCATGAAGACCATGAAATGTGCCTGGTCAAAGCTTCAAAACAGATGTTTTTAATAACTTTCATTCTTGTCCAGGTGTTGCTGGCTCAAAAGACAGAGCACATATTTATACTATCACTTGCTTTGTGTGTCTTGAAACAGTAATGTCACACAGAGTGCAATCCATGTGTTGTTAGTATTCATGCCCCTGTTACTGTCTAAAAATTCCATGATAGTTGTGAAAGGCTGCACAATGCTCCACAACCAAGATCTCCATGTCTTAACAACGGGAACCTGTGGATCTTACCTGGTAAGTTAAAAGGGACTTAGAAGATGCTGTATATTTGAGAAGTTTGAGATGGGAAGATAACCATTATCACATTGGTGGTTCCTGAATGTAATCCCTAAGATATCTCCAAGAGAAATGCAGGAAGCTCAAAGTGAGGGAGACAGATGAGGCAATGGAAGCAAAGAACAGAGGAAGGGAATGAAAGGGGCTGAAAAACAAGGAGCAAGTGAAGCCTCAGCAGGCAAGGACACTCGTCTGGCAGCCAACAAAAGAAACCAGTCACGCCAGTACGTTGACTCGCAGCCCCCTTAAACATAGGTTGAATTTCTCTCCCTCCCCTGCCCCATACATTGTTTTAGGCTGTTAAACTTAGGGTAATTTCCAAGAATGATTCAAAGGAGATAATTACATACACATGCGTGAATTCAGGATCTTTGTACCTCATGAATGGGCACTTCTTACCTAATTCTCTTTGTTTCCTGAGTTCAGTACCCTTTGAGTTATCAGTTTTAACCCTATTTCAAGCAATAACAGGAGCACAGAATACTTCTGCTTCTAGTCGGCATCGGACATCCTACTGTCATTCAGCACTTTAATCACAGCTGCTCTATCTGTTGTGAATTAGTTATTTTCTCTTGGGAATTTGAATAATCAAGACCTATCTATATATTCTCCGATCTCCTAGCACAAATTTGTTGCTGGTTGCCATTTCCTTTGTCAGTTTTTTTTTTTTTTCTGAATAGACTTTTTAAATCACTATTAGTTTTCATTTTTCTTTGGCGTATTTATGTTAAACTGTCATATTTAATCCCTGACCTTGTATGACCGTGACTGTTCTTTTTGCCCTAAGCACACTATTTTATTCTGTGTTCATTTGTCTTCCGTGATGGTTGCTGAACATACCCACACACATTGCACTGATGCGCCCAGCCTCACCTGTCACTGTCCTTACCAGGATGAGGTTGTAAAGGTGAAGGTGAGTGGCTGATGTGGGGTTCCAATTTATCAGATGTTTCTTCTGCTTCAAGGACCAAGGTCTTGCCCTCCATTGAGTTTTCAGGTTGTGGATCACACTGGGTGATTGAGATGTCTGCAATGTGGATCAGAGGTCATGAATATGCAGTTGATGTTTCATTCATTGATTTATCCAATCCACACATATTCTGATGATCATGATCTGAGTTCTCAGAATAGACGTATTCCATAGTCTCACAGGCAACCAAATACATGTCCTGATAAAAACTATAACACATGTGCACAGCACATTCGTCTCATCATTGGATGCTGGAGTTTGGGTTAGAAGTCATATAATTGGGTTGGAGTTCTAGCTATCTGCTAAAGCTCTTTTTTTAATGGTGTCAGAGTGTGTGAAGGAATACAACTAGCATTTCTCTTGCTTTACCAAAGATTATGTACAAAATATCATATGTGACCTCACTTAAGTCCTGTATTGGGCCTTATCCTACCTACAGAATAACCAACATCTCTGAATATTCTGTATTGTTCCCTGCAGGGACACAGCTTCTTCTATTCTCCTTGATTGACTTTTTCCAGTGAGCACCCTTCCCACATCCAAGATGACATTTTCCTCTTAGGTTCAATTGAAAATGCACAAGGGGGTGCTACCCTTTGGGTTGTCTATATTTCTTCCTGGGTCCAGCCCTCAGGTCTCCTCAGTACCACAGTCCTTGGCCACTGCTTTTGGCCCTGTTGGCCTCCACTAATTTGTCATGCCAATGAAACAATGGCTGAATTCTGAACTTGAATAAAATACATATTCATGATTGTCTCATGCCACTGTTGCTGTTAAATGTTAACACAGTCCACTGATTGTTACTGAACTCTTAAGATTATCAAGTTGTGTCATGAATGAGGTGTGCTGTATATGATGCACTCACACATTGCAGAGAAACAGTGTGGTGAAATCATGTGCCACATGTATGTAACTTTGTAACATACTGCTTGAATTGGTCTGAAATTAATATGAAATAAATTCAGTATTTACCTATATGAATACTGCAGTGTGGGCCTGCGCCGCGGCTCACTAGGCTAATCCTCCGCCTAGCGGCGCCGGCACACCGGGTTCTAGTCCCAGTTGGGGCGCCGGATTCTTTCCCGGTTGCCCCTCTTCCAGGCCAGCTCTCTGCTGTGGCCAGGGAGTGCAGTGGAGGATGGCCCAGGTGCTTGGGCCCTGCACCCCATGGGAGACCAGGAAAAGCACCTGGCTCCTGCCATCGGATCAGCGCGGTGTGCCGGCCGCAGCGCGCTGGCCGCGGCGGCCATTCGAGGGTGAACCAGCAGCAAAGGAAGACCTTTCTCTCTGTCTCTCTCTCTCACTATCCACTCTGCATGTTAAAAAAAGTAAAAAAGAAAAGATGGGATGGGAAAGTCACACATGACTCAGGAGCATTCTCCAGTGCCTGAGAGCCTTCTGGGGGGACAAGATGACAATAAGACAACCTTGAGATGTGACTTCATCTGGGTTCTGCATCTATTCAAATGAACAGCACGTCAAATGCATATATTGTTCAAGGCATTTGAGCCCACAGGGGACTTGCTTTCAAAGGAATGGTGCTGAATTCCCCATCTATTGACTAGCAACCATCCTAAGAGTGCCAGTCCTATGCAGACCACAGTCTGCCTCCTGGATAAAGTTTCAAATGGGAAGTGTTTAAAAATATTTCAGTTGTATCTGGGTGTCAAAGGCTAATTAATTAGACACGATGTACATAACACGTTTTTGTGGAGCCACGTTAGGTGCGTTGTCTTAAAAATATGCTGTCAGGTGCAACTGACGTTAAGAAACTGTAATGTCACTTACCTATGTCTCCTTCGTTCTCTCTAACATTTGTATGACTGCTGTGAAAGCTTGCGTAATACACCCACCCCACGCTGTTCATGTCTTCATCACTGTAGCCCCTGGACATTCCCGAGATTGTCAATGATGACACTTAGATGCCATTTTTCACAGAATTTGAGGTGCACGGATGACCCTTTATCATGCATGTTGGTTATAAATGTCATCCCAAGGATCTTTGTGTGAGTACAAAAGAATTTCAGACTATAATGTAGAATAAGCCTACATTCTTTTTGTCAGGAGTATAACAAGTTAGTCTGTGCACAGGTATTTGTTTCATGTGTTTATTCTGTTCTCTGTTCTGGTTTCCGTACTTTAAGGGCATCCCATAGTCACACCCTCAAAGCTTCCCTAGTGCTCATTCCTCGTGTCCTGTGCTGAGAACCTGTGACTTATTCTTGGAACAGTACCTCAATTTCAAATGTCACATAGCTTGATGCTTTCCCTTCGCATCTGACTTACCGTCTTCAATAAGAATGGACTCGTTCCAAGAGGAAACAAAGCAGACATCATCTGAGTTGGATGAATTCTCTCCTTCCTTGTTAAGATGTGCCAGGCCTTGCAAACACATCTCAGAGGCATCCTTTTGAGGCTTTTGCAGTGCTGGGGAAAAACAACAAAATGACATCCCTGAGATGAGACATCATCCAGTTTCTGCATCTAAATGGCAATGTATCACTGGATATGTTGTTTCGGGCAGGTGGCCACTCATGAGACTTGCTCTCACAGGAATGAAAGCGACTTCACCCATTTAGTGAATGTCAGTTGTCCACTACATGCCAGACTCTCATGAAGACCATGAAATGTGCCTGGTCAAAGCTTCAAAACAGATGTTTTAATAACTTTCATCCTTGTCCAGGTGTTGCTGGCTCAAAAGACAGAGCACACATTTATACTATCACTTGCTTTGTGTGTCTTGAAACAGTAATGTCACACAGAGTGCAATCCATGTGTTGTTAGTATTCATGCCCCTGTTACTGTCTAAAAATTCCATGATAGTTGTGAAAGGCTGCGCAATGCTCCACAACCAAGATCTCCATATCTTAACCACAGGAACCTGTGGATCTTACCCAGTAAGTTAAAGGAGATAATTACATACACATGCGTGAATTCAGGATCTTTGTACCTCATGAATGGGCACTTCTTACCTATTTCTCTTTGTTTCCTGAGTTCAGAACCCTTTCAGTTATTCGTTTTCACCCTATTTCAGGCAATAACAGGAGCACAGAATACTTCTGCTTCTAGTCGGCATCGGACATCCTACTGTCATTCAGCACTTTAATCACAGCTGCTCTATCTGTTGTGAATTAGTTATTTTCTCTTGGGAATTTGAATAATCAAGACCTATCTATATATTCTCCGATCTCCTAGCACAAATTTGTTGCTGGTTGCCATTTCCTTTGTCAGTTTTTTTTTTTTCTGAATAGACTTTTTAAATCACTATTAGTTTTCATTTTTCTTTGGCGTATTTATGTTAAACTGTCATATTTAATCCCTGACCTTGTATGACCGTGACTGTTCTTTTTGCCCTAAGCACACTATTTTATTCTGTGTCCATTTGTCTTCCGTGATGGTTGCTGAACATACCCACACACATTGCACTGATGTGCCCAGCCTCACCTGTCGCTGTCCTTACCAGGATGAGGTTGTAAAGGTGAAGGTGAGTGGCTGATGTGGGGTTCCAATTTATCAGATGTTTCTTCTGCTTCAAGGACCAAGGTCTTGCCCTCCATTGAGTTTTCAGGTTGTGGATCACACTGGGTGATTGAGATGTCTGCAATGTGGATCAGAGGTCATGAATATGCAGTTGATGTTTCATTCATTGATTTATCCAATCCACACATATTCTGATGATCATGATCTGAGTTCTCAGAATAGACGTATTCCATAGTCTCACAGGCAACCAAATACATGTCCTGATAAAAACTATAACACATGTGCACAGCACATTCGTCTCATCATTGGATGCTGGAGTTTGGGTTAGAAGTCATATAATTGGGTTGGAGTTCTAGCTATCTGCTAAAGCTCTTTTTTTAATGGTGTCAGAGTGTGTGAAGGAATACAACTAGCATTTCTCTTGCTTTACCAAAGATTATGTACAAAATATCATATGTGACCTCACTTAAGTCCTGTATTGGGCCTTATCCTACCTACAGAATAACCAACATCTCTGAATATTCTGTATTGTTCCCTGCAGGGACACAGCTTCTTCTATTCTCCTTGATTGACTTTTTCCAGTGAGCACCCTTCCCACATCCAAGATGACATTTTCCTCTTAGGTGCAATTGAAAATGCGCAAGGGGGTGCTACCCTTTGGGTTGTCTATATTTCTTCCTGGGTCCAGCCCTCAGGTCTCCTCAGTACCACAGTCCTTGGCCACTGCTTTTGGCCCTGTTGGCCTCCACTAATTTGTCATGCCAATGAAACAATGGCTGAATTCTGAACTTGAATAAAATACATATTCATGATTGTCTCATGCCACTGTTGCTGTTAAATGTTAACACAGTCCACTGATTGTTACTGAATTCTTAAGATTATCAAGTTGTGTCATGAATGTGGTGTGCTGTATATGATGCACTCACACATTGCAGAGAAACAGTGTGGTGAAATCATGTGCCACATGTATGTAACTTTGTAACATACTGCTTGAATTGGTCTGAAATTAATATGAAATAAATTCAGTATTTACCTATATGAATACTGCAGTGAGTTTTAATTAGGTAGAAAGGAAATGTTTGGGTCTGTGTGTTTAGCACACATGGCTCTATGTCATGTCACATCACGTGGTTTTGAGTGTGTGTTGTATTATATACAGATGGGTGTTCTGTTGTGTGTCTGTGTGTGTGTGTGTGTGTGTGTGTGCGTTTGTGTGTGTGTTTTGTGCCATGGCAAATGCAAGCATGTTCTGCGTTGGAGTGGTTCACTATCATGTCAGTACATGCAGAGGATGGCACAATGCAGGAGGAAGCACACGGCAACTCGCAGCATATGCATCTCTTTGAAGGGCTGATTTCACTTTGGATGAAGTGCCCTGTGATGGAGAACATGTGCTGTCTGGGCAAATCAAATCCCTTCACACACAGGATTGTCTGGCATACTGATACGTGTGAGGTGGTGTGAAGCGATCATGACCGGAGTAAGGGGCAGGTTTCTTCAGGAAGGAGGGTGACAGGCTATCCCAGTGCAATGCCACTAGAGGATAGGAAAGAAATGGTGAAGGCAGATGATAGATGTGAGATGATCTGAAAGAGGAAAGGGAAATGGCAGTGCACCCCTGGTAGAGAAGACCAACACATGAGTACGGAATGGAAATCCTGCCAGTCAGTGTGCCTTGGGAGGCTCTATCTGGATTCCACACACGAGCGCACCACCCATGGACTCATCTTTAGTCCTCCCAGTGCCCACGGATGGCAACTTGTTGGAGAGGATCTCTGAGCCATTCTCAGGATATTTTTGGGACACTCCTGCAGGTTTCTCCCCTGGGGCTTCATCCTGGTTCTGTACCCTGAAACATGCTCCTATTGTGAGCCCAAAGAGGAGTGGGCGGGAGTTGGCCTGGGGAACTCAGCTGCAACACTCACCAAAGTTCACACCTTCCCTTTGCACGTGCCTTACCGTCATCTTCAATAAGAATGGATTCTCCCAGACAGCAAACAAAGCGGGCATCATCTGATGTTGAGGATCTCTTTCTTTCTGACTTTAGATGGGATGGGGCCGGTGCCACGGCTCACTAGGCTAATCCTCCACCTAGCGGCGCCGGCACACCGGGTTCTAGTCCCGGTCGGGGCGCCGGATTCTTTCCCGGTTGCCCCTCTTCCAGGCCAGCTCTCTGCTGTGGCCTGGGAAGGCAGTGGAGGATGGCCCAAGTGCTTGGGCCCTGCACCCCATGGGAGACCAGGAGTAGCACCTGGCTCCTGCCTTCAGAGCAGCATGGTGCGCCGTCCACAGCGCGCCAGCCGTGGCGGCCATTGGGGGGTTAACCAACGGCAAAGGGAAGACCTTTCTCTCTGTCTCTCTCTCTCACTATCCACTCTGCATGTTAAAAAAAGTAAAAAAGAAAAGATGGGATGGGAAAGTCACACACGACTCAGGAGCATTCTGCAGTGCCTGAGAGCCTTCTGGGGGGACAAGATGACAATAAGACAACCTTGAGATGTGACTTCATCTGGCTTCTGCATCTATTCAAATGAACAGCACGTCAAATGCATATATTGTTCAAGGCATTTGAGCCCACAGGGGACTTGCTTTCAAAGGAATGGTGCTGAATTTCCCATCTATTGACTAGCAACCATCCTAAGAGTGCCAGTCCTATGCAGACCACAGTCTGCCTCCTGGACAAATTTCAAATGGGAAGTGTTTAAAAATACTTCAGTTGTATCTGGGTGTCAAAGGCTAATTAATTAGACACGATGTACATAACATGTTTTTGTGGAGCCACGTTAGGTGCGTTGTCTTAAAAATATGCTGTCAGGTGCAACTGACGTTAAGAAATTGTAATGTCACTTACCTATGTCTCCTTCGTTCTCTCTAACATTTGTATGACTGCTGTGAAAGCTTGCGTAATACACCCACCCCACGCTGTTCATGTCTTCATCACTGTAGCCCCTGGACATTCCCGAGATTGTCAATGATGACACTTAGATGCCATTTTTCACAGAATTTGAGGTGCACGGATGACCCTTTATCATGCATGTTGGTTATAAATGTCATCCCAAGGATCTTTGTGTGAGTACAAAAGAATTTCAGACTATAATGTAGAATAAGCCTACATTCTTTTTGTCAGGAGTATAACAAGTTAGTCTGTGCACAGGTATTTGTTTCATGTGTTTATTCTGTTCTCTGTTCTGGTTTCCATACTTTAAGGGCATCCCATAGTCACACCCTCAAAGCTTCCCTAGTGCTCATTCCTCGTGTCCTGTGCTGAGAACCTGTGACTTATTTTTGGAACAGTACCTCAGTTTCAAATGTCACATAGCTTGATGCTTTCCCTTCGCATCTGACTTACCGTCTTCAATAAGAATGGACTCGTTCCAAGAGGAAACAAAGCAGACATCATCTGAGTTGGATGAATTCTCTCCTTCCTTGTTAAGATGTGCCAGGCCTTGCAAACACATCTCAGAGGCATCCTTTTGAGGCTTTTGCAGTGCTGGGGAAAAACAACAAAATGACATCCCTGAGATGAGACATCATCCAGTTTCTGCATCTAAATGGCAATGTATCACTGGATATGTTGTTTCGGGCAGGTGGCCACTCATGAGACTTGCTCTCACAGGAATGAAAGCGACTTCACCCATTTAGTGAATGTCAGTTGTCCACTACATGCCAGACTCTCATGAAGACCATGAAATGTGCCTGGTCAAAGCTTCAAAACAGATGTTTTAATAACTTTCATCCTTGTCCAGGTGTTGCTGGCTCAAAAGACAGAGCACACATTTATACTATCACTTGCTTTGTGTGTCTTGAAACAGTAATGTCACACAGAGTGCAATCCATGTGTTGTTAGTATTCATGCCCCTGTTACTGTCTAAAAATTCCATGATAGTTGTGAAAGGCTGCGCAATGCTCCACAACCAAGATCTCCATATCTTAACCACAGGAACCTGTGGATCTTACCCGGTAAGTTAAAGGAGATAATTACATACACATGCGTGAATTCAGGATCTTTGTACCTCATGAATGGGCACTTCTTACCTATTTCTCTTTGTTTCCTGAGTTCAGAACCCTTTCAGTTATTCGTTTTCACCCTATTTCAGGCAATAACAGGAGCACAGAATACTTCTGCTTCTAGTCGGCATCGGACATCCTACTGTCATTCAGCACTTTAATCACAGCTGCTCTATCTGTTGTGAATTAGTTATTCTCTCTTCGGAATTTGAATAATCAAGACCTATCTATATTCAATAATATACTCTCGGAACTCCTAGCACAAATTTGTTGCTGGTTGCCATTTCCTTTGTCAGTTTTTTTTTTTTTTTTTCTGAATAGACTCTTTAAATCACTACTAGTTTTCATCATTCTTTGGCATATTTAAACTGTCATATTTAATCCCTGACCTTGTATGACCGTGACTGTTCTTTTTACCCTAAGCACACTATTTTATTCTGTGTTCATTTGTCTTCCGTGATGGTTGCTGAACATACCCACACACATTGCACTGATGTGCCCAGCCTCACCTGTCGCTGTCCTTACCAGGATGAGGTTGTAAAGGTGAAGGTGAGTGGCTGATGTGGGGTTCCAATTTATCAGATGTTTCTTCTGCTTCAAGGACCAAGGTCTTGCCCTCCATTGAGTTTTCAGGTTGTGGATCACACTGGGTGATTGAGATGTCTGCAATGTGGATCAGAGGTCATGAATATGCAGTTGATGTTTCATTCATTGATTTATCCAATCCACACATATTCTGATGATCATGATCTGAGTTCTCAGAATAGACGTATTCCATAATCTCACAGGCAACCAAATACATGTCCTGATAAAAACTATAACATACATGTGCACAGCACATTCGTCTCATCATTGGATGCTGGAGTTTGGGTTAGAAGTCATATAATTGGGTTGGACTTCATGCTATGTGCTAAAGCTCTTTTTTTAATGGTGTCAGAGTGTGTGAAGGAATACAACTAGCATTTCTCTTGCTTTACCAAAGATTATGTACAAAATATCATATGTAACCTCACTTAAGTCCTGTATTGGGCCTTATCCTACCTACAGAATAACCAACATCTCTGAATATTCTGTATTGTTCCCTGCAGGGACACAGCTTTTTCTATTCTCCTTGATTGACTTTTTCCAGTGAGCACCCTTCCCACATCCAAGATGACATTTTCCTCTTAGGTTCAATTGAAAATGCGCAAGGGGGTGCTACCCTTTGGGTTGTCTATATTTCTTCCTGGGTCCAGCCCTCAGGTCTCCTCAGTACCACAGTCCTTGGCTACTGCTTTTGGCCCTGTTGGCCTCCACTAATTTGTCATGCCAATGAAACAATGGCTGAATTCTGAACTTGAATAAAATACATATTCATGATTTTCTCATGCCACTGTTGCTGTTAAATATTAACACAGTCCACTGATTGTTACTGAATTCTTAAGATTATCAAGTTGTGTCATGAATGTGGTGTGCTGTTTATGATGCACTCACACATTGCAGTGAAACAGTGTGGTGAAATCATGTGCTACATGTATGTAACTTTGTAACATACTGCTTGAATTGGTCTGAAATTAATATGAAATAAATTCAGTATTTACCTATATGAATACTGCAGTGAGTTTTAATTAGGTAGAAAGGAAATGTTTGGGTCTGTGTGTTTAGCACACATGGCTCTATGTCAATGTCACATCACGTGGATTTGAGTGTGTGTTGTATTACATACAGATGGGTGTTCTGTGGTGTGTGTGTGTGTGTGTGTGGTGTGTGTGTGTGTGTGGTAAGGCATAGGTATTTGTGTGCTATGTGCTGGAGGGGTTCAGAAGTGTGTTACTCCATGAGACACTAGATACTGCATGTTGGAGGAAGCATTCAGCAGCTCTCACCACATACAGCACTTTGAAAGGTTGAAGGTGCTGTGGGTGCAGTAAGAGTTTGTGGATATGTAAGAGGGAATGCTGTCTGCAAAAGTGAATTCTCATCAGACAGATGAGTGTTCATATATGAGCTCCAGAGCTGGGTAGTTAAAACAGGTTATCTGTGTGATGCGGTGTGAAGTATTCATGAGGTTAGTTAGAGAAAAGGGGTACATAATTGAGGGTGCAGGCATGCCCCTGTGCAATTCCACTAGGCAATGGGAAGCACATGATCAAGCAAGGAGGATAAGAGAAGATTGGTTCCAGGGGAAATTTTGGAATAGAACAGCTGAGTGAGGAGGAATAGAAAAGCAGAGTATGTGAGCAGGGGATTGTCCCCAATATTTGGGGCCACATGTTTCCAGATGTGTCAGTGGTGCCCGTGACCTCATTTGCAGCTCTCTCCGTGACCACAGATGGTGAGTTCGTGTTGAGGAGCTGTGACCCATTATTGGGGCCACATTACCTATGTGTCACTCCCCACAGTCTTCGTCTAGTTGCTGTGACCTGAAGCACTTCATTATCTTGAGGGAAGAGTTGAGTGAGAAAGGATTGGCCACGGCAGTTCAGTTGTAACTCTCACCTAAGTTCACACCTTCCCTTTGCATCTGTCTTACCATCTTCAATAAGAATGGGCCTCTTAAAGGAAGAAACTGAATGCACATCATTTGAGGTGGGTGAACTATCTCCATCTTTCTTAAGATGGCATGAGGTCTTCAAACATATCTCAAAAGCAGCCTCTTGAGGCTTCTGGAATGCAGTGGGAAAATGACCATTTGAGATGCAACCTCATCTGGGTTGTGCATCTATCCAAAAGAAGAGTAGGAAAGTGAATCATGTTGTTTCAGGCATGGGAATACCCAACGAAGTTGTACTCACAAAAATAAGGCCAGCTTTACCATTCAATGAATCTTCATTTTTGCTGCATGCCACTCACGCAGATCATGACCAAAGCTTTGGACCATAAGTCTTAAGTAACTTTGAGGTTTAATTGGTTGTGCTAGGCTTGGTGCAAACAGGGTGTATTTCATTGTCTTTTGGAACCCACTTGTAATGTGTTTCATGAAACAAGGCTGTCACAAAATATGTGCTGTCACTAAATGTAAGACACTTTAGTATTCATTTATCTGTCACTGCGTTTTATGGCTCCATTATAGTTACAAAACGCTGAGTAATGTTGCCCACGAAGGCCACAATCTAACCCTGGAGCTTGTGAATATTACCTAGTATGTGAAGGGGGAATTTGCTGATGATGGAAGACCAAGGCTTTTATGATGAGAACATCACCCTAGAGTACAATGGTGGGGTCTTCACTGTCACCCCGAGGATATTTAAAGCTGGGAGGCAAGAAGGAGAAAAGGATGGCGAGATATGTGACAGTGGAAACAAGAGGCTGGAGATTTTTGTTGAAGGAGAAGAAAATCAAGGACAGTGTGAATCCACAGGAAGGAAGGACACTCCTCCATCACCCAAGAAGAGAAGCCAGCCCAGGGGCTGGCACCATATGTAGTGGGTAAAGCCAATGCCTGCAGTGAGCGCATCTGATATGAGTACCAGTCCTGTCCTAGCTATTCTACTAGCAAATCACTTCCCTACTCATATGCCTGGGAAAGCAGTGGAAGACAGCACAAGACCTAGGGATGCTGCATCCATATTGGTAACCAGCAAGAAGCTCCTGGTTCAGATAGGCCCACCTCAAGCCATTGTAGCTGTCTGGGGAGTAGACCACCAGAAGAAGATCCCTCCCTCTGCCTCAGCCTCTCTGTAATTCTTTCCAAATAAATAAGTAAATCTTAAAGAAAAAACAACAAACCATTCCTGAAAATACCTGAGTTGTTAGGTCTATAAGAAGCCATAAGGTGTAGGGGTGGGACACTGGGCAGTTATTAGGCTTATATCAGATAATTAGCACAGAGGTCACTTTACTGAATTCTGCTGTGTCTGTAAGACTGACACAGAAACACAGACTCATGTATTCTTGTTTTATTTACCTGCCTCATGACATCTGGTTCTAGGTATCACCTTGGGATTCTTGCCCATTCAAAACACAAGGACCCTAGACTTCAAATCTCGAGAACCAAGAATTAAAACAATCCTTTCCTTTAAGAAGTTAGGCTGCCTCATAGATTCCAAGATAGTACTGAAAAGGCAAGACAAACATTTTGAGATTTTTTTCTGGACTATGCAGAATTGTGTCAACTGATGAGTAGAATCATTCAGCTCATCTCTGTGCTATGAGAAAAACCTTCTACTGTGAGAAAGCTTCTACTTTCCCTGCATGAGTCTCTCCATCCCTGCCCCAGTGAGATTCTCCTCAGTTGAGAGGCAGGATAAGTAGCACAAAAGGAAGCAGCAGCCTTTGCTTTGTTCTATCAGGTTGGTATGGTCCTTTTAGGTTACAGTGCAGGTCATATTTGTAAATAAAACTTGACTGAAAAAGTTAATAAAGTAAGAGATGTGTTTCACATTTGGTGTATATTTGCATTTGTCCATACTTAAATAAGGGTCTTCTACGTGGCAGATTCCATGACCACTCATGGCCGCCACATTCTGTTCCTGCAATGAAATGCTGTAAGGTAAGATAGTTGTTAATTATTCCATCCGTGCATACTATGGGTGGCAGTACTGCACAGTGTCTCATTTTCAACAGAGTAGAACACATAAGCAATCTTCTGTCCACCTGTGTACCTGTTGTTTTATTTGCCTACCTCCCTTACTGATAGTTCTGAGCATACGTCTAGGTCAAAGGAAAGGAATGACAAAAGCACCTTTCAGGCATGACCATACCCACCACCCATACAAACCTCTGTATCTCTTCATGCTCTTTCCTTTTCTGTTCTTCTGGGATGGTAACAATCCAAGTTTCCTATGCAAGTTGCCTATAATGATGAGAAAGTGTTCTACAATCTAAGGCCATAATGTGTCACATGAAGACTTCTCCCTAAGGATCTCCCCATATATCCTGAAGTCTTATATAAGCAAGAAATAGGTTGATCACAGGTTATTTATAAAAGCTTAGTCTGTTCCAAATTAAAATACAGGTGTAATGTGTTTTTATAGCTGGAAGACAGTTTGTAGGCAACACATTATATATTAACATCTGTCACCCCTGGTTTGTTTCTGTACTATATGTGGGTGCACTTGAACAGGTGGGACTATTGGATAAATCCCTTAGTAAACAAGTTCTTCACATGATTTTGAACTCATCCTTGCTCAGTTTTCTTTTTAAACTATTTATCCATTTGCTTATTTTTTATTTATTTCTTCTGCAACATAGTGAGAGAAAGGGGTTGAGACACATGTCTATATCCTTATTCAGTTCCCCAAAGGCTACCAAGGCCAGGCAGACCAAAATCAAATGCCAAGAATTTCACCAGGGGCTCCAATGAGGCTGTCTGGGGCCCAAGTATTTGCCCCCGTATTCCACTGCTTCCCCAGGTGCATTAGGAGGAAACTGGAATGGAAGCAGAGCAACAGAGAGTCACCCAGCATCCTCTGTCAGAGGGTAGGATGCTGGCATCTCAACTGTTAACACACCATGTCATAATGTCATCCCCTGCTCAAACAAGTTTTCTTGCCCCAACTGTTTTAAGTGTGCTTTCATCTCAAGCAGTCACACTTGCCTCACAAAGAAAGGATAATTTACTTGTGGAAAACTTATAAGACGATCACCTACCTCTGCAATTCTTTCAGAAAGCAATCATTTGTCAAGCATAGTGCATCACCATGTCTGTGGCGTAGCAACCCACGGAAAGTCCATAAAGTAGCACAGGCCCTGTGTTGCACAGATAATAATACAGGTCATTTGAAATTCCCCTTTACTCTCAGTGACCTGGATCCTCAGGAAGACTGGTACACACACACACACACACACACACACACACACACACACTCTCACACTCACAGGTTATCCTTCTCTCTCTCCCCTCTTCACCCACAGCCCCTCTCCCACCTTTCCCCTCTCTCCTCTCCTCTTCCACAATTAGGCTACTCCCTTTCTTTTTCAGAAGGCAGTTTTTGATTACCGGTTACTAGATAATATCCTAAGACACACCTTTTGATCTCTTTGAATTCAGGAGACAGTATATGGGTTCTAAATAATTTGCCTTTGGTTTCCATTGTATGTTCCACCTTCGGAAAGTTACTCAAATCTACTACCTTCCTCTCTACAACTGGGCACCCAGCAAGTCACCTCTGATAAAGAATGAAATGGGAATACCCAAGAAAAAATCACCTGAGTTTACTCTTCGCCTAATTACTGTCCAGCCTGGAACACAGTACGTCAACAGTAACCAGGAATATTCTGTGACAGATTGATGACATCACTCCATTCCAGGGGTTCAGCAAATAGGTGGAGGCCCACAGATTTGCTACCATCAATGACCAAAGATGACACAATTTAAGTAATGGAAATCCTACCACGAGATTTAAGATAATTACACTATTAGTAGGGTATGTCATATACAAACAGGAAGAATGTTTGAAAATTACACTCTGTATACATTATCAAAATGACACAAATAAGTCTTATGTTTGTTAAATTGGTAAGAAAAGTTGAAGGTTTAAATTTCAAAATTAAATCTACATGTGGGCATCTAGGTGAGAGTTTAAAAATATGTTACATATCCAGGCCGGCGCTGCGGCTCACTAGGCTAATCCTCCACCTTGTGGCGCTGGCATACCGGGTTCTAGTCCTGGTAGGGGCACTGTATTCTGTCGCGGTTGCCCCTCTTCAAGGGTAGCTCTCTGCTGTGGCCAGGGAGTGCAGTGGAGGATGGTCCAAGTACTTGGGCACTGCACCCCATGGGAGACCAGGATAAGTACCTGGCTCCTGCCATTGGATCAGCGCGGTGCGCTGGCCTGCAGCACGCCAGCCGCGGGGGCCATTGGAGAGTGAACCAACAGCAAAAGGAAGACTTTCTCTCTGTCTCTCTCTCTCACTATTCAATCTGCCGGTCAAAAAATATATGTTTCGAATCTATACATCTATGTAGTTTCTGTTTCTACTGAGATCAGTGTCATGTTGGTTCACAATGAGACCTGCCTCTTCTGCCACTGCTCATCGTCACTCCCCTTTTGCTTTCAGAGAAGAGATAACCCTTGGATTTACAATTTCTGGCTCCCTGGCTAGAAAACATCTGGGCCCTGTTACAAGAAGTTCACATCTGGAGCACCTCTGTTCTGACTTCCATCCAGTATAGAACACATCTTAAGTCATATGGTCAATATGTGTTTACTTTGAACGTCAGCAATGCCCATATGACTAGCCTCGTTCAGTCTCCCTGTCTCTAGGCTTTCCCTCATTTACCATGACCACTGATTGAAGGATAGGAGATTTATAAAGAAATAATTACCCCAGTTACCTCCCAAAAAAAGTAAAGTTAAAGTCAGCAATGCAAACAAGCTACCATATATCAAACTGATAAAAATTAGGGAAGTCCAACTACACCAATTAATTGGAAGAACATGAATGAATGAAATGTCATGAGGCAAAATTCATATTAAATCTCTGTAACAATCTCAGAGCATGTAGACAACAACACGCTGATCCGAAGCCAGGAGCCACGTGCTTCCTCCTGGTCTCCCATGTGGGTGCAGGGCCCAAGTGGCCATCTTCCACTGTACTCCCGGACCATAGCAGAAAGCTGGCCTGGAAGAGGGGCAACCGGGACAGACTCCAGCGCCCTGACCGGGACTAGATCCCAGGGCGCTGGTGCCACAGGTGGAGGATTAGCCTATTGAGCCACAGCGCCGGCCTTGGAATTAACTTCTAAGAGATGAGGTCAATTAAATTAAAGTCTATGCCAAGGGAGAGGAGCAACAAGAAAGACTGGTGAGCAGAGATTTAAAAAAAAAGAACAACAGAATTCAAGGAAATTCAGGTGGCTTCCTGAACAGGCTAATGACTGGGGCTACTATTAACTCAATTCTGCATAAAATTTCAACAAGAAAAGAAATTAGCCTGTCAAAAATTAAACATGCCCTATATTACCTCTAGATCTAAGAGAAAGGTATGTTCTGACTTTATTTCCCCTCACTAACACAGAAAAGCACTGCAGTCTCCCTGGCTTAAAATAAAAGTCTGTCCCCCGTTAGTTATGGATATCAAGAGTCTTAAGATGCCAATGTGTTGCTGCATGCTTCTGGAGAACAGAAGTGCAATATAGGAATGAGGAGCTGTGAGTAGTACTGGTTCTGACTGGAAGCCCTGAAAGGAGCCTAAAGCTCTGCAGCATCCAGAGGTTGCCTGTAGCCTTTTTCTCTTATTCAGTCTTCATCTTCATACAGAATCTCTCTAACACCTGCTGCCACTGTAACCTCTTCACTCCAACTGCTACTTTCTTCGCTCCTTTCTCAAAAGGAACCCTGTGGTTATTTGACCTTAACCACATCATCCTGGAAAACCTTCTAGTTCAGAATCCTTGATTTAAATGATTCCAGCAAGTCTACATTGCCACACAATGTTTCATATCCATAAGATGCAGGGAACTGGGAAGATGATATTTTGGGGGTAAGGTGCATTTTCCAGCCTACTCTACCAAGAAAAAAACAAAAGTTACCACAGAGATTGCAAGTATGGCAAAATATGATCGCCTGAACCTCATTTATGTACCTGCTCATTAAAGGGAAAGGAAAAGGAAGACAATGAAGGGCAAGAATTCCAGTTCCCACAAGGAAACAACTGAAGAAAAGTCACAGAAACATACCGTTTTACCACTGCCATGCTCAACCATTGCTCCTCAGTAATGCGATTCACATGGCGAGAATGGAAAGCAAATGGGGCCAAGGGTTCAATCACCACAAGGCAAAGAAAATGCCCAGGCTTCAGTCCTTTGTGAAAACTGCGCAGCAGCCATTCTTCATCAAAGCCATGTTAAAATGTGGAGATGCCGGCGAGGATGTGGGGGAAAAGGGACACTAACCCACTGTTGGTGGGAATGCAAACTGGTCAAGCCACTATGGAAGTCAGTCTGGAGATTCCTCACAAACCTGAAGATAACCCTACCATTCAACCCAGCCATCCCACTCCTTGGAATTTACCCAAAGGAAATGAAATTGGCAACCAAAAAAATAATCTGCACCTTAATGTTTCTTGCAGCTCAATTCACAATAGCTAAGACCTGGAATCAACTTAAATGCCCATTAACAGTAGACTGGATAAAGAAATTATGGGATATGTACTCTATAGAATACTATACAGCAGTCAAAAACAATGAAATCTGGTCATTTGCAACAAAAGGGAGGAATCTGGAAAACATTATGCTGAGTGAAATAAGCCAGTCCCAGGGACAAATATCATATGTTCTCCCTGATTGGAGTAAACTAACCAGCACCAAAAAGGAAACTTTTAAAGTGAAATGAACACTATGAGAAACTGTGACTGATCAGCGCTAGCCCTGACTGTGGATGAACAACTTAATATGTTATCCCTCTTGGTATTTTTTTGTTTATTCTACTTAATACTATTGGTTAAATTCTGTAATTAATACGCAGTTATTCTTAAGTGTTGAAACTGAAATGTGATCCCTGTTAAATGTAAGAGTGGGAATAGGGCCGGCGCCGCGGCTCAATAGGCTAATCCTCCGCCTAGCGGCGCCGGCACACCGGGTTCTAGTCCCGGTTGGGGCGCCGGATTCTGTCCCGGTTGCCCCTCTTCCAGGCCAGCCCTTTGCTGTGGCCAGGGAGTGCAGTGGAGGATGGCCCAGGTGCTTGGGCCCTGCACCCCATGGGAGACCAGGAAAAGCACCTGGCTCCTGGCTCCTGCCATCGGATCAGCGTGGTGCGCCGGCCGCAGCACGCCGGCCGCGGCGGCCATTAGACGGTGAACCAACGGCAAAGGAAGACATTTCTCTCTGTCTCTCTCTCTCTCTCTGTCCACTCTGCTTATCAAAAAAATAAAAAAAAAGAGTGGGAATAGGAGAGGGAAGAGATGTACAATTTGGGACATGCTCAAGCTGACTTGTCCCAGATGTTAGAGTTAGAAACATACCAAGGCATTCCAATTCAATCCCACCAAGGTGGCGTGTACAAATGCTACCTCACTAGTCTGAGTGATCGATTTCTGTTCACAATTGATCATAATGATAGGACTAAGAGCCAAAGGGATCACATAAACAAGTCTAGTGTCTGCAAATACTAACCGATAGAATAAAAAAGAGCGAAAGATCCAACACGGGAAGCAAGATACACAGCAGACTCATAGAATGGCAGATGTCCTAAACAGCACTCTGGCCTCAGAATCAGCCCCTTAAGACATGTGGATCCAGCTGAAAAGCCATTGAGAGTATTTCAGGCATGGAAAGCCAAGATCTATGTCCAAAAAAAAAAAAATGAACTAAATGAAAGATCTCTGCGAGTGAGATCCCAGTGGAAAGAACGGGTCATCAAAGAAGGAGGTACATTTCTCTGAAGGGAGGAGAGAACTTCCACTTTGACTACAACCTTGTCTAAATAGGATCAGAGTCGGTGAACTCAAAAGGCTTTTATAGCCTAGGCAACTCATGAGAAGATCCTAGGGTGATTACTGATGCCATAAACAGGAGTGTCAATTTGTTAGGTCAACAACAGGAGTCACTGTGCACTTACTCCTCATGTAGGATCTCTGTCTTAAATGTGCTGTACAGTGTGATTTAATGTATAACTAGTACTCCAACAGAATTTTTTCCTCTGTGTTTCTGTGTGGGTCAGACTGTTGAAATCTTTACTGAATATATGCTAAAATGATCTTCTGTATATAAAGAGAATCAAAAATGAATCTTGATGTGAATGGAAGGGGAGAGGGAGCGGGAGATGAGAGGGGTAGGAGTGGGATGGTAGTTATGGGGGGGCGAAGCCATTGTAATCCATGAGCTGCACTTTTGAAATTTATTTTCATTAAATAAATGTTTTAAAAAAAGAATAAAAAATGTGGAGAAGAAACCACAGGGACTAACTACTAGTGCATCATCCTACATCCATAGGAGAATGTTTACTGTGCTGCATATTACTGGGTGTCTGAGAAGGACACAAAGCAGCAGAGCATTCAGTGTTAGAGCAGGAGCTGTGAACTAGAAGTTTCAGGTGAGAGGGAAGGAGAAATGGCTATCTGTGTTTCTATTTTAGAGAGACACAGACACACAGACCGGGAGGCTCTCCTCTGCTTTTTCGTTCCCCAAAAGATCAGAAGCCAGCAGCAGGGATCTCAATTGAGATCTCCCACAAAGATGGCAGAAAATCAATTTCCTGAGCCACTACTGCTGCTCCCTCACATCTGATTAGAAAAGAGCTGCAGTCAAATCCAACTTTCAGCCGGCGCCGCGGCTCACTAGGATAATCCTCCGCCTGCCGCGCCGGCACACCGGGTTCTCGTCCTGGTTGGGGCGCAGGATTCTGTCCCGATTGCCCCTCTTCCAGGCTAGCTCTCTGCTGTGGCCAGGGAGTGCAGTGGAGGATGGCCCAGGTGCTTGGGCCCTGCACCCCATGGGAGACCAGGATAAGTACCTGGCTCCTGCCATCGGATCAGCGCAATATCTGCATTAGTGGATGATGAGTCTAACAGAGTAGGTAATGTAGCACTGTGGTGAGGCCACCATTTAGTTTGCTCTGTAGGTACTAGGCACGTTGCTGAATCTTTTAAGCTGATTATTTCGCTTGATCTTCCTCATCCTCTAAGAACAGTGTTTCAGACTGAGAAAGCTGAGAATCAAACTTTAATGACACATCTCAAATCACATTATTAAATGGAAAGTTGCCTCGTACCTACACAGCAAATACCAATAATGGTGGTGATTATAACATGCACGACAGACTGCTAATCACACTCCATGTCCAGACTCCTAAAACCTCCCTCATTTGCAGCAAAGTAGATGCAACTGGAAACCGTTAGACTTAGTGAAATAAGCCAGTCACAAAGGGACAAATTCCATATGATCTCTCTGTGTTGTGCCAAAAGAGAACTTAAAATGTAATCTATGGAAGCCAGCCTTACACTTTGAGATGTGCTGAGTCGGAACAGCCCCTGCCTTGACTATGTGGAAAAGATGTTTTTCTTGTTTGTTTGTTTGTTTGTTCTTTACTTCCTTTGTTTTTTTCTTCATACCCGGTGTAGGGTTAATATTTCGAGTATATCAATTAACTGAATATTGATCTCTGTAAAAATTAGAAGGGTAAAGGAAGAAGGAGGAAGAAGAAAGAGGAAGTATGAGTGGTAGGGAGGTAGTGGGGAGAGAAGCATCATGATCTCGCATCTGTATATATTAAATGCATGGAGCGGTAGTTCTCAAACAAAATTAAAAAAAAGAAGGGCCCAGCTTGGGTGTAAACATGAGCAGATCATTTTCTGAGGTTGCGCTGAGTGACTGCAGATGCCCAGAACACAGGAACTCAATAGCTCTGAAGCAATTAAGCTAGAGAACAGACAACATAAAGGTCTAGAAAGTGACTACTGCAGGGAAACATGAAACTACAAGGAGCTTTAGAGCCTTAATTCACTCAGAGCAGAAGGGAGGACTCTGAAAGAGTAAAGGCAATGATAATGATACTAGCAACAATGGTAGCAATTACCCACATATGAAATGCGTATTATGCCCCAGGGTAATGTCCTGCCCTGCACGCAGAGCTAACTGATACTCAAAGATGTTTAAAAATATAGTAATACAAAGAAAACACCATAGAATTTTGAACAATGAATCTTTTTTTTTTTCGTTTTACATTGTAACCCAAATTATTGGAACCAACATGAATTCTTTATACGCAAATAAAATGTGGTAACTAAATTCATTTAACAGCCATTTACTGAACATTTTATACTTACTGGATTCTTCATAAATCACTGTAAACACCATCTTAAATGATATAAGACCTTGTTTCTAAATAATTTTGAGGTGGTGGTGGTGCATTGGCACAGTGGTTCAAAGCATTGCCTTGCAGCAGCAGCATCCTATATTGGCACTGGTTTGAGTCCTGGCTGGCCTCCTTCTGATCCATCTCTATGCTAAGGCCTGGGAAAACAATGGGCTACGGGCCAAGTGCTTGGGCCCCTGCACCTGCAGGGGAGACCTGAACGAAGCTCCTGGCTCCTGACTTTAGCTCAGCTCCTGCTCCCTGTGGCCACTGAGGCCATGTGGGGGCGTAAATAAGCAGATGAAAGGCTCTGTGTGTGTGTGTGTGTGTGTGCGTGTGAGTGTGTGTGTTTGTGAGTGTGTCTGTGCCTCTCTCTTTAAATGTCTGTCAAAATAAAAAGTCCTCAGAACTTACACTGTCATAAAGATCGCAGCTATGAATTCACTGTTCAATGAAGTGTTAGCAAACGTTCTCTGAAACAAAGTTTTATATTTCCATAGGAACCTCTAATAAAAGAAAATGTGAGGTAGGCTATTTATCAGGAAGCATGTGTTTTTGGTAATGAAAGTCTGCTACATAGAGGAGTGAAGTTTTTAGAAGAAAAGGCATATTATATATATATATATAAATGTATACACACACATAAATAAGAGAGGAAGATCACTGCAGTCTCTACAAATGAAAGAATAGTGCTATTTGAGACACTAATGGATGGTTTCTTTGAAGTTGAGGAAAACTGGAGATCAGTATCAAGCTGAAAAGTTATCTGAACAGGACAAATTTCAGGATGTGTAACAAATAAAAAAAGGCATATTGCTGTTTTAAGTATAGGGTTTTGAGGAAGCAATGAGTCCTTAGCGTAAGCCTAAGGGTTCTAGTTTATGAAGCCAGGTCAATGGGAACTCATTAGTGAATAAAGATGAAAGAATTTGAGCTGAGTTCAAAAGTCTAATTTTAATATCCTTAAATTCAAGAAGGCATCAAAGAGTTTATGGGAAAATGAAATTAAAGAATAGCTTGTTTTTATACATGGATTTTCATCTTCATTTCTTCAAAATACACACTTCAACAAATGCTGAAGAACCCCCACACATCAAATTAAAATGAAGACTATGGGAGACCTGGTTTGGATACATGCCTTCGGAACTCTTTGGAGCAGAGAGTTGAATATAGGAGCAAATGAGTGAAAATGAATAGGATTTCCATACCAAACTTCAGGAAATCCCACAGTTAATGTTTTGGAAGAAGACCAATATATTGATAAAGAGACCCAGAAGGATGAAGCAAAGGCAAAGGATGGATTCAACAAGCTATGGGAAAAAAGCTATATAAAGAAGCAAGTATATAAGAGTGACATAAGTTACTGAGAATTCCTGTAAAATGGAAATGACAAATTCCAGTGTATCCTATGAGTTCCCAAGTGGATATGACAACTATTCAGGTGAAAAGCTGAACATATTTCAGAAGGAATCAGGTTTATGGTATCTCAGTATGACACAGTGAACAATGAGAAGAGTCACGTCTTAAGATAGTGGATTTTAAAGGAGGAGCAAGAAATAAACATGTGTGTGGTAAGAATCCGTTAAGTAAAAATTATATATTCATTTGCTTATTTTGATTGTGGTCGGAATCTATTTTAATATTGCAAAGCTCCACCTCAGAAACACTCCTAGTTTAACTCAGAAAACAGAAATTTAGAAAGAGCATTATTGCAGTCCTCAGAAACAATAAGGCGTGTTTGGACAATGAGCAGACTCTTAGCTATAAAATGTTAAACATCAATGCAGTTTATTAAATCACAACTGAGAAATAAAATTCTACATATTTATGAAGTTCAGATTGATTTTACGATATATGTAATAACTGCTGAATAATTACATCAAGCCTGAACCCACTGAGGATGAAACCAGCTAGTATAAAATAAAATCCGATGATAGATAGTCCACACATGGAGAGACGCAAAGTCATCAGTTCCTTACATGATGTAGATGCTGCCAGGCCATGGTAAGACTTCAGCTACAAAGCTGAATATATTGCAAAGTATAGTGTGACTTAGTAAAACAGCATAGAGTGACAAGTGGCTCACAGAAACAACCAAAATGAATTCTACCCTACAAAACTGTCCTCATGGGCTCCCTCGGGCACTCACAATGAATCTTACTCAAGAAAACGTGTCTTTGAAGTAAAGGACTATGGGAAGGGAATTCCAAAGAAAGTGGAAAAAGCTGAAGTCCTGACTCAACCTTTCTCTATTCCTCTTATGAAAAAGACTTAAAAACACTTGGCAAGGTAAAACAGAATCTAAAGCTTCTATGAAACATTTGAAATCCTATTGTATATTGGAAAACACAATAGAAAACCACTGGGGAGGACCAGACAGAGAGGCTGGGTTCAGAGCTTTACTCAGGTATAGGGTAGAATCACTGGGAAGGCCTGGCCCACATAACCAGGGACACGGTATCAGCCCTCTAGTGAAAATTATTCAGAAAACAGTGAATCTTCTTCCTTAAACCTATGCACCAAGTCACTGCAACAAAATAGCACACAGCACCAGTATCTCACCAGAGAGGAAAGTGAACAAAGAAGGACATGAGCAAAGAAGGACATGATGCAAAAAGCAATACCTCCACCTTGGGTGCAATGGCCTGGAAGGGGAGACCTCTTGGAGTGTAAAGTTACAAGAACATAAAAGTTGTGGACTCTGATGCAAACCACAGAAGGAAGAAATAATAACAAAAAAAGTTTAGAGTTGAGTGGATCAATGCAGGTTCCAAATCCAGAAATAAGATAGGGAAAGGGGCACCAACTCTAGTCACAGCGGCTATTTACCTCCATCTCTCTTTTGCTCTGTTTTTCACATGAAAATGATAGACACACAATAAACTAAGCAAAAATACACATGAAACAAAGCAAAGGACGAAAATAAAACATGAGCACAACATCAGACTGGCATTTAAAATAATTTCCATTAATAAGTTAAAGTCTGTTTGACAAAAGATGGATTATCTGGATGAGACCCTAAGGATTTCAGCAGACATAGAGGAGAAAAAATCAAACAGAAGAAAATAAGTGTGTGAAAAACACATCAACAAAGGTGAAGAATGTGCTTGACAGACTAATCAGTAGACTTGATACCACTGAGTTAAACATCAGTGAACCTGAAGCTAGTAGGCCAGAATGCAATTACAGAAAGTGAAGCATAAAAATACATTTTGAGAAAACATTAACAAAACTAGCGTCTCCAAAAACCCACTACATACAAAATTAAATGGAGAAAAATTAATGTATTTGAAATACAGAAAGCAAAGATAAAGGGAAAGGAGAAATATATGTGGAAATAACTTCCTCCAATCATTTATAAAGAAAATCCTAACAATAAACAAACATTAATAAAGGCACAAATGAGTGCACCAATATGGGCAGTTACTAGATTGATATTCAAAGTCAATTACATCTTTACCATCAGTGAAGACACTAAGCTACAGCTTCCATGTGTATGACAAAATTCAATACCATCAAATGCCAATTCTCCTCAAACTGAACTAAGTTAGGCATCCAACAAAACTCCAATTAAAATTATGCAGGTGTGTTAGTGACTGTGTGCATGTGTGTACACGCGCGTGCGCGCTGACAGGAAAAGACATATGTGACACCTGAAAATGTAAATTTCCTAAGAATACAGGAAGAGCAATTGTGTTTTCATGGCTTATTAAATATTACCAGATTTATCACCTTTAGACATTTATGAAAGGTTTCACAGTAATATTTGGATTCATTCAGGATGCAAAAATTCCTTATAAGGAGTAATTTATAAGCAGAAATGTGAAGCTCACAATTCTAAACACTGGGACATCCAAGATAAAGACACCAGCTTATTCTGCCTTCTGGCAGCTCATCCTCCCTCTCATAGGAGATTTTATGGGTCTGACTACTCCTTTGCCACTCCTACCAAGACTTTCTGCTGAGGATACTAATCCTATTCATAACATGAGAGCCTCAGCACATAATCAACCCAGAAAGAAACAGCCTTCCGATACTGCCGCATCAGATATTAAGTTCCAACCTAATATTGCAGGCATACCTGCATGCTGACTACAGCTCAAGAATAAAATGAAATCTAAAGAACTATCTGGTCTGAACCTAGTACTAGTATGTAGTCAGACTCTGGTTTACAGGGCTGATCAGAAAGAAACCTTGATATGTTTCACTACATAAGAACAAAGCTCTCAACTCTATCAAGGTTACCCTCTGAATCTGAAGTATTACTTTTTAAAGGTTAATTTATTTATTTGAAAGGCAGAGTTACAGAGAAGCAGAGGTGGAGGGGGAGAAGAGGATCGGGGAGAGAGAGACTGACTCTTCTATCTGATGGTTCATGCCCACATGGCCACAACGGTCAGAGCTGGGCTTATCCAAAGACAAGAGATTCTTCCTAGTCTCCTATTGTGGGTGCAGAGGCCCAGGGACTTGGGACATCTTCCAGTGCTTTCCTGGGTTCATTAGCAGGACGCTGGATTGAAGTGGAGCAGCGAGGACTTGAAGTGGCACCCATATGGGATGCTGGCTACTGCAGGGGGTGACTTTACCCACTATGCCACAGCACCAGCTCATCATTTGCAAAAGTATTTACAAAACAAAATTTGTGCTCATACCCGAACACTTAGGGTATTTTCTAGCAGAAAACGTCCCGGGTTTGGAGAAGGACAGAGACATCCAAGTACAGGAAACACACAGAACTCCCAATAAACAAGACCAGAAGAGATCCTCACCAGGACACGTTGTAATCAAACTCCCCGGGTGAAATGGGAAGAAAAGATTCTAAAATGTGCAAGAGAGAAGTGTCAGATTACTCTCAGAGGATCTCCAATTAGACTCACAGCAGACGTCTCATCAGAACCCTTTCAGAAACAGCAGACTTCATCAGAAACATCAGAACCCCTACAGGCTAGCAGGGAATGCCGAGATATAGCCCACATACTGAGAAAAATAAAACCGCCTTACCAGAATATTATATCCTGCAAAGCTCTCATGTGCGAACGAAGGTGAAATAAAGACCTATCATAGCAAACAGAAATAGCAAGAATTTGTCACGATTCGTCCAGCCCTACAGAAGATGCTTACAGGTGTGTTACACACAGAAACACAGAAACCCAGTCATCAATACGAAGGTAAAGGAAGAATCTCTCAATAATAGACCACAGGAGGGCCAAAGCA
The DNA here is from genome assembly GCF_051225735.1 of Oryctolagus cuniculus. Classification (NCBI taxonomy): domain Eukaryota; kingdom Metazoa; phylum Chordata; class Mammalia; order Lagomorpha; family Leporidae; genus Oryctolagus; species Oryctolagus cuniculus. Next base: position 9,184,330 of record NC_142889.1, read on the forward strand.
TAGATTAGAAATATCTTTGGAAAAATGGCAGGGCAAAGTCACTACTTATCAATAGTCACATTGAATAGTTCATGCCTCAACTCTCCAATTAAAATGCACAAATGGCTATTTGCTCCTTACAAGAAACCCATCTCTCCAACAAAGGTGCATGCAGACTGAAAGTGAAAGGTGGGGAAAAAGATATTCCCTGCCAACAGAAACCAAAAGAGAACTGGCATAGCCATCTTCATATCAGACAAAATAGGCTTTAAAACAAACTCTGTCAAGAGAGACAAAGAGGGGCACTATATCATGATTAATGGATCAATTCTCAGGAAGATGTAACTATTATAAATGTATATGACCCTAATTACAGGGCACCGGTCTATTTAAAACATATGTTAAGGGACTTAAAGGGAGATTTAAATTGCAATACAATAGTACTGGGGGATTTCATGCTCCACTTTCAGAAATAGACAGATCATCCGGACAGAAGATCAACAAGGAAACAGCAGATTTAATCGACACTATTGCCCAAATGGATCTAACAGATATCTACAGAACTTTCATTCCTACATCTAAAGACTTCACATTCTTCTCAGCAGTGCATGGAACTTTCTCTAGGACTGACCACATAGTAGGCCATAAAGCAAGTCTCAGCAAATTCAAAAGAATCAAAATCACACCTTGAATCTTCTCAGACCACCACAGAATGAGCTGGAAATTAGCAACACAGGAATCCCTAGAGCATATGCAAACACATGGAGACTAAACAACATGTTCCTGAGTTAAGAGTGGGCCACAGAAGAAATCAAAAGAGAAACCAAAAACTTTCTGGGAGCAAATGAAGGTAACAACCCAACATATCAGAACTTATGGGATACAGCAAATGCAGTGTTGAGAGGAAAGTTGACAGCACTAGTGCCTACATCAAGAAATTGGAAAGACACCAAAGAAATGAGCTATCAGTGCATCTCAAGGATCTAGAAAAAATACAGCAAACCAAACCCAAAGCTAGTACAAGAGAAATAATTAAAAATAGAGAAGAAATCAACAGAATTGAATCTAAAAAAATTAGCAAAGCTCAGCAAAACAAACAGCTGTTTTTTTTTTTTTGACAGACAGTAAGAGAGAGAGGGAGAGAAAGGTCTTCTTCTGTTAGTTTACTCCCCAAATGGCAGCTATAGCCAGTGCTGTGCCAATCCGAAGCCAGGAGCCAGGTACTTCTTCCTGATCTCCCATGCAATGCAGGTGCCCGAGCTTTTGTGCCATCCTCCACTGCCTTCCCGGGAAAAGCAGAGACTGAACTGGAAGAGTAGCAAGCAGGACTAGAACCTGGTGCCCCTATGTGATGCCGGCACCACAGGCAGAGGATTAACAAAGTAAGCCACGGCGCTGGCTCCCGAGAAATGGCTTTTTGAAAAAATAAACAAAATTGACACACCAGCAGCCCAAATTACTAAAAAAAGAAGAGAGAAGAGTCAAATCAATATAATCAGAGGTGAAAAGGAAATGTTAACAACAGACACCACAGAAATAAAAAAGAATCATCAGGAATTACTACAGGACTTGTATGCTAGCAAATTGGGAAATCTATCAGAAATGGATTGATTCCTGGTCACCTGCATCCTACCTAAATTGAACCATGAAGACACAGAAAACCTAAACAGACCCATAACTGAGACAGAAATTGAATCAGTAATAAAGCCCCTCCCAAGAAAGAAAAAAGCCCAGGACCGGATGGATTCATTGCTGAATTTTATCAGACATTTACAGAAGAACTACTCCAATTCTTCTCAAACTATTCAGAACAACTGAAGGAGAGAGAGTCCTCACAAATTCCTTCTGTGAAGCCAGCATCATCTTGATTCCTAAACCTGAAAAAGATGCAGCAGAGAAAGAGAATTACAGACCAGTTTCCCTGATGAATATAGACACAAGAATCCTCAATAAAATTCTGGCCAATAGAATGCAACAACACATCAGAAAGATCACCCACTCAGACCAAGTGGGATTTATGCCTCGTAGGCAGGATGGTTCACCATTCGCAAAACAATCAATGTGATACACCACCTAAACAAACTGCAGAATAAAACCATATGAATATCTCAATAGAGGCAGAGAAAGCATTTGATAAATGACAACACCCTTTCATGATGAAAACTTCAAGCAAATTGGGGATAGAAGGAACATTCCTCAACACAATCAAGGCAGTTTATCAAAAAACCCACGGAGAGCATCTATTGAATGGGGAAACGTTGGAAGCATTTCCTCTGAGAACCGGTACCAGGCAGGAATGCCTTCTCCCCACTGCTATTCAATATACTACTGGAAGTTTTAGCCAGAGCAATTAGGCAAGAAAAGGAAATCAAAGATACAAATATGGAAGGAAGAAGATGAACTACCCCTCTTTGCAGATGATATGCTTCTTTATTTAGGGGATGCTGAGGACTCTACTCAGAGACTACTGGACTCAGAGAAGAGTTTTGAAAAGTAGCAGAATTAAAATCAATGCACAAAAAACCAACAACCTTCGTATACACATTCAATGCCACGGCTGAGAAAGAACTTCGAGATCAATTCCATTCACAACAGCTACAAGAACAATCAAACACCTTAGAATAAACTTAACCAAGGCTGCCAAGGATCTCTAGGATGAGAATTACAAAATCTTAAAGAAAGAAATAGAAGAGGATATCGAAAAAATGGAAAAATCTTCCATGCTCATGGGTTGGAAGAATCAATATCATCAAAATGTCCTTTCTCCCATATGCAATTTGTAGATTCAATGCGATACCAATCAAAATACCAAAGACATTCTTCTCAGATCTCGGAAAAATGATGTAGAAATTCATATGGAGGCACAGGAGACCTCAAATAGCAAAAGCAATACTGTACAACAAAAACAGAGCCGGAGACATCACAATCCCAGATTTCAGGACATACTACAGGGCAGTTATATCGAAACAGCATGGTACTGGTACAGAAACAGATGGACAGGCCAGGGACAGAATAGAAATACCAGAAATCAACCCAAACATCTACAGCCAACTTATATTTGATCAAGGATCTAAAACCAATTCCTGGAACAAGGACAGTCTATTCAATAAATAGTGCTGGAAAACAAGAATCATGAAGCAAGACCTCTACCTTACACCTTACACAAAAATCCACTCAACATGGATGAAAGATCTAAGCCTATGACCTGACATCATCAGATTATCAGAGAACATCCAAGGTACCATGCAAGATGTAGGCATAGGCAAAGGCTTCCTGGAAAAGACCCCAGAGGCACAGGCAGTCAAAGCCAAAATTAACAATTGGGATTACATCAAATTGGCAAGTTTCCCTACTTGGAAAGGAAAAGTAAGGAAAGTGAAGAGGCAACCGACCCAATGGGAATAATATTTGCAAATTATGCAACTGATAAAGGATTAATAACCAGATTCTACAAAGAGATCAAGAAACTCTACAACAAGGAAACAAACACCCACTTAAGAGATGGAGCATTGACCTAAATAGCCAGTTTTCATCCAGGCCCAGCTGTTGCTGGGACATGAGGAATAAACTAGCAATGAAAAAATGTGTGTGCTTCTGTATGCACATTCACCTGCATTCTTCTCTGTTGGCCAGCCGTTTAAACAAATGCAATGAAAGTTCAGAAAATGGCATACCTTAAAAATAAATAAACTATGGAAAAGCACTTAGAAGACTGAAACTAGCAAAGACATATAGCATCGTTCCAACTATAAAAAAATCAGTATTGGGGAACTGTCAGTACCCTCAAATATGCTGTAGTGATTGATTGATCAACCACAGTAAAACTTCCAACATGTTGTGTGAAAGAATTTACAATTTGTTTTTGAAAGAGAGAGAGAATGAGAGAGAGAGAGAGAGAGAGAGAGAGAGAGAGGAGGGAAGTTTTTCATCTGCCGGTTCATGCCCCAAATAGCCATAACGCCCAAAGTTGAGATGAAACAAAGCAAGGGGCCTCTTCTGGGTCTCTTACATGAGTTCAGATGCCCAAGGATTTGGGCCATCCTCCACTACTTTCCCACATGCAACAGCAGAGAGCTGGATTGAATGTGGGCAGCTGAGACTGCACCTGCGCACATACGGGATGCCAAGGCTGCAGGTTGGGGCTTTCACCTGCTGCACTACACCGCTGCTCCCAAAATAGCCTTCTTTTACTTGTTGTCCAGATAAACAGGAGAAGACATTTTGAGACAACTAGTTCAATGTGGTTCTTGGTAGTGGAGGCTATGAATAAGAGCAACTTGCTGACGCTGAGCTAATGACAATTTTCATTTCTCACCAGTTATGGATTAGTGTCTTAAGTGTCCAGATTGCCAGAAGGCTCACATGCAGTGATATCAATACCTCTAGAAACTCCTGCAAATAACAGTCTCCCAAGCTACATCTTGCTCATCTTCCTCAACTTCTGTTTACTCTGCTCTTCCCTTTAAAATTACTGTCCCGACACAATGGGCAATCTCCGGGAGAACATATTTGGACTTATTTTCACTGTGCCTATTTCCACTGCTCTGCCCAACGTAATTACTCTGACTCAGCATTCAAAGGTCACTGCTCAAAGAAAAATGATAAGGGACACCTACCTTTTTTAAAAAATTATTACTAAGGCACCTAGCTTCATCATTCTCATCTCTTTCTGGATGCAAATGGCTGTGGAATCGGGCCTGTAACCTCTCTTCTTTATGATGCAGAAGCACATTTTGATCATGGTCGTAGTATCACCATGTGCAACGAGGTTCAGTCACTGTTTTCTTCTCTGCCATGGGATACCTGTCACTCGGACCTGGGAAGTCACCATGGCTTTCCCAGTCGGGAACCTGCCCGACAGATTTCATGAAACCAAGTTCCTGACATTCAGCATGATGGTGCATGTCTGAGTCACTTTCCTGCCTGTGTACCACAGGGCCAAGGGGAGGGTCAGGGTGATTCAGGACATCTTTTCAATTTTGGCCTCCAGTTCCGGGCTACTTTACTGCATTAAATCTCCAAGTGATACATTATTATTGTAAAAGCTATCAGGAAACATATGTGCTTTGTGCTGGGATGACTTGTGATTTCATAAAACAAACCCACACAATTTTTGCAGTCAGGTATTACAAGATGTCATGTGTTTCTGAACCCTGAATCTATTTCATTGAGATTTTCCCCAAGGAAGCTTTATACTTTTAATATTCCGAAAGTAGCATGTGTTGACGGTGGTACAATATGTTTATTTATAATTTTCCTAAGGATAATTCTGCGAATTTTCTTTAATGTGGTCTTTATAATTGGCCCACCATATGGCATATTACAAATTTTCCTCCATGTGTGCCATAAGGTATTGAATTTATAGTTTAACTTGAAGGAAAACTAATCAATGTTCAATAGTGAATTTTCAAACTCACAGACAGATACACCTTTCCAATTACCCTTCTATCATCATCTTTTCTCAACATTACACATTTGTACCTTATTTTATATACAACATACAGACGATTTATGGCTTTATGCTTATTTTTATATTGCATATACACACACATACAATGTATTTCTTATCATGTTTTTGCTTACCCATTTGTAGGATATCTTGTATACTGAAGGAACTGTTAGTTCCTATATTTGATAATGGAGTATCTTGGACTATCAAGATATGTGATCTCTATCTTCTCTGTCTCCTCCTTTATCTCTTGTATTCCCTCTTTAATTTATATTGCTAATTCAATGCCTGACTGCAGTGTGGAGAATGGGCTTCCTTCTGTTACATGCTTTTATACATGGGAAAGCTGCTGATTATTTTACCATCACAGATGGGACAAGCTTTCCATTTTGAGGCTACATGCTTTATCAAATTAAAACATTTCCTTCCATTACAAATATGTAGCAAGTTTAAAGAGATATGTTCAAAGCAGGACCAGGGATGTGGTCCGGAAGTTTAAATCACCACACACAATGTCAGCATCCCATAATGGAATACAGTTTGAGTCCCAGATCCCCTGCTTCTAATCCAGCTCCCTGCTCATATACCTGGGAAAGCAATGTAGTAGGGTCCAAGTACTTTTACCCCTGCTACCTATGTGAGAAATCTGGATAGAGTTTCTGGATCGATCCCGGCTCCTGCTTGGACCAGCCCTATCTACTGTGACCACTGGGGGAGTAAACCAGAGTACCTGTCCCTCTCCATCTCTGCTTTTGCAGTAAGTTAATATATAAATCTTTATTCATTTTTATTTTTTTAACTTTTATTTAATGAATATAAATTTCCAAAGTACAGCTTATGGATTACAATGGCTTCCCACCCATAATGTCCCTCCCACCCGCAACCCTCCCCTTTCCCACTCCCTCTCCCCTTCCATTCACATCAGGATTCACCCTCGATTCTCTTATATACAGAAGATCAGTTTAGCATACATTAAGTAAAGATTTCAACAGTTTGCTCCCACACAGAAACATAAAGTGAAAAATACTGTTTGAGTACTAGTTATAGCATTAAATCTCAATGCACAGCACACTAAGGACAGAGATCCTACATGAGGAGTAAGTGCACAGTGATTCCTCTTGTTGACTTAACAACTTGACACTCTTATTTATGGCATCAGTAATCACCCTAGGCTCTTGTCATGAGTTGCCAAGGCTATGGAAGCCCCCTGAGTTCACCGACTCTGATCATATTTAGACAAGCTCATGGTCAAAGTAGAAGTTCTCCCCTCCCTTCAGAGAAGGGTACCTCCTTCACATTTTATCAAGTTAAGTCTTAGCATTCATTGAAGTGATTATTTTCATTTTACCTTGTACTTTTAAAGGTTTATTTATAATGTTACACATTTATTGACAGTAAAACAATTGCATATCATATACTGTTCCGAGTGTTTTGGGACTATCTGTGGATTTAGGAATTTTGCATCTCTTTTATCTGAGTTCACCTATACTTGTCCCTTTGTAGTGCCATCCTTGTTTGGTGTTTAATTAGCCATGTTTCCTAATTAGAGAGAAGTAGGAAATGGATGTCTAGATGAATGGATGGATGGGCATTTTGAGTGTAAAACAAGATAGGAGGAATTTATACTATGACAATGGAGTGAAAGATGAAGGGAGAGACAATGGGCACAGGGATAAAATGGAGAAATAGAGAGACTAGCCAGCTAGACAAATGAGGACACTGAATGAATGTATAGACAAGACACCAAAGGGGAAAAAAAGACAAATAAAGAAGTGGGTAGTACAACTACATATTCTTTCATATTCTTTGTTTTTCCATATCTTCTCTAATAAAACTTGCTGTAAATTTTGAGAAATATAAACTGTGTTCCTCATAAAAGACCTAAGTAAACCTCATAATTTTCAAATAGAGTTTCCAAAAAGTAGATGGGCCCCACCCAGGTCAGCAAGCTCAAAATACACTCAACATGTTTCAGGATTTTAAGATGGTTCTAAATGAACCAAAAAAGTACTGAAACCATGATCAGTGGTCTTTATATGAAGATAATCTTGCCGATAAATTAGCATAATTTCTTCCCTATGTGAGGAAAATAAAAAATAAAAATAAAATATGCACCACTCTTCAGAGAAAATATTATATCTATATGTATTGTGAATATAATTGAGAATATCAATAACTCTTATAGAAAACAGTTTATTTCAATCAGTAAAGTTTTTTTTTTTTTTTTTTTTGCATTAGCTTTCCTTAACACTCATATATTGGCAATGGAAATTCAGACATTTGAGACCCCAAAGTATCTGTGTTCATGCAATCATGCCAAATCAGAATTGAAAACCTGGGGCCAGCACTGTGGTGAAGAGTGTACAGCCACCCCTTTCACCACTGGATCCCATATGGGCAGCGGTTCATGTCCCAGATTCTCTAGTTCCAATTCAGCTCCCGGACAATGGCCTGGGGAAAAGTAGTAGAAGTTGGCCCAAGTGCCTGTGACCCAACTACCCTCATGGGAGACTAGGAAGAAGCTACTGGCTGCTCCTGGTTTTGGCCTGGTACCAGCCACTGGCTGATGCATCTATCAGAGAAGTGAGACAGTGGATGGTAGATTCTCTCTCTTTCTCTCCCTCTCTCTATCTATCTCTATGGCTCTAACTCAAACTTTCAAATCAATCAATCAATCCTTTTGTTGCCTTCCTTCTCTACAATACGAGACTGACACTCCCTCGCATGATGAGTAAAACATATAAGCTAGTGTTAATTTACTGTGGTTATTTTCATGTTAGGTGATGAGAAGTTTGTTCCATTTGCCCTAGGATTTAAATCACAAGCTGAGAAACTTTCATGAAGGACAGATATAAAATATTTCAGGCAAGACAGTGCACACAATCTCTGTTGTGACTATACATACATGTCTGCGTTGTACTGTGAAAGGAACTCTAAGCAAAATGTGAATAATACTGCATGGATGTTTCCCAGTTTTCTCTAATTCATACTGAATAGCTATGTTCTAAAGCACAACACTTGATGTCATTAGATGAAAATCACAGGATTCAACATCCCTTACGGTATCACCTGTCCTTACACAATGATTACTTGAGTTGCAATTAAAAACACTACTAATAGAAATGGGGTAATCGCAATCATCTGTACGAAGAATTTTGTAAATGACAAATGTGCATCCATGTAAGCCTTTATGTGTCAGGTACTAGACAGCACTTTCAACATGTTTGTGTAGGCAGGCTCATATCCAATGTTTCAACAGTTTTGAACTGGAAAGATGGTGTCTTCTGGAACTGAACAAAACTGCCTCTCCTGTTCTAGTTCCAGTGCTTCTACCACATCTGTCTTGCCCTGGGCTAATTGTGGATCATATTACAGCACTCCTATTCTCCTCTCCTTATCCACTTGGTATTGTTCATCCCAATATCTTGTTTCTGATCCTGCCTAGACCATCTTCCCAGAATACCGAAAGCAACTTAAGAGTCTTAGTGTGATCTCAATGAAAATACCAGTGGCATTCTTCTCAGACATAGAAGAAAAAATGACTCTAAAATTAAAATGGAAACATAAGACCTCAGATAGCTAAAGCAATCTTATATATAAAAACAAAGCCAGAATCATCATAATATCAGATTTCAAGGCTTCCACAGGGCAGTTAAGATCAAAACAGACTGGTAATGGCATACAAGCAAAAAACACAAAATAGAGGTGTGGACAGTGGGACAATCAATCAATCCACACATCTACAAACAACTTATTTTTTTAACTTTTTTTAATCAATATAAATTTCCCATATGGCGCTGGTTCTAGTCCCTGCTGCTCCTCTTCCAATGCAGCTCTCTGCTATGGCCTGGGAAAGCAGTAGAAGATGGCCCAAGTGTTTGGGCTCCTGCACCCACATGGGACACCAGGAAGAGGCTCCCGGCTTCAGATCGGCACAGTTCCAGCCGTGTGGCCATCTGGGGAGTGAACCAACAGAAGGAAGACCTTTCTCTGTCTCGCCCTCTCACTGTCTGTAACTCTACCTCTCAAATGAATTGATAAAAATCTTTAAAAAAATCAATAAAGTGACCTATTGTACAACATGGTGGCACTGTTTAACAACAGTGTATTCTACAGAAACTCGCTGGGAGATTACGTATCAAATTTTATTTTGATAAAACATGTGTATAATACACACCAAAATTAGCTTGATTTAGCCATTCTGCATTCTGGATGTATTTACTAGCTCCATCTTTAACCAACAAATATATTCAATATTTGCTGCTTTGAGACATACAATTACATATTTTAAATAATAAAAAGAATCAATTAGGTTAAAATAAAGGTGAAGAGGAAAAACCATTCTAACAGCAGCTCAAAGAAATGGATTGGTGACACTGATTTTCACAAATCATGCATTAGAAATTATAACGGTATAAGTATAAACATTATTGAAATTAGATAAAAATAAAGGAGAAAGTTCTCCAACCTAGAAAAATGCTTATATGTATGCACCTACACAGGGAAGAAATTGCATAAGGCAAAAGCTTACAGAATTACAAGTGAATTTACAGACACATTAATGACAAACAGCCTAATTAAACAGCACTGCATAAATACAAAAGTAGTGGTGAGGAGTATTTAGCAATGTTTTATCATAGAGTGAAGCTACTTAAACTATATGGAAAGGATACATTAGACCACTCCAAGTATTGGTAATTCACAAGAATAATATACCTGGATATTATTCTCTATACTGACAACACTTCCTACTGAATTTAAATTTATTTACAACCTACAACCTGATTTTCCTCAGAACATTAAAAAAATCACAATGCACTGTCATGAGCAAGAATGGCACTACCAACACCTTCAAAAATAAACCTGAAAGAAGCCAAGTCCCCTAAACACTTGAATCAGTGAACTACCTAAGCACAGCCTGAGACACACATGTGTGTAAAAAAGGGGGAAAACTCTTTCCAGTATAATAACAATAATTCCTAGCAACTTCTTCAAAATTTGCAAAATTACTCTTTGGTAGAAATGGCAATGTTTATTATAAAGTACAACAAAAGGGGAAAAAAACAGGATTGGGACACCTCTGGGTGCAAAGGTGGACAGGAATAGGAAGTCATTTGAACTGACCCAAACTCACTGAGCTACCAGGGTGGTCAATCCATGGGTGCACCTATTCCTACTAGAAGTTAGCAGAAAACAATGACTTCACGAATTTTCCCTATCATCCTTTCTACTCAGGTTAATCCTACGAAATCAAACAATCATGCACAAAGCATGGAACTAATTCCAAAACGGATGGGCTCAGAGAAATCAAACAGCAGCATGACTCTGTTAAAGAAATGAAAAAAGATGGCTACGGGATGACACCCATCTGAATTTCTTGTGAAAATTTAATTTCCATTATCAGAAAGAAAAAGGAGGTTCTTTAAGGGCCCATCGGCTCTTTCCCTTAAGAATACCTGAGGAAACTCAGCAGTGTCCCTAAAAAAGGCTAACTGGCTTGGTGTCTCCTGCTGATCCTTTCTGACTCCACATTAGGTCCTGCGAAGTTTCAGGCCTCCTCCATGTAGAGGACCATAACTTGCAGCTAAAATAAAAGTTTTGTTTCCAACTTACTCTGTCTGTGGCTCTGTGTCAACAGGCAGAGAAAAAGGACTGGACCCTTAGGAAGGCTATTCTGCAGGGACTCGGGACAGGAAACTCAGGGGATTCCGATAACCACTACCAGGACAGGAGTGACTGACGGCCCCACAGACAGCAGGTTTTCTCTGCGTCAATCCCCGCTTGCAGTCCTGGTTTTCCTTAGTGACCACCGTGGCCTCGCTGTAGACACGGGCTGATGGTACAAAGCTGCTCATACTGAGCCAACGCCGCTGCTTGCAGGAAGGGGTTTGGGATGACTAGGGTCCTCGGTGTTGGCCCATTCTACACGCCATGGATGGGGCGGGATCCAGGTAGCTGCTGCCCCAGCACAAAACCAGGCTCTGAAACTTATGAAACTGAGCACGGGGAGCCCTGTGGCTCACGTTAGTCATTTCCAGTGTGTTGCCACCGGTTACTCACTCATCCCCATGAGAGGCCCAGCCTCGTGCACTCACCACTTTCCGGCTTCCAAGGGATCCCAAGCTTCTCCTTTGCTCCGCCCCGCGCAGAGGAAGGGCACCAGAAAGGAGAGTTTCAAGCGCTAAGCGCTGTTCAACGTCTATCAGCCAAACCCATGCGCAACTATGGCGTCTTCTCAAAGGGATCCCGCGGAGTCGGAGTACGTATTGGTGCAACTAGCGTGCCTGCTGATTGGACAGTTTGCACGCCCGTTGTGTGCGTATGCCATAGCGAGTGACTCAGCCAATCAAAGCCCTCTCCGTCACAGTGGGGTCACGTGGAGTTGTGCCGGGTGACTGGGGAAGTGAATGTCGAGGTTTGAGGTCTGATTTGAAGCGGCTGCTTTCTGTTTTGTCCCACACCTCTCAAAAGATGGAGGGTGCTCACTTTTCTGTTCGTCCCACTTCGTGCTCTCCTCTTTACCTCATGTGTCTGAGTTCCCGCTAGCAAGTTATGATCTGCAGTTTGCAGTAACCTGCTGAAGGTGCCTTAACAGTCCACTGAACATTCAGTGGCCTTTGGACCATTTTTAGTATTGCTTTCTGCATATGCTCGATCTATTTTTCTGTTAGGTCTTCCTAGTCTTTTCTTAACGTACCGTTTTCACTGATAGATGTTTACATATATTACATAGATTAGACCTTTTTTGGTTCATTCTTTAGATATGTAGTTCCTATTCTGTGTTTTGTCGTTTAGTTTTATTTTCCTATTGTGTTTGTTGCTACATAGTAATTCTGTGAATTTCAGTTATTGCTATTGCATCTAGTAAATTGATTTAGCTGGGTTTGGATTATGTGGAGTTACCTTTCATCCGAAAGTGTGACTCTCAAATATTGTTCCTTAAATGTCGGTCCTTAAAGCGTGTTTCCAAGAGTGCACCACTTCAGTGCAATGTCGGAGGCAGCTAGTGAAATGAGGAGAGCTTGTCTGAGTCCATTCCCAGGGAAAAAGCTTCCAATGATTCTGTATTACTTGGTTGATGTAAGTTGGTTTTAGGCATTCTTGGTCTGAAAAGCAAGTTACTATTTCTTTTTACTCTTCTGTTTATTATTATAGCCAGGGAATACAATTTGTTAAGTACTGTTAAATATTTAATGTAAATAAGCATGCAGAATTTTTTCATCTACATGAGTAACTTAAATGGTTTATTAAGAAGGTAGCCACTATTACAATTCTTACCTCACTGTATTGATGTACTGTGTTTCCACATATAGTTTGATTCGTAGAATAGTATTTTGCTAACAACATTTGTACTCTGCTTACAAAAATATGTTCTTTAATTTCATCTACTTCTTCAGTTAAAACATTGACATATCCTGGCTTCACAAAAGAAATATTTCAGCTTCTTCCAAGTTTATTTCCCCAGTTGATTTCCAGTGTGTGTAAGCATGGGAAATATACATGTTGTTGTTGTTGTTGTTGTTGTTGTTGTTGTTGTTCTTCTTCTTCTTCTTCTTCTTCTTCTTCTTCTTCTTCTTCTTCTCTTCTTCTTCTTCTCTTCTTCTTCTTCTTCTTCCTCTTATCCCTCTCCTCCCTCTCCTCCCTCTCCTCCCGCTCCTCCCGCTCCTCCCCCCCTTCCTCCTGCTCCTCCTCATCCTTCTTCTTCTTTCTTAAATATATATAGTGACCCTCGAATCTGGACCCGAAATTTCTTTCAACTTTTATTTAATGATTAAAAATTCCCAAAGTACAGCTTATGGATTACAATGACTTCCCCCCCAAACCTTCCCTCCCACCCACAACCCTCCCTTTCCCACTCCCTCCCCCCTTCCATTGACATCAAGATTCATTTTCAATTCTCTTTATATACAGAAGATCAGTTTAGCATATTTAAGTAAAGATTTCCACAGTTTGCTCCCACACAGAAACACGAAATGAAAAATACTGTTTGAGTACTAGTTAAAGCATTAAATCACACTGTATAGCACCTTAAGGACAGAGATCCTACATGAGGAGTAAGTGCACAGTGACTCCTGTTGATGACTTAACAACTTGACACTCTTGTGTATAGATTCAATAATCACGCTAGGCTCTTGTCATGAGTTGGCAAGGCTATGGAAGCCTTTTGAGTTCACCGACTGATCCTATTTAGGCAAGGTCATAGTCAAGTGGAGGTTCTCTCCTCACTTCAGAGAAAGGTACCTGCTTCTTTGATGACCTGTTCTTTCCACTGGGATCTCACTCACGGAGATATTTCATTTAGGTCATTTTTTTTTTTTTTTGACAGTGTGTCTTGGCTTTCCATGCCTGACATAATCTCATGGGCTTTTCAGCCGGATCCATATGACTTAAGGGCTGATTCTGAGGCCAGAGTGCTGTTTAGGACATCTGCCATTCTATGAGTCTGCTGTGTATCTCGCTTCCCATGGTGGATCGTTCTCTCCCTTTTTATTCTATCGGTTAGTATTTGCAGACACTAGTATTGTTTATGTGATCCCTTTGGCTCTTAGTCCTATCATTATGATCAATTGTGAATAGAAATTGATCACTCAGACTAGTGAGATGGCATTGATACATGCCACCTTGAATTGGAATCCCCTGGTATGCTTCTAACTCTACCATTTGGGGCAAGTCAGCTTGAGCATGTCCCAAATTGCACATCTCTTCCCTCTCTTATTCCCACTCTTATATTTAGCAGCAATCACTTTTCAGTTAAGTTTCAACACTTAAGAATAACTGTGTATTGATTACAGTATTCAACCTAAAGTATTAAGTAGAACTAACATAAAATATACTAAGTGGGATAACGTATTAAGTTGTTCATCCGCAGTAAGGGCAAGAGCTGATCAAGTCAGCGTTTCTGATAGTGTCCATTTCACTTCAACGGGTTTCCCCTTTGGTGCTCAGTTAGTTGTCGCTGATCAGGGAGACCATAATAAGGTTAAAAAACACAAAATCCACAACTTTCTGTTCTTTTAAAGTTTTTTAAAATCACTTTAATTGAGGAGAACTCTGCATACAAGACAATTGACCAATTTTAAGTCTGTGCTTTACTGAGTTTTTTTAGATATATCATGGCTCTGCCACTACAGCGATATATGTCACCCTACAACCATTCCTTTTCAAAATATGTATTATTCATTCATTTGTTAGTTCAAGAGGCACAGAGATAAAATGAGCTCTGACACACTGGTTTACTCTCCACATGCTCCCAACTGTCCCTAGCTGAGCCTGAGGCCAGGAGCTAGGAACTCAATCCATGTCATAAGTGGTGGGGACCTATGTACTTGAGCCATCACCACTGCCTCCAAAGGCATGCATTGGCAGGAAGGTAGAGTTAGGGTCAGGGATTGAACCCAGGCACTCTAAAATAGGGCAGAGAAGTTAAACTTCTAGATCAAATACTGCCCCCACAGAATGAATGTCTGTTGTTGACCATTCATGCCGTGCCCTACACCTGGCCTTGGGAGTCCTGAACTTCTTTCTGTTGTTACTTTGTCTTTTCAAAAGCTTCATGGAAGTGGATTCAAGTGGTATTGACCCTTGGTGTGTAGCTCTTTTCACTGTTCCAGGTTACCACATGGATTCATCCAGCTATCTTGCATGTGTCCTTGGAGCACTCCTGCATTAAGTTATCTCATGTGCATGTGCCATTGATAATGGGTTTAGCGAGGGGTGAGCAATTAGGCTCTTCATTTTTCACCTGTTATGAGCAAAGCTGTTACAAACATTTCAGTACAAGTCTTTGTGTAGACATGCTTTTTTGACCTAGTAATTGCCTAGGACTGGCGTTGCTGGGTTGTATAGTAAGTGAATGTTTACCTTTAGGGGAAAACTGGCATACCAATAAGTGGCTGTACCACTTTTTTATTTCAACTAACAATGAGTGACAGTTTCATTAACTTCATATCCTCCTGTAAACTTGGATGATGTGCTGCTATAGCCTTTGCAGAGTAGAATGTGTGTGTAATGGAATCTCAGTGCAGTTTAATTTACATTTCCTAGAGAGCCCAGAGTGTTCATCATCTTTCGTGTACTTATTAGCCATAGTATATCTTCTGGTCCTGGTGTTCTCATAGCCACGGATTGGGTAGGTGGTTTCATTAGATATTCTGAAGTTCAAACTTCTGTCTTACAGTGATGGAGGAACTTACCGCTGTTGTGAAAGAAAATAGGGTAGAAGCAAGGTGCTCATGCCGAGGTTCCCAAGGGGTTCTTGAGGGTTTCTATGATCTGTACGGTTTTATGTTTTTAATTTTAACGAAAGTTTTTCTTTTTAAAAATGTATTTATTTTAGAAGTGGAGTTACACACACACACACACATACGCACAGAGAGAGAGAGAGAGAGAGAGAGAGAGAGAGAGAGAGAGAAAGGTCTTCCATTCACTGGTTCACCTCCCCGATGTCCCCAACAGCTGGAGCCGGGTCGATCTGAAGCCAACAGCCAGGAGCTTCTTCCAGGTCTCCCATGTGGGTGCAGGAGCCCAAGGACTTGGGCCATCTTCTACTGCTTTCCCAGGCCATAGCAGAGAGCTGGATCGGAAGAAGAGCAATCAGGACTAGAACCAGCGCCTGTATGGGATGCCGACACTGCAGGCAGAGCCTCACTACTGCGCCATGGCACCAGCCCAGCTCCTCCTTCGTATTCCACAGAATTGTTTTCTCTTTGCTGTGTGTCACTCAGAAGTGTATCCTGTGTGGTACACATTTCACGTGGGACTGAGAGCTAAGTCTCCCACCTCCTGGCTCCTTTTGTTAATGTTGCGACAGGTTTGTGTGCCACCTTCCATTGTTTTCATATATATATATATATATATATATATATATATATATGTGTGTGTGTGTGTGTGTGTGTGTGTGTGTGTGTATACACTCATATATACACACACACACATATCTTGCAGCTTTTGTTATTTCCGGTATTGGTAGTTTTAAGCACAACTGTATCAATTATAGCATGATATGTAAATGATCTAAATACTCCAAAATGTAGCTTTTGTTGAAACAGATGAAAAGGCAAACCCAATGATATACTGCCTACATGACACCTACCTTAGATACAGACACAAATAAAAGGGCAGAGAAAGATAGGCCATGCTAACTTCAATCATAAGAAAGCTTGGGTTGCTATATGAACATCCAAATAGACTTTAAGTAACACTAAGGGTAACCCAAGTAGTGGTCTGATTTGCTTAAAACATTATTATTTGAAAGGGAGAGTTGTGGAGAGAAGGAAAGATAGATCTTCTTTCTGCTGGCTTACTCTCCAGTGGCCACAACAGCTAGGGCTGGCCTAGGCAGAAGAGCCAGGAGCAGAAGTGGAACAGCCGGGCTTCAAACGAGCACCCATATAGGATGCCAGCATTGTAGGTAGAAGCCCGACCAATTGCACCACAATGTTGGTCCCAGTGCTGATATGGTTATGAAGAATAGTAGGGAGAAAGTGTCATTTCATACTGATAAAGGGGTCAATTCATCAATAGGCCAAAATAGCTACTGTCTTGGTCTGCATAGGCTGCTGTAGGCAAATGTAAGGCATCTTCAAAAAGTTCATTAAAGCAAATAGTATGGAAAAAAGTGAGCATGGTTTCTAAATGGTTTTGCACCAAAATAAACTTTTCAAGGTTATTTATTTCATTTTGTTTTTTTTTTTTTTTTGACTGGCAGAGTGGACAGTGAGACACAGAGAGAGAGAGAGAAAGAGAGTGAAAGGTCTTCCTTTGCCATTGCTTCACTCTCCAATGGCTGCCATGGCTGGCACACTGCAGCCGGCACACCACGCTGATCCAATGGCAGGAGCAAGGTACTTATCCTGGTCTCCCATGGGGTGCAGGGCCCAAGGACTTGAGCCATCCTCCACTGCATTCCTGGGCCACAGCAGAGAGCTGGCCTGGAAGAGGAGTAACCGGGACAGAATCCAGACCCAACCAGGACTAGAACCCGGTGTGCCGGCGTCGCAAGTGGAGGATTAGCCTAGTAAGCCGCGGCGCCGGTCCAAGATTATTTATTTATTTGAGAGGGTAAGACAGAGAGAGAGAGAAAGAGAGAGAGAGAGAGAGAGAGAGAGAGAGAGAGAGAGAGAGAGAGAGACTGGTAGAGTGCGCCCATCTATTAGTTTATTTCCGAAATGCCCACAAAGGCCAGGGCTGAGTGGGGCTGAAGCCAGGAGGTGGAAATGAAATCCAAGTCTCACAGGTGCATGACAGACACTCAGCTAGTTGAGCCATCATCTGCTGCCATCACCCTCTTCCCCAGCACATACACACTCTCCTCCACTTAGAGCACTGTCCCAGCTTCTTATTGACTTCAGCTTCTCCACTGCCACATCAACAAGTACTTCTCTTGTGTCTTTATCCTGGAAGCTCTCCTTGACACTCCTCCTCTCAAGGAAAGTGATGTACTTCCCTTGGCCTTCCAGTAGTGCCTAATGTTGTGGAATTTTCTATCAGACAGAACTCAGGGAGCCTCAGTACATGCCAAGGGCCAAGCCAGGTGTTGGACCTATAGAGGTGGGAAGATGGGACAATACCTGTGCCTTTGTGAAGGGAATGGCGAGACATAGCCCAGGTACTAACAGAGAAAAACTGCCAGCACAGATTATTATATCCTGCAAAGCTCCCATTTGTGAATGAAGGTGAAATAAAGACCTTTCACAGCAAACAGAAATTGAAAGAATTTGTCACCACTCATCCAGCCCTGCAAAAAATGCCTAAAGATGTGTTACACACAAAAACACAGAAACACGGTTCAATATGAAAGAAGGTAACGGAAGGAAACCTCACAGCAAAAGATCACAGGAAGTTTAAAGCATATGCTAGAAAATATCTTTGGGAAAATGGCAGGGCAAAATTACTCCTATCAATAGTCACATTGAACATTAATGGCCTCAACTCTCCAGTTAAAAGTCACAGACTGGCTGAATGGGTCAAGGTACAAAAACCATGTATTTGCTGCTCACAAGGAACACATCTTTCTGACAACAATGCATGCGGACTGAAAGTGAAAGGCTGGAAAAAGATATAACATGCCAACAGAAATGAAAACAGAGCGGGTGTAGCCATCTTAAGATCAGACAAAATAAACTTTACCACAAAAACGGTTAAGAGAGACAAAGAAGGGCACTATATGATGAGTAAGGGATCAATTCAACAGGAAGATATAACGATTATCAATGAATATGCACCTAAATACAGGGCCCCGGTTTATTTAAAGATATGTGAAGTGACTTAAAGGGAGACGTAGACTCCAATACAATAGTACTGAGGGACTTCAATACTCCACTCTCAGAAATAGACATATCAACAGGACAGAAGATCAACAAGGAAACAGTAGATTCAAAGGACACTATTGCCCAAATGGATCCAACAGATATCTACAGAATTTTTCATCCTACACACAAAGAATATACATTCTTCTCAGCAGTACATGCAACCTTCTCTAGGATTGACCACATAGCAGGCCATAAAGCAAGTCTCAACAAATACAAAAGAATTAGAATCATATGATGCGGCTTCTCAGACCATAGTGGAATCAAGTTGGAAATTAGCAACTCAGGAATCCCTAGAACATATGCAAACACATGGAGATTGAACAACATGCTCCTGAATGAACACTGGGTCCTAGAAGAAATCAAAAGAGAAATCAAAAACTTTCTGAAAGTAAATGAGGACCAAAGCACAACATATCAAAACTTAAGGGATACAGCAAAAGCAGTGATAAGAGGAAAGTTTATAGCCATAAGTGCCCACATGCAGAAATTGGAAAGGCACCAAATAAATGAGCTTTCAATGCATATCAGGGATCTAGAAAAACTGCAGCAAAGTATTGGCCGAGTAGCAGGATATAAAGTCAATTCACAAAAATCAACAGCTTTGTATACACAGGCAATGCCATGGCTGAGAAAGAACTTCTAAGATCAATCCCATTCACAACAGCTACAAGAACAATCAAATACCTTGGAATAAACTTAACCAAGGACGTCAAGGATCTCTACGATGAGAATTACAAAATCTTTTTTTTTTTTTTTTTTTTTTTTTTTTTTTTTTTTTTTTTTTTTTTTTTTTTTTGACAGGCAGAGTGGACAGTGAGAGAGAGAGACAGAGAGAGAAAGGTCTTCCTTTGCCGTTGGTTCACCCTCCAATGGCCGCCGCTGCAGCCGGCGCACCGCGCTGATCCTGGCAGGAGCCAGGTGCTTTTCCTGGTCTCCCATGGGGTGCAGGGCCCAAGCACCTGGGCCATCCTCCACTGCACTCCCTGGCCACAGCAGAGAGCTGGCCTGGAAGAGGGGCAACCGGGACAGAATCCGGCGCCCCGACCGGGACTAGAACCCGGTGTGCCGGCGCCGCAAGGTGGAGGATTAGCCTATTGAGCCACAGCGCCGGCTTGAGAATTACAAAATCTTAAAGAAAGAAATAGAAAAGGAGACCGAAAATGGAAAAAATCTTCCATGCTCATGGATTGGAAGAATCAATAGCAACAAAATGTCCATTCTCCCAAAAGCAACTTACAGATTCAATGCGATACCAATCAAAATACCAAAGACATTCTTCTCAGATCTGGAAAAAAAGGTGCTGGAATTTATAAGGAGACACAGGAGACCTCGAATAGCTAAACCAATCTTGTACAGCACAAACAAAGCCGGAGGCATCACAATACCGGATTTCACGGCATACTACAGGGGAGTTGTAATCAAAACAGCATGGTCCTGGTACAGAAACAGAGGGATAGACCAACGGAACAGAATAGTAAAAACGAAAAATCAATTCAAACATCTACAGCCAACTTATAGTTGATCAAGGATCCAAAATCAATCCCTGCAGTAAGGAGAGTCTATTCAATAAATGTTCTGGGGAAAATTGGATTTCCACATGCAGAAGCATGAAGCAAGACCCCTACCTTACACGTTACAGAAAAATCCACTCAACATCGATTAAAGACCTAAATCTAGGACCCGACACCATCAAAATATTAGAGAACACTGGAGAAACCCTGCAAGATAGTAGTACCGGCCAAGACTTCTTGGAAAAGACCCCGGAAGCATAGGTGATCAAAGCCAAAAGTGAGAAGATTCTGTACTGCAAAAGAAACAGTCAGGAAAGTGAAGAGACAACTGACAGAATGGGAAAAAAATATATGCAACCAATGCAACAGATAAAGGGTTAATAACCAGAATCTACAAAGAGATCAAGAAACTCCACCACATCAAAACAAACAACCCACTTTAGAGATGGGCCAAAGACCTCCACAGACATTTTTCAAAAGAGGAAATCCAAATGGCCAACAGACACATGAAAAAATGTTCAGGATCACTAGCCATCAGTGAGATGTAAATCAAAACCACAATGAGGTGTCACCTCACCCCAGTGAGAATGGCTCACCTTCAGAAATCTACCAACAACAGATGCTGGTGAGGATATGGGGAAAAGGGGCCCTAATCCATTGTTTCCTGGGAATGCAAACTGGTTAAGCCACTATGGAAGTCAGTCTGGGGATTCCTCACAAACCTGAATATAACCCTACCATACAGCACAGCCATCCCACTCCTTGGAATTTACCCAAAGGAAATGAAATTGGGAAACAAAAAAGCAGTCTGCACCTTAATGTTTCTTGCAGCTCAATTTACAATAGCTAAGATCTGGAATCAACCCAAATGCCCAACAACAGTAGACTGCATAGAGGAATTATGGGACATGTACTCTGTAGAATACTATACAGCAGCAAAAAGCAATGAAATGCGGTCATTTGCAACAAAATGGAGGAATCTGGAAAACATCATGCTGAGTGAAATAAGCCAGTCCCCAAAGGGACAGATATATGTTCTCCCTGAGCGGCGACAGTTATCTAAGCACCTAAAAGGAAACCTGTTGAAGTGAAATGGACACTATGAGAAACAGTGAATTAATCAGCCCTTGTCATCACTGTTGATGTACACTTTAATACTTTATCCCTTTTAATATTTTTGTTCTACTTAAAACTATTGCTTGAGCTATGTAATCAACACACAATTATTCTTAGGTGTTAAATTTAACTGAAAAGTGATCTCTGTGAAATATAAGTGTGGGAATAAGAGAGGGAGTGGATGTACAATTTGGGACTTGCTCCAGCTGACCTGCTCCAAGTGGTGGAGTTAGAAATGTGCCAGTGCATTCCAATACAATTCCTTCAAGGTTGCATGTACCAATGCCATCTCACTAGTCCAAGTGATCAATTTCTGTTCATAACTGATCACATTGATAGGTCTAAGAGTCAAAGGGATCACATAAACAAGACTAGTGTCTGCTAATACTGCTAGAATAAATAAGGGAGAGAACGATCCAACATGGGAAGCCGGGTACACAGCAGACTCATAGAATGGCAGATGTCCTAAACAGCAACTCTGGCCTCAGAATCAGCCCTTAAGGCATTAGGATCTGGCTGAAGACCCCATCAAAGTATTTTAGGCATGGAAAGCCAAGACACTATGGCAAAACAAAAGAGGACCTAAATGAAAGATCTCTGCAAGTAAGATCCCAGTAGAAAGAATGGGACATCAAAGAAGGAGGTATCTTTCTCTGAAGGGAAGAGAAATTCCCCTTGGACAATGACCTTGTCAAAATAAGCTCAAAGTTGGCGAGCTCAGGGGGCTTCCATGGCCTTGGCAACTCATGACTAGAGCCTAGGGAGATTGCTGACACCTTCAACAAGAGTGTCAATTTGTTAAGTCAACAACAGGAGTCACTGTGCACCTACTCTTCATGTAGGATCTCTGTCCTTGATATGTAGTTCAATGTGAATTAATGATACAACTAGTGCTCAAACAGTATTTTGCACTTTGTGTTCTGTGTAGGGGCAAACGGATGAAATCTTTATTTAATATATGGTAAATTGATCTTCTGCATAAAAAGATAATTGAAAATGAATCTTGATGTGAATGGAATGGGAGAGGGAGCGGGAGATGGGAGGGTTGCGGGTGGGAGGGAAGTTATGCGGGGAAGCCATTGTAATACATAAACTGTACTTTGGAATTTTATATCTACTAAATAAAAGTTAAAAAAAAACAAAGATACTGTAATGAGTTGTCTGAGGGGATTTTATAACCTCAAACCACAGAAACTATCTTTATATAGAGATGTAATGATTTATACTGAGGTAGTCTTTCCTTTAATTCAACTCATTGAGTGCCTGTTGTTTGGGGATGTGGAAGGAAGGCTGGCATCAAAATATTTTGATCAAAAGAGGTGACAAAATTGAGACCAATTGTAGAACATAAAAATATGGTAATTACTCTGCTTTGATCAATGGACATTGTATATATTATTGAAATATCACAAATAAATACAATTATGATGAGCCAATCAAATTTTTAAAAAAGGTTTAGAGGTGAAAATGCTAACCTTTTGATCATCACACATTTTATTCCTATATCAAACTATAACACTATACCCCATGAAATGTATAATTAAAATACTAAAAAATTTTAAGAACAATTTTCATGTTTAAAAAAAAAAGATCTTCAACACACAATTGTAGTAAAGCTCTCCTCAGTAACATATAAAGAAAAGATCTTAAAATGCGCGCAGGAGAGGAGACAGATAACATTCAGAGGAAAGCCAATCGGACTCACTCTGTGAGCTCTCTGCTGTGGCACAGGAGGACAGTGAAGGATGACCCAACTGCTTGGTCCCCTGTACCTGCATAAGAGACCAGGAGGAAGCACCTGGCTCTGGGCTTTGGATTGGCGCAGCACCAGCCATAGTGGCCATTTAGGGGTGAACCAATGGAAGGAAGACCTCTCTCTCTCTCTCTCTCTCTCTCTCTCTCTCTCTCTCTCTTTCTCTTTCTCTCACTGTCTATGACTCTACCTGTCAAATAAAGAAATAAATAAAAAATAAAATAAAATACAACTATCTATGGAAACATGTCAGGGAAATGTCGGTACTTAACAATAGTCACACTGAATGTGAATGGTCTCAACTCCCCAGTTAAACGACATAGATTGGCTGGATGGATTTAAAAAGGAAAGCCATCTATTTGCTGCCTACAAGAACAACACCTTACCAACAAAGATGCAAGCAGACTGAATGTGAAGGGGTGGAAAAATATAATCCATGCTAATAGAAACAGAAACAGAGTTGGGGTGGCCATATAGACTTTAGCACAAAAACAATTAAAAGAGACAAAGAAGGGCACCATATAATGATTAAAGGGCCAATTCAACAGAAAGATGGGATATTGAACTTGTATACGCACATAATTGCAGGGTACCTGGCTATTTAAAAGAAATGTTAATGTATTTAAAGTGACAGAAAGACTCAAGTACAGTAGTAATGCAGGACTTCAATAACCCGCTTTCAGCAATGGGCGCATCAACAAGACAGAA
Source organism: Oryctolagus cuniculus (assembly GCF_051225735.1). Classification (NCBI taxonomy): domain Eukaryota; kingdom Metazoa; phylum Chordata; class Mammalia; order Lagomorpha; family Leporidae; genus Oryctolagus; species Oryctolagus cuniculus. Next base: position 9,208,156 of record NC_142889.1, read on the forward strand.
AATCAACAAGCAAATGCAGAGGTAATTAACACTTTAGACTTAACTAACAGACCTAGCAGAGATCTGCCGAACCTTACACCACACAGCCACAGAGCACACATTTTTCTCTCTGGTACATGAGACTTTCTCTAGGATTGACAACATCCTAGGCCAAAACACAAGTCTCAGCAAATGAAAAAAAATCAACATCATACCTTGCGTCTTCTTGGACCACAATGAAATGAAGCTAGAAATCAACAACTCAAGAATCTCTGCATCACGTGCAAACACATGGAGAATGAACACCATGTTCATGAACGAACAGTGGTTCATAGAAGAAATCAAAAAGGAAATAAAAACATCTCTGGAAACAAAAGTAGTGATAATACAACATACCAAATTTATGGAATACAGATACACACCGATTTTATCATCTGATTACGGTTATCTGACATAGGAGATATTTAGCTTAAATTCCAGAGACCTTTCCATGGCAAATAACTGCTTTGAATCATTATTTTCCCCATCAGGAAATAGAGCATAAATAATCAGGACATAATGTAAGAAACTATGCAAATTTATCCTACAATCTATAATTTTATAGATTTTATAGCCTACGACTTATAGTCTACAATTTCATAATTGTATATATAAGCCACAATTTTGTTTTAATAAATATAATAGGTTTGAAACAGTGAAAGAATTCAAATCTTGAAGACTCTTATTCTTGCAGCAAGTATTAATCTTTGAAGAGAGTTAGCTTCTGCAAAAAGCACTTAAAAAATCAAAGTCAGGTTAGAATGCTTTACTAGGGCTATAATGAAATCTTTAAAAAAAGCAGATGAACCAATTTCACCTTATCTTTTATTTTTTTTTTTTACAGTCAGAGTGGACGGTGAGAGAGAGAGACCGAGAGAAAAGTCTTCCTTTGCCATTGGTTCATCCTCCAATGGCTGCAAAACAGCATGGTTCTGGTACATAAACAGATGGATAGACGAATGGAACAGAATTGAAACACCAGAAATCAATCCAAACATCTACAGCCAACTTCTATTTGATCAAGGATCTAAAACCAATTCCTGGAGCAAGGACAGTCTATTCATAAATGGTGCTGGGAAAACTGGATTTCCACGTGCAGAAGCATGAAGCAAGACCCCTACCTTACACCTTACACAAAAATCCACTCAACGTGGATTAAAGATCTAAATTTATGACCTGACACCATTAAGTTATCAGAGAACATTGGAGAAACCCTTCAAGATATTGGCACAGGCAAAGAATTTCTGGAAAAGACCCTAGAGGCACAGGCAGTCAAAGCTAAAATCATTGGGATTGCATCAAATTGAGAAGTTTCTGTGCTACAAAAGAAACAGGCAGGAAAGTGAAGAGACAACAGACAGAATGGGAAAAAATATTTGCAAACTATGCAACAGATAAAGAGTTAATAACCAGAATCTACAAAGAGATCAAGAAACTCCACAACATCAAACAAACAGCCCACTTAAGAGATGGGCCAAGGACCTCAATAGACATTTTTCAAAAGAGGAAATCCAAATGGCCAACAGGCACATGAAAAAATGTTCAAGCTCACTAGCAATCAGGGAAATGGAAATCAAAACACAATGAGGTTTCACCTCACCCCGGTTAGAATGGCTCACATACAGAAATCTACCAACAACAGATGCTGGCGCGGATGTGAGGAAAAAGGGACACTAACCCACTGTTGGTGGGAATGCAAACTGGTGAAGCCACTATGGAAGTCAGTCTGGAGATTCCTCAGAAACCTGAAGATAACCCTACCGTTCGACCCAGTCATCCCACTCCTTGGAATTTACCCAAAGGAATTTAAATTGGCAAACAAAAAAGCAGTCTACACCCTAATGTTTATTGCAGCACAATTCACAATAGCCAAGACCTGGAACCAACCTAAATGCCCATCAACGGTAGACTGGATAAAGAAATTCTGGGATATGTACTCTTTAGAATACTATACCGCAGTAAGAAACTACGAAATCCAGTCATTTGCAACAAAACGGAGGAATTTGGAACACATCATGCTGAGTGAAATAAGCCAGTCCCAAAGGGACAAATACCATATGTTCTCCCTGATCGGTGACAACTGACTGAACACCAAAAAGGAAACCTGTTGAAGTGAAATGGACACTATGAGAAACGGTGACTTGATGAGCAAAGCCCTGACTGTTAATGAACAACTTAATACATTATCCCTCTTAGTAGTTTTTTTTGTCTGTTCTACTTAATATGACTGGTTTAATCCTGTAATTAATACACAGTTATTCTTAAGTGTTGAAAATTAACTGAAATGTGATCCCTGTTAAACATAAGAGTGGGAATAAGAGAGGGAAGAGATGTACAATTTGGGACATGCTCAAGCTGACTTGCCAGAAATGATAGAGTTAGAAACATACCAGGGGACTCCAATTCAATCCCATCAAGGTTGCATGTACCAATGCCATCTCACTAGTCCAAGTGATCAATTTCAGTTCACAATTGATCATAATGAAAGGACTAAGAGTCAAAGGGAGCACATAAACAAGTCTAGTACCTGCTAATACTACCAGACAGAATAAATAAACGGGAGAGTGATCCAACATGGGAAGTGAGATACTCAGCAGACTCATAGAATGGCAGATGTCGTAAACAGCACTCTGGCCTCTGAATCAGCCCTAAATGCATTCGGATCTGGCTGAAAAGCCCATGAGAGTATGTCAGGCATGGAAAGCCAAGATACTCTGGCAAAAAAAAGACCTAAATGAAAGATCTCTGTGAGTGAGATCCCAGTGGAAAGAACAGGTCTTCAAAGAAGGAGGTACCTTTCTCTGAAGGGAGGCGAGAACCTCCACTTTGACTATAACCTTCTCTAAACAAGATAAGAGTTGGAGAACTCAAAAGGTTCCATAGCCTTGGAAACTCATGACTGGAGCATAGGGAGATTACTGATGCCATAAACAGGAGTGCCAATTTGTAAAGTCAACAACAGGAGTCACTGTGCACTTACTCCTCATGTAGGATCTCTGTCCTTAATGTGCTATACATTGAGATTTAATGCTGAAACGAGTACTCAAACAGTATATTTTACTTTGTATTTCTATGGTTCTATGGCGGTGCAAACTGTTGAAATCTTTACTTAATGTATATTAAACTGATCTTCTGTAAAAAAAAAAAAAAGAAAGAAATTATCAATTCCCAACTTGACTCTCACTGGGATTAAACATGACAATAGGTCTGATCTGATTTCATCAGCATTTAATAATTATCTCTTACTTTTCACTTTATGTTTCTGTGTGGGAGCAAACTTTGAAATCATTACTTGATGCATGCTAAACTGATCTTCTACATATTAAGAGAATCGAAAATGAATCTTGATGTGAATGGAAGGGGAGAGGGAGTGGGAAAGGGGAGGGTTGCGGGTGGGAGGGACGTTATGGGGGGAAGCCATTGTAATCTATAAGGCGTACATTGGAAATTTATATTCATTAAATAAAATTTAAAAAAAAATCTTTGAAGAGAGTTAGCTTCTGCTAAAAATCACTTAAAAATCAAAGTCAGGTTAGAATGCTTTATTTACTAAGGCTATAATGAAATCTTTAAAAAAAGCAGATGAACCAACTTCACCTTATCAATTTCTTTTTTTTTTTTTTACAGTCAGAGTGGACGGTGAGAGAGAGAGACCAAGAGAAAGGTCTTCCTTGGCCGTTGTTTCACCCTCCAATGGCTGCCATGGCTGGTGCACTGCTATAATTTTATAGATTTTATAGCCTACGATTTTATAGTCTACAATTACATAATTGTATATATAAGCCACAATTTTGTTTTAATAAATATAATAGGTTTGAAACAGTGAAAGAATTCAAATCTTGAAGACTCTTATTCTTGCAGCAAGTATTAATCTTTGAAGAGAGTTAGCTTCTGCAAAAAGCGCTTAAAAAATCAAAGTCAGGTTAGAATGCTTTATTTACTAGGGCTATAATGAAATCTTTAAAAAAAGCAGATGAACCAATTTCACCTTATCAATTTCTTTTTTTTATAGTCAGAGTGGATGGTGAGAAAGAGAGACTGAGAGAAAAGTCTTCCTTTCCCATTGGTTCACCCTCCAATGTCCGCCGCGGCCGGCACGCTGAGGCCGGCACAATGCACTGATTTGAAGCCAGGAGCCAGGTGCTTCTCCTGGTTTCCCATGGGGTGCAGGGCCCACAGACTTGGGCCATCCTCCAGTGCCATCCCGGGCCATAGCAGAGAGGTGGCCTAGAAGAGGGGCAACCAGACAGAATCCAGCACCCCACCCGGGACTAGAACCTGGTGTACCGGCATCGCAAGGTGGACGACTAGCCTAGTGAGCCGCGGCGCTGGCCTCACCTTATCAATTTCAAAACCAAATAAAGACTAGAAACTTAAACAGGTCATAAAAGATACCTCGAATCATATAACAATCAATTTTATGGTTTTGATACATTAGTAGAATTTTCTGGAATGCCAGTGGTATTAGCAAAAATATAAACTAAAATCATATAATCATGTAAAACATTGATTTATTTTATCCTGGCTTATAAATTGTTAAGCTTCAAATATATTTATTAACATTAACATGCACATATGGAATGTAATTATCAGTTTATCGGTGATATCACTGATATATAGGCTGGAGTTTTAAGATCTAGCAATGTTATTGCATGTGCAAAATCACAGAATACCTGAGTAAAAGAAAAATATAATCTTCAATTTCCATTGTCTTCTTTGAGGTTATTTCAAAACATAGCATGATCTGTCTCAATTACAAGCTTATTATTTCATTATCACAAGATCATTCATACTCATGATGGACTCTGCCAGCTTCAACAATGAAGACTTAGTTAAGCTCATGTCTGTTTCTTCAAAGCTCCCAGCACTGACGTTCAACTCTTCTCTCCAAAAGTGCATCTCTAGATTCTATGAGATTGCAAGTTAAGACAAACCTTTTATAGACTGGTGGGAGCAGCAATGTTGAAAAAATTAATGGACTGAGGAGAATGCAAGAAGTGAAACTATACAAAGCAGTGGTAATTTAGTCACAGAGACTGACAAGATCAAGCTGTTCTTTTGTGATTTGAAGAACTGAATGGGTTGTGAAGGTATTCCATGGGACAGGAAATATGGAAGTAGGTCTCGAGTTAGGAGTAGAATGTGAATGCAATTCTGGAAGCATGGAGTTTTGTTGGGGAGGTTCTAAAGAAGGAGAGAAAGGGCATGGGAGCTCTTTCTCTAAAAAGCACTGCCAGTGCATTACAATGTGCTTCTTTTATTGACAAGGGTTGCATTAGTCCTTTGTACAGCACATGATTATGAATTGCGTTATTAGATAAGCATGTCTGCTATAGAGCTGCGTTGGACTCAATGCTCTTCTTGTTAGCAAGGCATTTATTATCCTTAATCAGCTCCTACACAGCACCTGGTGTTCAGGAAGATTGGTCTCCACTGAGAGTGCTTCTGCAGAAACACTGTTCCACACAGCCCCCTTTTTTATCAGTAACCATTAGTAATAGGTGGGTTTTTGGAAACAGGGAAAACAATCTGTACAAGTATTAGTCAACGAGAGTATGCACTGAATGAACCAGGATTTCAAGCTCAATGAGGCCACCCGCATGGGAGACCAGGAGGATGCACCCCACTCCTGGTTTTGGATCGGCGAGCGTGCCAGCCCAACCAGCCACTTGAGGGGTGAACCAATGGAAAAAGGAAGACCTTTTTCTATGTCTCTCCCTCGCACTGTCCAACTTTGCCTATGAAAAAAGGAAGAAGACAACACACTAACAACAACAAGTTCCATGTCAGTTGAGGCACTGTAAGTATCAAAGGAATCTCTGGGGTTTCTTCTTGATGTTTTTGTTGAGTCAATTGCTGAGCTGAGGCGACTAGTGACTTGATGTCTCCCCAAGTAACTGGTGGTATTTCAGGGCAAAGAAGGTCTGTGACGCCGAGATGTTTTCTCTCCCTCCTCCAACCTGAGGCAGAACTGAGACATGGAGTCCTGAAGGCCTTGAAGCCAACTCATGATGCCACGCAGGGTGAATGCAATGGGCAGGAATCCACACAGGTCCTGTAGGAGACAGACCAGAAGACATCCCCTCACTGCCACATTAGTAGTGGTTCTGGTACTTCCCAAGGCAGAGCAGGAGGTCCTTTATTATATTCTAATGGGCACGAGGCAGAAATATTTTCTCACCGGAGCATCAGCTGCCTCAAAAGTGCTTGAAGGATCGCATAAATGATTAAGTGTAACTAAAAGAATAGACATTGTTTGATTAAACACCAGGGTGTTTATCCCTTCCTTTGTTGTTAAAGGGTTTTAAGGGTACAATGTGCATGCTCTACAATAGGTGGCATTATAAGGGATACCATGCGTGAATTTGATGTCCAACAAACGACAGAAGCTGGAAAAGGGCAGGTGAAGTGTATGCAGGAGCATTATCAGGTTTTAATTGGCTAGGCTTACCCATGATAGCCGTTGACATGAGCAGGTGGTTAATAACATGGAAAGAAAATTTACCCTTCAGGTGGATGGCCCATGTACCAGTGATGACGTGTAGGCAAGGAAAAGGTTTTAGCGATGGACAGTGAGAAACACCCGTTTGCCAAAGGTCATTAGCTTGCTGTCCACGTGATTAGCTGCACAAAATAATGTGGGATTTGCACTCTGCACACAGTTGGAGATAACCAGTACACGCCTCTGGGAGAAGTATGTGAAACTGTTAATAGAAAGATTTTGGAGACTGATGGAAAATCCATGACTTTGTAAGGATCTCTGAAAAGAGCAGCAACATAAAGAGCGTGATGGTAGCACTGATTAACTTCTGATAATATGCTGGGAAGGGGGTGTGTGACTGCAACTATGTGCCACAAATAATGGAGGATGGTGTTTAATCAATAACGTCTGCAGTGAGGAAAAGACTGAGTAAATTAAGGCAAGTTCTATTGTAATACGAGCATAAGGCAGGTGGAGAAGTAAATTAGTGACATAATGACAAATGGTGATCAAATTTGAAGGCTGAATGTTGGATAGACATAGTTAACAGTACCACAGCTAATTTGATATGTTGTATTGTTTTGGGGAGGGAAGTTTTATTTATTTATTTATTTATTTATTTATTTATTTATTTATTTTTATAAATAATTATACCACTAGATGGAGAACCGTCAAAAAAGACTGTCAATGTTTGAGGAAGAGGGTTTTAGAGATCATGGCATGGGAAGAAACAGGAAGAACAGATAGCAGGGTTAAGTGGAGGCCCTTGAGCAGGTTATATAAAAGTTAATCCACTGAATCCATTAGAGTAATCTAATAAAATAATTGAGATTGGAGTAAATGTTCATGATCCTGTTTTGAGAATGTGAGGTAGATGTTGATCAGGTCGAGAACCAGAACATTAAGTGATCAGTTAATCACCTTTTGCAATTAAGTCAGCAACAGCTTATACAGAAGGTTAAACATTATGAGGAGGAGTGTGAGACAGGTAGAGCCATTGCATTAACATGTTTTCTGGAAGCTTGAGCTAACAAGTCTACTGTTGGCTTTATTGGAATGGGCAGTAAAGCCAGTTGTAAAACAATCTTTGCAGGCATCCATAAAATCCATAAAATATGACATAGGGCGATATTACTAGCACCCACAGAAGATTGCATCTCTGGTGAAACAGAAATAGTGTCAGTGGATGGATCTTACCCTTCAAGGCTTCAAAAAGTGTCTGTAATTGTTATGTAGTCAGTCTGAAGAATGGATAAGCCCAACTAAGATGTCCTTTCTCTCTCTCCCTGCCTTCAGGAACTCCTACAACCCGAATGTTGGGTTTTCTAATACTATCCTGAGATTCCCAAGCATATTTTTCAGATTTCTAATTTCCTCTTCTTTTCTCTGGTTTGACTGTACACTTTCCTGTGCTCTGTCTTCTAAGACCCATATTCTTTCTTCTACCTCACTGATTCTGTTTTTAAGACCCCACATGTGCTTTTCATTTGTTCTATTGATTCTTCATTTCACTGTGTTTCTCTTCAATATCTCATTTTCATGTTCTACTAAATTCCTCGTTCCATTTCGATTCCTCATTAAGATTTCATTTTCACAAGTGAGATTTTCTGTCTTGTTCTGTATTGATTCCTGTAGTTTTTTGTAACTTCTAAATGGTCTTCTCATAAATTTTTGAAATCCATATATTGCAATCTTCTGCCTCATCATGTTCATAATCTTGTATTGGAGTGTCATGTTCATTTGGGAGTGTCATAATGTCTTCTTTGTTCTTGGCTCCTCGGTTTCTGCATTGGTTGTTTGGCATTGTGGAGATATCCTTTGGTTTCTTCTTCATTTGTTGTTGTGGTTGTTGGTTGTTGTGCATTCTCTCCTTGTGCTATTACTCTAGATTAAGTGGAATGTCTGCTTTTGGTGAATCTCTAGAGGCTTGTGGTGGGTGTGGCCAGAGATCTCAGCTCAGTTCTTCAGGTTAAGGGTGTGCCAAATGTGACACACTCAGATTTGGCATGGTAAATCTTCTCTTCCACTTTTTTTTTAATCAGAAGGGAAGTGATTCTGCACAGCTGAGCTATTCTCCTCGATGGGGATCCGTGCCTGAGCGCTAGCCCCAGTGGGTATAATATTCATCTTCTCTGTCCCAAGGACCACTCAAAGGATCTATGCAGTCCTCAGCTTAAGCTCAGATTCCCCTGCAATGTCTCTCACCGGGTAGCCAAGGCTACCAAATTTGTGGTGTTCCCCACTGAGATACTCACGTCCCAGACACCGTGAGTTCTCCCACACACCCTCAAAACTTTTTTTCACAGTTCTGGTTCATAAGCTCCACACAGTCACTATGTCTTAACTTCCTGTTATTACTCCCAACCAGATTCAAGTTTTTCTGTTTGGATGAGGGCGGGCACCCCCCAAGCTGGCGCAGCTGTTACGTATGTCCAAAATGGCATCTGTTTATTATCTCGCATGCCTTTGTAAGGAGTGTGGAGAGAGACAATCATGTCCATACTGTCTCTTTCTTGTTTTGCTCTCCTCTAATTAGGCTGGTGTACTTTCCTTCACGGGGCTTCAGGCCTCCTTCCCACTAGGCTCTTCCTGCCGCTTTTCCAGCAGTGCCTCAGGCTACTGCAGTTTCACCTCACCTCTCTTTACAGCACTGGTGTGGAGGAGAAGATTCTCAGCAGGTGGGCTCCCGAGCCATGGGCACCCCTGTCCTCCACGTAGGTCCACCGTGTCCCTCTAATTCTGGAAGAGTTCCCCCTGCAGCTTTTTCCCTAACTCTTCCCTGAGACTTCACTATCTCCACTTTTATTAAACTATCTTTTCCTGGACTATCAGTGAGCTCCCTCCCTATTCTGTCATCTTGGAGCCACTCCCATTTGGGTAACTTTTTACCTATCCAATTAAAATATCAATTAACAACAAAGTTTTAGTCCATGCCAGAAATCTGTGAAGAGAGAGGTTAGGGTGAGGATGCTTAAAGTAGCAGTGATGAAATTGCCCTCTTCTCACTCACTTTCTGTCCCCAATGTCTCTGTTTTAACATTTCCACTCATATTTATTACGTTGGTTATTAACCTTTAGAAACTTTTACTTTTACTACTGTTAGGATGAATATTTTTGTTTTATTAGATGGCTTGATCTATGTGGTGTCTCTTGTGTTTCTATATGAATTTTAGTGATTTTCTGGATCTGTGAAGAATGTCATTGATTGTTTGGGATCATACTGAATCTATAAATTGCTTTTAGTAATATGGCATTTTGGTGATGCTGATTACATAAACATGGAATATTTTTTCACTTGAAAGTCTTCAATTTTTTTAATATCTTGCAATTTTTCATCATAGAGGTCAATGGTATCATTGATCAAATTTGATCAAATACAGCATTCTTTCATGATGAAAACCATTCACAAATTGTGTCTAGAAGGAGTATGCTTTTTTTTTTGACAGGCAGACTGGACAGTGAGAGAGACAGAGAGAAAGGTCTTCCTTTCCCATTGCTTCACCCCACAATGGCCGCTCTGGCCGGTGTGCTGCAGCCGGCGCACCACGCTGATCCGAAGCCAGGAGCCAGGTGCTTCTCCTGGTCTCCCATGCAGGTGCAGGACCGAAGGACTTGGGCCATCCTCCACTGCACTTCCAGGCCACAGCTGAGAGCTGGCCTGGAAGAGGGGCAACCGGGACAGAATCCAGCGCCCCAGCGATATCACCATGGGTTGCTGCAGTCCGGTCTCACTTCCCTCTTCAAGCGGCTTTCTGCTCAGGCTCTTGACTGCTGCAGTTGTGTGTCTTGTTGGTGTTCATGCTGCATGATCACACCCTACACACAGGTCCCTGGTGTTCCTCTTCCTCTTGTGGCAATTCCAGTGCAGATTACTCTCCAATTCTCCTCTGAGAATGTACTTCCTTCCCTCTACCTCTCGCTCTGCCTCTCTTTCTCCCTCTCATGTTTCTTTTTACCTGTAGCCTAGCTTAGTTTGTCATTCTGTAATCCATCATCTTGGAATCTCCCCAGAAATGCTAAAATATGCATGGAACCACAAAAGATTTCAAGTAGCCAAATCAATCTTGAGCAAAAGAGAATAGATTGAATGGATCACACTATCCAACTTCAAAATATGCTACAAAGTTTAGTAAGCAAAACCACAGGGACATAGATAATAGCCAATGCATGAGAGAAAACAAGATTCAGGAAACAATGGAAAATGAATCTATATCAACAACAAGTTCTATTCTATTCTATTCTATTCTATTCTATTCTATTCTATTCTATTCTATTCTATTCTATTCTATTCTATTTTATGAACATAGATTTCCAAAGTACAGCTTATGGATTACAATAGCTTCACCCCCCCATAACTTCCCTCCTACTCACAACACTCCCCTCTCCCACTCCCTCTGCCCTTCCATTGACATCAAGATTACTTTTCAACTATCTTTATATACAGAAGATCAATTTAGCATATATTAAGTAAAGATTTCAACAGTTTGCACCCACACAGAAACACAAAGTGTAAAATACTATTTGAGTACTAGTTATAGCATTAATTAAACACCTACGAGTAATTGTGTATTAATTACAGAGTTCAACCAATAGTTTTAAGTAGAACATAAAATATACTAAAAGGGTAAAGTATTAGGTTCTTTTTTTTGTTTGTTATATAGTTATTCTTTTATTTTTTAAATGTGAATTTACAAAGTGCACCTTTTGTATTGTTGTGGCTCCCCCCCACAACCTCCCTCCATCCCGTGACCCTCCCCTCTCCCACTGCCTCTCCCATCCCGCCCTTTATTGAGTTTCATTTTCAATTACCTTCATATACTGAAGATCAACTTAGTATATACTAAGCAAGGATTTCAACAGGCTGCACTCACACAACCGCACAAGGTAGAGGGTATTGTTCGACTAGTAGAGTTGTTTTTAAGTTTCATAGGAAAACACATTAAGGACAGAGATCCCACCTGGGTAGCATGTACCCAGAAACTCCTGTTGCTGATTTAACAATTGGCACTCTTATTTATGACGTCAGCAATCACTGGAAAGTCTTGCTATGAGCTGTCTAGGCTATGGAAGCCCCTTGAGTTCACCTACTCTGAACTTGATTAGTCAAGGCCGTATCACAGTGGAGGTTCCTTCCTCCCTTCAGAGAAAGGCGCCTCTCTCCTTGATGGCCTGTTCCTTCTGCTGGGGTCTTGTTCACCAGGATCTTTCATTTAGATTCTTTTTTGCCACCGTGTCATGGCTTTCCATGCCTGTGAGACTCTCATGGACCTTTTAGCCAGATCCGAATGTCCCAAGGTTGATTCTGAGGCAGGAGTGCTGCCATTCTATGAGTCTGCTGTGTGTCCTGTTTCCCCCGCAGGATCATTCTCTCCCTTTTAATTCTATCCTTCTTTATTTGCTTACACTGGTCTTATTTGTGAAATCTCATCCACGCATACCCTATCTTTTTGATCGGTTGTGTATTTATACTTATCACTTTACCAAGTGCGCTGGCATAGGTACCTGCCTCCTTGGTAAGATTGAGTTGAAATCCCCTGGCACATTTCTAGTTCCACCATTGGAGGTAAGTCCGTGTGAGCATGTGCCGACAACAACAAGCTTTTATAAACATGCTAAGATCACATAATGGAGAAAATACAAACTCATGATGGTGCTGGACATATCAACACATTGCAGAATGACATTAGGCACTTGTCTCACAGTATACAAACAATAAAATAGATTACATACTTAAGTGGAAGATGTAAAAGTAAAAAAAAAATGGAGAAGAAAAGAAAAAGTAAGGCACAGTGATTCAAACTGCCATGTAAGTTGTCCAAATCTCATATCAGCGTGGCAGTTCAAGTTCTGGCTACTCTTCTGATTCAGCTTCCTGATAATTTACCTGGTAAGGCAATACTTGGGTCTCTGCCAACCATTAGGGATCCCTTGTCTATCCCCCCCTCACCGTGCCTTCAAGTAAATATATATATCTTTATATAATCAAAGGGAATATCTAGAATTTCATCTAAAGAAGAATTTTATTTTGGTTTTAAACCCTAAAAGTACAAGCAGAAAAGCATTTATTGACCAGTAGCCTGTACAAACTTAAACATGTTAACTTGCTGAAAGATGTACTACTTATAGCTGCATAACTAAACCTCGGGTTCTTCTAACGGGACGATTTACTGTGATGTTCAGTAACTCTTCAAAGCAGAGTGGTGAAGACATTCATGTCTGACTCAGAACTTTGAAAGGCACACTATTTGGCAGGGCACAAGCCTGCTCTAGGAGAATTCTCAGTCATATCATCAAAGACTAAATCGAAAACATTTTTCATCTCTCTAAAACGTGGTTTTAATGTCTGCTATTCATCAACAGACTTGAAAAATATATTATTTCTTTATATAATTCTAAAGAAATACATATGCAAATAAAATATGTTTCCAGTGGTTCTTGTCTTCCATTTCATTCAAATTTGAATCTGGGATAGATGGATTTAAATTCATTATTTACAAGTTAATTATTATGATTGTCTTATAAACTCATTCAAATTCCTTCAATTTTGACATTATTTTTCCTTTTACATATACTTTAAATTTTTATTTAGAAACTGAATATATACTAATGAACTAAAGCTCCTAGGATCACTAAATATAATGGAACAATGGCAGGATGTCATTTGTTTTCCAAATATTATAAGGATTTGGCCACAATCTATAGAAAGGCAACTCGTACACTCTATTGGCAGCAACTTAAAATAGTTCAGCCATTGTGGAGAAGAGCATGCAAGTTTTCAAGAAAGTACAACTGAAACTTTTATATAATGCAGTTCTTCAGCTACTGGGTATACATAACACAAAGAGAGTAAAATCAGTAGAAGCAAACATGCACTCTCATGTTAATTTCATTATCACAATAGCCAAGAAACAGAAACAGACTGTCTATCAACAGGTGTATAGGTAAACTAAATATGCATCAACTGGTGGATAGTTAGGTATAAAATGGATGAAACTTGGTCATCTGCCACAATGTAGACCGAACCAGTGGTCATTGTGTAAAGAGAAGCAAGACACAGAAAAATCATTCTTCATCCTATGTTAAATAAAAAAAAAGATTTCCTACAAGTTGAGAGTATAATTATTCTTTTTAATGATCTATTTTATTTTTTGAAGGGCCAAGCAACACAGAAGGGGTACAAGTGATAAAGAAAAGGAGAGGGGATGGAGAAAAGAGAGAAGGAGACACACAACATGAACCCGACGGTTCACTCTCCAAACAGCTGCAAAATCGAGATCTGGTCTGGTATAAAGCCAGGAGCCAGGGACATCATCCTGGTCTTCTACATGGGTAGAAGTATTCCAATAGGTCTGCCACAGTGGCTATACCATTTTACATTCACACCGTAGTGGATTAGGATAAATTTTCTCCGCATCCCCGCCAGCATTTGCTGTTTGTTGATTTCTGTATGAAAACCATTTGAACAGGGATGTTGTGAAACATATTGTGGTTCTGATTTGCATCTCCCTGATGGCTGGTGATCCTGAGCAGTTTTTCTTGTGTCTGTTAGCCATTTGGATTTCCACTTTTGGAGAAATTGCCTGTTTAAATCCTCCTCCCATTTCTTTACTAACCCAGTGGGTTGTGTTGTTTATGTTGGGGGTTTTGATCTCTTTAGTTATCCTGGTTATTAATCCTTTATCAGTTGCATAGTTTGCAAACAATTTCTTCCACACTGTCAGTTGTCTCATCATGTTGCTTAGAGTTTCTTTTGCACTGCAGAAGCTTCTCAACTTGATGCAATCCCTTTGCCAATTTTGGCTCGGATTGGCTGTGCCACTGGGTCTTTTCCAGGAACTCATTGTCTATGTCTATGCCTCTGTAGGGTTCCCCCAATATTCTCTAATAATTAGATGGTGTCATAGATTATATGGATGTCATAGATTTAGATCTTGGGTTCATTTTGAGTGGATTTTTGTGTAAAGGTGGAAGGCAGGCATCTTGCTTCATAATGCTGCATATGAAGAACCAGGTTCCCAGCACGATTTGTTGAAGTGACTCTCCTGGATTGTAACTACTTTCTCAAATGTAAGTTGCTTAAAGATGTGTGGATTGATTTCTGGCATTTATATTTTATTCCATCAGTCTATGCCTCTATTTTGAATCAGTTGCAGGCTGTTTTGATTATAACTGCTGTATAGGATGTCTTGAAATCTGCTATTGTGATGGCTGAAGCTATCTTTTTTGTTATATAATATTGTTGTAGCTTTCTGGGGTCTCTGCTTTTCCATATGAATTCCGTCATTAATTTTTCTGTATCTGAGAATTTTCATCGGTATGGCATAGAATCTATAAACTGCTTCCAGCATTGTGGACTTCTTGATGATATGGATTATTCTATTCCAAGAAATTGGAAGTATTTTTGTGAATCTTCCATTTTCATTTAGTGTTTTGTAATTCTCATTGTATAAATCTCTGACATCTTGGTTAAATTTATTTAAAGTTATTTTTGAATGGGATTCATCTTAGAAGTTCTTTCTCAGCCATGTCATTATATGAATAGACAAAGGCTATTAAGTTTGTGTTCATTTTATATTCTACCACTTTACCCTGCTATGAGTTCCAATATCTTTTTTTTGGAGTCCTTTGGATGCATTAAATATAGATAGAATTATGTCATCTCCAAACAGGGATAATTTGGTGTACTCCCTCCCAATGTGTATACAGAAAATCAATTTAGCATTTATTAAGTAAAGATTTCCATTTTGCACCCACACAGAAACACAAAGTATAAAATACTATTTGAGTTCTAGTTATAGCATTATTAAACACCTAAGAGTAATTGTGTATTTTTTTAATTTCCCTCTCTCTAAAACCCCTCCCATCTCTCACTCCCTCTCCCATTCCATTCACATCAAGATTCATTTTCAATTATCTTTATATACAGAAGATCAATTCAGTATGTATTAAGTAAAGATTTCATCATTTACACTCACACAGATACACAAAGTATAAAATACTGTTTCAGTACTAGTTATAGTATTACTTCACTTTGGACAACACATTAAGGACAGATCCCACATGAGAAGTAAGTACACAGTAACTCCTGTTGTTGACTTAACAATTTGACACTCTTGTTTATGGCGTCTGTAATCTCCCTAGGGTCTGTTCATGAGTTGCCAAGGTTATGGAAGCCTTTTTAGTTCGCAGACTTCAATCTTATTCTGACAGGGTCATAGTCAAAGTGGAAGTTCTCGCCTCCCTTCAGAGAAAGGTACCTCCTTCTTTGATGGCCCCGTTTTTTCCACTGGTTCTCATTCCCAGAGATCTTCCTTTTAGGTCTTTTGTTTTTTTTTTTTCCAGGGTGTCTTGGCTTTCCATGCCTAAAATACTCTCATGGGCCTTCAGCCAGATCCAAATGCCTTAAGGGCTGATTCTGAGGCCAGAGTGCTATTTGGGACATCTGCCATTCTATGAGTCTGCTGTGTATACCACTTCCCATGATGGATCGTTCTCTCCCTTTTTGATTCTATCAGCTGGTATTAGCAGACACTAGTCTTGTTTGTGTGATCCCTTTGACTCGTAGACCTATCAGTTGATCAATTGTGAACTGAAATTGAACATTTGAACTAGAGAGATGGCATTGGTACATGCTACCCTGATGGGATTGTATTGGGATACCCTGGCATGATTCTAACTCCACCATTTGGGGCAAGTCTGATAGAGCATGTCCCAAATTGTACATCTCCTCCCTCTCTTCTTCCCACTGTTATAATTTAACAGGGATCATTTTTCAGTTAAAATTTAAACACCTAAGAATAACTGTGTGTTAATTACAGAGTTCAACCTATAGTACTAGAACAAAACAGAGAGAAAATACTGAAATGGATAAAGTATTAAATTGTCCATCAACAGTCAGGACAAGGGCTGATCAAGTCACTGTCATAATGTCCATTTCAATTCAACAGGTTTCCCCTTTGGTGCTTCAGACAAGTAATCTCTGTTGGTGCCAATATCTTGGAGGGTTTTTCTACTGTTCTCTAATAATTTGATGGTGTCAGCTCCTAAATTTAGGTCTTCAATCCATGTTGAGTGGATTTTTGTGTAAGGTGAAAGGTAGGGGTCTTGCTTCATGATTCTGCACGTCGAAATCCAGTTTTCCCAGCACCATTTTTTGAATAAGAGACTGTCCTTACTGCAGGGATTGGTTTTGGAATCTTGATCAACTATAAGTTGATTGTAGATATTTGGATTGTCTTCTGGTGATTCTATTCTGTTCCATTGTTCTATCCATCTGCTTCTGTACCAGTACCATGCTGTTTTGATTACAACTGCCCTGTAGTATGCCCTGAAATCTGGTATTGTGATGCCTCCGGCTTTATTTTTGCTATACAAGATTGCTTTAGCTATTCGAGGTCTCCTGTGTTTCCATATGAATTTCAGCACCTTGTTTCCAGATCTGAGAAGAATGTCTTTGATATTTTGATTGGTATCACATTGAATCTATTAATTGCTTTGGGAGAATGGACATTTTGTTGCTATTGATTCTTCCAATCCATGAGCATGGAAGATTTTTCCATTTTTTGGTCTCCTCTTCTGTTCCTTTCTTTAAGATTTTGTAATTCTCATCGTAGAGATTTTTAACGTCCTTGGTTAAGTTTATTCCAAGGTATTTGATTGTTTTTGTGACTATTATGAATGGGATTGATCTTAGCAGTTCTTTCTCAGTCATGGCATTGCTTGTATATACAAAGGCTGTTGATTTTTGTGCATTGACTTTATATCCTGCTACTTTGCCAAACTCTTCTGGGAGTTCCAATAGTCATTTAGTAGAGTTCTTTGGATCCCCTAAATAAAGAATCATATCATTTGCAAAGAGAGATATTTCGAGTTTTTCCTTCCCAATTTCTATCCCTTTAATTTCTTTTTCTTGCATAATGGCTCTGGCAAAGACTTCCAAAACAAAATGAATAGCAGAGGTGAGAGTGGGCATCACTGTCTGGTACCAGATCTCAATGGAAATGCTTCCAACTTTTTCCCCATTCAATAGGATGTTGGCTATGCGTTTTCATAAATTGCTTTGATTATATTGAGGAATGTTCCTTCTATACCCAGTTTGCTTGGGTTTTCATCATGCAAGGGTGTTGTATTTTATTGAATGCTTTCTCGGTGTCTATTGAGATAATCATATGTTTTTTTTTTCTCCTGCTGTCTGTTAATGTGGTGTATCACATTGATTGATTTTTGAACATTGAACCATCCCTGCATACCAGGGATAAATCCCACTTGGTCTGGGTGGATGATCTTTCTGATGTGTCGTAGCATTCTATTGGCCAAAATTTTATTGAGGATTTTTGCATCTATGTTCATCAGGGATATTGGTCTGTAATTCTCTTTCAATGCTGCATCTTTTTCCAGCTTAGGAATTAAGGTGATGGTGATTCATAGAAACATTTTGCGAGGATTACCTCTTTTTCAAGTGTTCTGAAAAGATTGAGAAGTATTGGAGTTAGTTCTTCTTTGAATGTCTGATTGTATTCAGCAGTGAATCCATCTGGCCCTGGGCTTTTCTTTGTTGGGAGGGGCTTTATTACTGTTTCAATTTCTGTCTCAGTTATGGGTCTGTTTAGGTTTTTTGTGTCTTCATGGTTCAATTTAGGTGGGTTGCATGAGTCCAGGAACTTATCCATTTCTGATAGATATCACTGCTTACTGTATATAAGTCCTTGTAGTAATTTCCGATGATTCTTTTTTATTTCTGTGGTGTCTGTTGTTATGTTTCCTTTTTCATCACTGATTTTATTGCATTGAGTCTTTTCTTTTTTTCGTTAGTTGGGCCAATGGGGTGTCAATTTTGTTTATTTTTTCAAAAACAAGCTCCTCGTTTGGCTGACTTTTTGTAATTTTTGGGGGATTCAATCCTGTTGATTTCTTCTCTGATTTTAATTATTTCTCTTCTCCAACTTGATTTGGGTCTGGTTTGCTGCAGTTTTTCTAGATCCTTGATATGCATTGAAAGCTCATTTATTTGGTGTCTTTCCAATTTCTTGATGTAGGCACCTATTGCTATAAACTTTCCTCTTAATGCTGCTTTTGCTGTATCCCATAAATTTTGATATGTCGTGCTGTGGTCCTCATTTACTTCCAGAAATTGTTTGATTTCTCTTTTGATTTCTTCTAGGACCCAGTGTTCATTCAGGAGCATGTTGTTCAATCTCCATGTGTTTGCATATGTTCTAGGGATTCCTGAGTTGCTAATTTCCAACTTGATTCCACTATGGTCTGAGAAGCCGCATCATATGATTCTAATTCTTTTGTATTTGTTGAGACTTGCTTTATGGCCTACTATGTGGTCAATCCTAGGGAAGGTTCCATGTACTGCTGAGAAGAATGTAAATGCTTTATGTGTAGGATGAAAAATTCTGTAGATATCTGTTGGATCCATTTGGGCAATAGTGTCCTTTGAATCTACTGTTTCCTTGTTGATCTTCTGTCCTGTTGATCTGTCTATTTCTGAGAGTGGAGTATTGAAGTCCCCCAGTACTATTGTATTCGAGTCCAAGTCTCCCTTGAAGTCCCTTCACATATATTTTAAATAAACCGGGGCCCTGTATTTAGGTGCATATTCATTGATAATCATTATATCTTCCTGTTGAATTGATCCCTTAATCATTATATAGTGCTGCTCTTTGTCTCTCTTAACAGTTTTTGTGTTATATAAGTAATAACAGATTTCTTGTCTGATATTAAGACGGCTACGCCCACTCTTTTCTTTCCTTGAGAGGAGGAGTTCAAGGAGAGCTTCCAGGATAAAGACACAAAAGAAGTACTTGCTGATGTGGCAGTGGAGAAGCTGGGGGTCAAGAAGAAGTTGGGACAGTACTCTAAGTGGAGGAGAGTGTGCATGTGCTGGGGAAGAGGGTGATGGCAGCAGGCACAGGAGAGACCAGGGTGCAAATGAGGGTGAAGGGGGAGGGTGGGGTCGAGAAACGACTGGAGCAGGCAGCAGTCAGACTACAATAAAATTTTTTGTAGTTTGCCAATTACAGTGCAGTTTCTGACTCTGGGGACATCATGTGAAAGCTTAGAGTATTGGGGTTGTGAACACCCCACTGGCTTTTGTTCCTTTTTCTCTTCTTTGTGTTTGATGTGTTTGCCCTTTACTCTCTCTGCACGGAGGCAGTGCTGAATGAGAATACAGTGAGGTCAGTGTCATTGTGTGCATGGAGGTTTTAGGAAGGACAGCTTTCTGTTTTAGATTTTATTTTAAATTTATGTATGTACAGGAACAACAGCTTTCTGTTAGAGCTTCATTTTAAATTTCTTTATGTACAGAAAGGTCAGCCCAAAGTTTCCAAGACATGAGTTATCAGGAGTCATTTATGGAACTCACACTTCCATTACAAACAATAAATAAACAAACAACAGTATCTCAAGTATCTTCTTACCCCATCCCTAATCGATGAGAGAAATGGACCCAGAGAGCAAATCAGGGCCCAGGCTCACTTCTCTCCTCAACCCCACCTGCTTTCTGTGGCCCCATGAAGTACTTTCAGGCAATCATTCTAAATGATAATCTAAATCTGTAAAGAATTGGTTTTCTGTATTCCTGAAGAAAGTGAACCTTGAACCAGGGAAATGACCGTGAAACACTTCTATCATTTTTCTCCCAAAATTGTTCTTGTGTCTGGGATTTTATTCCCTTCTCAAGCAGCATGAGGATGGTGGCACAGTAGACATCTGTCTCACGAGAGGGAGGCTAGCCTGACTCACAGACCAGGCCAGCGGTGCTCACAGGACACCCAGACTTGCCTGGCTGCATCTCATGACCCATATGACTACCACTCCAAAAACAAAACAAAAGTTTCTTAGGCTACTGCTAAGAAGATGGCAACAAAACCGTACTCTTCTTTGCAGAGATTTGCCTTTGGTGAATAGGTGTGCATGTAAACATTTAGACTGTTGCTTGTGCTGCCTGTATTCTTTATAGGAGAACCTGGGTGCATGTTACTGTGCATTCTGGGAAGCAGTAGTGATAGCTCATGTACGTGGGTCCTTGCCATTCATGTGTAGGTGGAGTTTCAGGCTTCTGCTTTGGCCAGTCCAGGTATGGCTGTTGCAGGCATCTGGGAAGTCAAACAGAGAGTGGGAGTTCTCCTTGTGTATCTATGCCCCTGCCTTTCAAATTAAAGGAAAGAAAGAAAATAAACAAAATCAAAAATGTAAAAAAAAAGAACAACCCTCCACATTACGAGGCAGAAAGTATAAGTTTATTTATTATGCCAATTAACTTCATACACACAAAAATTGCAGATGTATGGAGAAATTTAACCACTGTCAAAGACAACATTCATACCAACTTTTTGTGTCTACAAATATACAGGAAAAAATAATGACTGCTGTCTCAGAGAAAGCCAGAGGGTTTTCTGATTTCCCTAGATTTAAATTCACAGTGAGTACTTATTTATGAAAACTTTTAAACTAAGAAGAATGCAAAGTATTTCAAAACCTACTGACTGTTGCCTTTCTTCTATTATCTTCCCATCAAGCAGGTATTGAAAATTTAATGCTTACCCCAAAGTTCACATGTTGAAACCTAATGCTCAGTATGATGGTATCAGGAGGTGGGGGCTTTAGGAAGCAATGAAGCTGAAGAGAGGATATCTCATTAACAGGCTTAGTATCCCTTTCAGAGAAGCGCTAGAGGGTTGTCTTGTTCCTTCTACCATGTGAAGACATGGTGAGAAAGCACCCCAATAAGCCAGAAAGCAGCCCCTCACCAGACATTGAATCCACTCGTGCCTAGTCATGGACTTTCCAGCCATCAGAACTGTAGGAAATAAATGTTTCTTGCTAATAATATTGCCATTCAGTGTATGGTATTAGGGCACTCCAGAAAGTCTGTGGAAAAATGGAACTCGAAAAGAAGTTCAGGAGTGGGCAGTCAGCACACGTAACATACGGCATCCCACATCAGAATACAAGATTTGGAGTACGATTCTGGGCTCTCAACTCCAGCTTTCTGCTGTTGTAGACCCTGGGAGGCAGCAGATGATGGCTCAACTAGCTGAGTGTCTGTCATGCACCTGTGAGACTTGGATTTCATTTCCACCTCCTGGCTTCAGCCCCACTCAGCCCTGGCCTTTGTGGGCATTTCGGAAATAAACTAACAGATGGGGGCACTCTCCCAGTGTCTGTCTGTCTGTCTGTCTCTCTCTCTCTCTCCCTCTCTCTCTCTCTCTGTCTGTCTGTCTTACCCTCTCAAACAAATAAATAATCTTGGGCCGGCTCACTAGGCCAATCCTCCGCTTGCGGCACCGGCACACAGGGTTCTAGTCCTGGTCGGGTCACCGGATTCTGTCCCAGTTACCCCTCTTCCAGGCCAGCTCTCTGCAGTGGCCCAGGAGTGCAGTGGAGGATGGCCCAAGTCCTTCGGCCCTTCACCCCATGGGAGAACAGGATAAGTACCTTGCTCCTGCCATCGGATCAGCACAGTGCGCCGGCTGCAGCGCACCGGCCATGGCAGCCATTAGAGGGTGAACCAACGGCAAAGGAAGACCTTTCCCTCTGTCTCTCATTCTCACTGTCCACTCTGCCTGTCAAAAAAAAAAAAAAAAACACAAAACAAAAACAAATAAATAATCTTGAAAAGTTTATTAAACTATGCCTAAAACCAGCTTACATCAACCAAGTAATACAGAATCATTGGAAGCTTTTTCCCTGGGAATGGACTCAGACAAGCTCTCCTCATTTCACTAGCTGCCTCCGACATTGCACTGAAGTGGTGCACTCTTGGAAACACGCTTTAAGGACCGACATTTAAGGAACAATATTTGAGAGTCACACTTTCGGATGAAAGGTAACTCCACATAATCCAAACCCAGCTAAATCAATTTACTGGATGCAATAGCAATAACTGAAATTCACAGAATTACTATGTAGCAACAAACACAATAGGAAAATAAAACTAAACGACAAAACACAGAATAGGAACTACATATCTAAAGAATGAACCAAAAAAGGTCTAATCTATGTAATATGTGTAAACATCTATCAGTGAAAACGGTACGTTAAGAAAAGACTAGGAAGACCTAACAGAAAAATAGATCGAGCATATGCAGAAAGCAATACTAAAAATGGTCCAAAGGCCACTGAATGTTCAGTGGACTGTTAAGGCACCTTCAGCAGGTTACTGCAAACTGCAGATCATAACTTGCTAGCGGGAACTCAGACACATGAGGTAAAGAGGGGAGCACGAAGTGGGACGAACAGAAAAGTGAGCACCCTCCATCTTTTGAGAGGTGTGGGACAAAACAGAAAGCAGCCGCTTCAAATCAGACCTCAAACCTCGACATTCACTTCCCCAGTCACCCGGCACAACTCCACGTGACCCCACTGTGACGGAGAGGGCTTTGATTGGCTGAGTCACTCGCTATGGCATACGCACACAACGGGCGTGCAAACTGTCCAATCAGCAGGCACGCTAGTTGCACCAATACGTACTCCGACTCCGCGGGATCCCTTTGAGAAGACGCCATAGTTGCGCATGGGTTTGGCTGGTAGACGTTGAACAGCGCTTAGCGCTTGAAACTCTCCTTTCTGGTGCCCTTCCTCTGCGCGGGGCGGAGCAAAGGAGAAGCTTGGGATCCCTTGGAAGCCGGAAAGTGGTGAGTGCACGAGGCTGGGCCTCTCATGGGGATGAGTGAGTAACCGGTGGCAACACACTGGAAATGACTAACGTGAGCCACAGGGCTCCCCGTGCTCAGTTTCATAAGTTTCAGAGCCTGGTTTTGTGCTGGGGCAGCAGCTACCTGGATCCCGCCCCATCCATGGCGTGTAGAATGGGCCAACACCGAGGACCCTAGTCATCCCAAACCCCTTCCTGCAAGCAGCGGCGTTGGCTCAGTATGAGCAGCTTTGTACCATCAGCCCGTGTCTACAGCGAGGCCACGGTGGTCACTAAGGAAAACCAGGACTGCAAGCGGGGATTGACGCAGAGAAAACCTGCTGTCTGTGGGGCCGTCAGTCACTCCTGTCCTGGTAGTGGTTATCGGAATCCCCTGAGTTTCCTGTCCCGAGTCCCTGCAGAATAGCCTTCCTAAGGGTCCAGTCCTTTTTCTCTGCCTGTTGACACAGAGCCACAGACAGAGTAAGTTGGAAACAAAACTTTTATTTTAGCTGCAAGTTATGGTCCTCTACATGGAGGAGGCCTGAAACTTCGCAGGACCTAATGTGGAGTCAGAAAGGATCAGCAGGAGACACCAAGCCAGTTAGCCTTTTTTAGGGACACTGCTGAGTTTCCTCAGGTATTCTTAAGGGAAAGAGCCGATGGGCCCTTAAAGAACCTCCTTTTTCTTTCTGATAATGGAAATTAAATTTTCACAAGAAATTCAGATGGGTGTCATCCCGTAGCCATCTTTTTTCATTTCTTTAACAGAGTCATGCTGCTGTTTGATTTCTCTGAGCCCATCCGTTTTGGAATTAGTTCCATGCTTTGTGCATGATTGTTTGATTTTGCAGGATTAACCTGAGTAGAAAGGATGATAGGGAAAATTCGTGAAGTCATTGTTTTCTGCTAACTTCTAGTAGGAATAGGTGCACCCATGGATTGACCACCCTGGTAGCTCAGTGAGGTTGGGTCAGTTCAAATGACTTCCTATTCCTGTCCACCTTTGCACCCAGAGGTGTCCCAATCCTGTTTTTTTCCCCTTTTGTTGTACTTTATAATAAACATTGCCATTTCTACCAAAGAGTAATTTTGCAAATTTTGAAGAAGTTGCTAGGAATTATTGTTATTATACTGGAAAGAGTTTTCCCCCTTTTTTACACACATGTGTGTCTCAGGCTGTGCTTAGGTAGTTCACTGATTCAAGTGTTTAGGGGACTTGGCTTCTTTCAGGTTTATTTTTGAAGGTGTTGGTAGTGCCATTCTTGCTCATGACAGTGCATTGTGATTTTTTTAATGTTCTGAGGAAAATCAGGTTGTAGGTTGTAAATAAATTTAAATTCAGTAGGAAGTGTTGTCAGTATAGAGAATAATATCCAGGTATATTATTCTTGTGAATTACCAATACTTGGAGTGGTCTAATGTATCCTTTCCATATAATTTAAGTAGCTTCACTCTATGATAAAACATTGCTAAATACTCCTCACCACTACTTTTGTATTTATGCAGTGCTGTTTAATTAGGCTGTTTGTCATTAATGTGTCTGTAAATTCACTTGTAATTCTGTAAGCTTTTGCCTTATGCAATTTCTTCCCTGTGTAGGTGCATACATATAAGCATTTTTCTAGGTTGGAGAACTTTCTCCTTTATTTTTATCTAATTTCAATAATTTTTATACATCCAGAATGCAGAATGGCTAAATCAAGCTTATTTTGGTGTGTATTATACACATGTTTTATCAAAATAAAATTTGATACGTAATCTCCCAGCGGGTTTCTGTAGAATATACTGTTGTTAAACAGTGCCACCATGTTGTACAATAGGTCACTTTATTGATTTTTTTAAAGATTTTTATCAATTCATTTGAGAGTTAGAGTTACAGACAGTGAGAGGGCGAGACAGAGAAAGGTCTTCCTTCTGTTGGTTCACTCCCCAGATGGCCACACAGCCGGAAATGTGCCGATCTGAAGCCGGGAGCCTCTTCCTGGTGTCCCATGTGGGTGCAGGAGCCCAAACACTTGGACCATCTTCTACTGCTTTCCCAGGCCATAGCAGAGAGCTGCATTGGAAGAGGAGCAGCCGGGACTAGAACCGGCGCCATATGGGATGCTGGGGTCGCAAGCGGAGGTTTAGCCTAGCGAGCTGCAGCACTGGCCTTTATTCTTAAAACATATGTTTTTTGGAGACAGTGGTGTGTTATGTCTCGTTCTTCATGTATTGCATCAGTCCCTGTCTTTTAATTGGTTATCTAGTCTTAATACTCCTTTATGTGTTTTGGACATCGATATCTTGTCAATAAATGTGTTGCAAGTCATTTTCTAGTTTTAGAATTTCATTTTCATTGTCTTTATAGTAACCTAGTTTAAAGTTGTTTAAGTTCAATTTGTCTAAATTTGAAATACAAATTTCCCATGAAATACAAATTTCATATACACATATTTAGGAACACAGTGATATTTTCCAACCTGCCCCCGTTGTGCCCTTGAACCCATAATCCCATGCTCCCACACTTCCAACATTTTCCCTCCTCTATCACCTCTTCTCATTCTTAGTTTTTAAAAGTATCTGTGTTCAGATTACTTCATGCTCTCAAGATTAAGCATTCAAAAATAGTAGGAAACAATAGTAAAAACAATGATAAAAAACACTTTTCTTCAACAATAGAGACTAAAGCTGTAAACGATCATTAAATATCAAAATGTTAATTTCAATCGTGTGTGTTTTAATTTTAGATACTCTGTTTGTTACCATAGATCATGGAAAACATACTTTTGTTCTGGTGTATGTAGCTTTTTTTTTTTCACTAAGTGTAATGGTCTACTTGCATCCATTTAATCGCTAGAGACAGGGTTTCATTTTTTTTAATAATTGAGTAGTATTCCATGGTATTTCTCTACCTGTCATCAGTTGATGAGCATTTGAGTTGAATCTATGTCTTTGGTATTGTGAATTGGGCTGCAAAAACATGGGAGTACAGATCACTCCTTCATATGCTGAAGCTGTTTTGTTTGGGCAAATTCCCAGGTACTGGATCATTTGACCTATTTTCCTACTTCTTTTTTTCTAAAGATTTATTTATTTGAAAGACAGAGATACAGAGAGAGAGAGAAAGAGAGAGAGAGAGGGCGAAAGAGAGAGAGAGGACTTTCATGCACTGGTTCACTCTCCAGTTGGCCGTAACAGCCAAAGGAAGCCAGGAGCTACTTCCAGGTCTCCTAAATTGGGTGCAGGGGCCTGAGGACTTGGGCCATCTTCTACTGCTTTCCCAGGCCATAGCAGAGAGCTGGATTGGAAGAGGAGCAGGCAGGACTAGAACAGGTGCCCATGTGGGATGACAGTGCGTCAGGCCAGGACTTTAACTCACTGTGCCACAGCGCCGGTGCCTATTTTCATACTTCTGCGGTATCTCCATATTGTCTTCCACAGTTGCTGAACCAGTTTACATTTCCACTCACAGTGGATTGGGGTAATTTCCCCCCCATGTCTTTGCCAGCATTTATTATTTGTTGATTTATATATGAGAGTTATTCTCACTGGTGTTAGGCAAAACCTCCTTGTGGTTTTGATTTGTATTTCCTGAAGGCTAGTGATCGTGGTCAGTGTTTCAAGTGTCTGATAGCCATTTGGATTTGCTCTTCAGAAAAATGCCTGTTTAATCCTTTGTCCATTTCTTAACAAGGTTGTTTGTTTTGTGCTTGTTCACTTTCTTGAGGTCTTAATAGATTCTGGATAGTAATCCTTTATCATTTACGTGGTTGCAAATATTTTCTCCCATTCTGTTGGTTTCCGCTTCACTTTGCTAAGTATTTCTCTTGCAGTCCAGATGCATCATTTTTTGCAATCCCATTTGTGAATTTGGGCTTTGATTTGCTGTGCTTTTGGATTATTTTCCAAGAAGTCATTGCCTATGCCAATGTTTGTCTTTCAGAGTTTCCCCACTGTTCTCTATTAATTCAGTGGTATCAGTTTGTAGATTCTGGACCTTGGTGCATTTCGTGTGGGTTTTTGTGTAAGGTGTAAGGTAGGGGTCTTGTTTCATACTTCTGCATGTGAAGATCACATTTTCCTAGCACCGTTTGTTGAAGAGATGGTCCTTGATCTAGGGACTGATTTCAGTTTCTGTCTCTCTCTCTCTCTCTCTCACTGTCCACTCTGCCTGTGGAAAAAAAAAAAAGATAATTGGTGAAGCCTGGGCTGTGGTATAAGAGGTTAGACATCTGCCTGTGGTGCTGAATCCCATGTTGGCACCAATTTGTGTCGTGGCTGCTCCTCTTCTGATCCAGCTGTCTGCTTATGGCCTGGGAATGCATTGGCAGAAAGCCCAACTGATCTGTGTCTGTATCAGTTAAGCTACAGCCATTGTAGCCATTAACCAGTGAAGCAGTGGAAGAATGACCTTTCTCACTTCTTCTCACTCTCTCTGTGTGTAACTCCACCTCTCAAATAAATAAATAAATAAAATCATAAAATATAAGTTGTGCCATTGTAACCCATAAGATGTACTTTGGAAATTTATATTCATTAAATAAAAGTTAAAAAATAAGTTGTTTGTAGATGTGTGGATTGATTGATTGTCCCACTGCCCACACGTCTATTTTTGATTGATTGTCCCACTGCCCACACGTCTATTTTGTGTTTTTTGCTTGTATGCCATTACCAGTCTGTTTTGATCTTAAGTGCCCTATGGAAGCCTTGAAATCTGATACTATGATGATTCTGGCTTTGTTTTTTTGTGTCAGATTGCTTTAGCTATCTGAGGTCTTATGCTTCCATTTTAATTTTAGAGTCACTTTTTCTTCTAGGTCTGAGAAGAATGCCACTGGTATTTTGATTGAGATCACACTAAGACTCTTAAGTTGCTTTAGGTATTCTGAAAACTTTGATGATATTACCTCCTCAAATCCGTGATGAACAGAGACGATTTTTTGATTTTTGGTGTATGTCTTCTATTTAATATTTTGTAATTTTATTGTAGGAGTATTTGACATTCTTGGTTACATTTATTCCAAGGCATTCAATTGTTTCTGTATCTTATCTCAGATGTTTCCTTAACAAGGAGATAAAGATGTTTTCCTACATTTCCTTTTACTAATTCTAAGGTTTTACTTTTCAGGCGTTAATTTGGTAATCTACCTATAATGGCTTACTTCTAGAAGTGTTGTGCAGAGGGGAAGTTTTATAAGGAAAATTCCGGAATGTAACAGATGGCAGGTTTTAAAGGATTCGTAGAATTATGCCAACTGTCTAAGCAATGAAAGGATGTATCAGGAAGGGAGAGCAGCAAAAGTGGTAGTGAGAAGTCTTCCAACTGCTGCTTCACTCCCCAGCTGGCTGCAACGGCCAAAGGAAGCCTGGATCCAGGAGCCAGGAGCTTCTTCCAGGACTCCCACCTTGGGTGCAGGGACCCAAGGTCCTGGCTGTCTTCTACTGCTATATATAGAGTGAGAGAGAGGAGGGTGGGGCTGGGAAGATGGTCTAGGCAGGATCAGAAACAAGATATTGGGATGAACAATACCAAGTGGATAAGGAGAGGAGAATAGGAGTGCTGTAATATGATCCACAATTAGCCCAGGGCAAGACAGATGTGGTAGAAGCACTGGAACTAGAACAGGAGAGGCAGTTTAGTTCGGTTCCAGAAGACACCATCTTTCCAGTTCGAAACTGTTGAAACACTGGATAGGAGCCTGCCTACACAAACATGTTGAAAGTGCTGTCTAGTACCTGGCACATAAAGGCTGACATGGATGCACATTTGTCATTTACAAAATTCTTCGTACAGATGATTGCGATTACCCCATTTCTATTAGTAGTGTTTTTAATTGCAACTCAAGTAATCATTGTGTAAGGACAGGTGATACCGTAAGGGATGTTGAATCCTGTGATTTTCATCTAATGACATCAAGTGTTGTGCTTTAGAACATAGCTATTCAGTATGAATTAGAGAAAACTGGGAAACATCCATGCAGAATTATTCACATTTTGCTTAGAGTTCCTTTCACAGTACAACGCAGACATGTATGTATAGTCACAACAGAGATTGTGTGCACTGTCTTGCCTGAAATATTTTATATCTGTCCTTCATGAAAGTTTCTCAGCTTGTGATTTAAATCCTAGGGCAAATGGAACAAGCCTCTCATCACCTAACATGAAAATAACCACAGTAAATTAACACTAGCTTATATGTTTTACTCATCATGCGAGGGAGTGTCAGTCTCGTATTGTAGAGAAGGAAGGCAACAAAAGGATTGATTGATTGATTTGAAAGTTTGAGTTAGAGCCATAGAGAGAGATAGAGAGAGGGAGAGAAAGAGAGAGAATCTACCATCCACTGTCTCACTTCTCTGATAGATGCATCAGCCGGTGGCTGGTACCAGGCCAAAACCAGGAGCAGCCAGTAGCTTCTTCCTAGTCTCCCATGAGGGTAGTTGGGTCACAGGCACTTGGGCCAACTTCTACTACTTTTCCTCAGGCCATTATCCGGGAGCTGAATTGGAAGTAGAGAATCTGGGACATGAACCGCTGCCCATATGGGATCCAGTGGTGAAAGGGGTGGCTGTACACTCTTCACCACAGTGCTGGCCCCAGGTTTTCAATTCTGATTTGGCATGATTGCATGAACACAGATACTTTGGGGTCTCAAATGTCTGAATTTCCATTGCCAATATATGAGTGTTAAGGAAAGCTAATGCAAAAAAAAAAAAACTTTACTGATTGAAATAAACTGTTTTCTATAAGAGTTATTGATATTCTCAATTATATTCACAATACATATAGATATAATATTTTCTCTGAAGAGTAGTGCATATTTTATTTTTATTTTTTTATTTTCCTCACATAGGGAAGAAATTATGCTAATTTATTGGCAAGATTATCTTCATATAAAGACCACTGATCATGGTTTCAGTAATTTTTTGGTTCATTTAGATCCATCTTAAAATCCTGAAACATGTTGAATATATTTTGAGCTTGCTGACCTGGGTAGGGCCCATCTACTTTTTGTAAACTGTATTTATAAATTATGAGTTTTACTTAGGTCATTTATGAGGAACACAGTTTGTATTGCTCAAAATTTACAGTAAGTTTTATTAGAGAAGATATGCAATAACAAAGAATATGAAAGAATATGTAGTTGTACTACCCACTTCTTTATTTGTCTTTTTTTTCCCTTTGGTGTCTTGCCTATACATTCATTCAGTGTCCTCATTTGTCTAGCTGGCTAGTCTCTCTATTTCTCCATTTTATCCCTGTGCCCATTGTCTCTCCCTTCATCATTCCCTCCATTGTCATAGTATAAATTCCTCCTATCTTGTTTTACACTCAAAATGCCCATCTATCCATTCATCTAGACATCCATTTCCTACTTCTCTCTAATTAGGAAACATGGGTAATTAAACACCAAACAAGGATGGCACTACAAAGGGACAAGTATAGGTGAACTCAGATAAAAGAGATGCAAAATTCCTAAATCCACAGATAGTCCCAAAACACTTGGAACAGCATATGATAAGCAATTGTTTTACTGTCAATAAATGTGTAACATTATCAATAAAACCTTTAAAAGTACAAGGTAAAATGAAAATAATCACTTCAATGGATGCTAAGACTTAACTTGATAAAATGTTTATATAAAAAAGATTTACATATTTACTTACTTCAAAAGCAGAGATGGAGACGGACAGTTTCTCTGGTTTACTCCCCCAGTGGTCACAGTAGATAGGGCTGGTCCAAGCAGGAGCCGGGATCGATCCAGAAACTCTATCCAGATTTCTCACATAGGTAGCAGGGCTAAAAGTACTTGGACCCTACTACATTGCTTTCCCATGTATGTGAGCAGGGAGCTGGATTAGAAGCAGGGGAACTGGGACTCAAACTGTATTCCATTATGGGATGCTGACATTGTATGTGGTGATTTATACTTCCGGACCACGTCCCTGGTCCTTCTTTGAACATATCTCTTTAAACTTGCTACATATTTGTAACGGAAGGCAGTGTTTTAATTTGATAAAGCATGTAGCCTCAAAATGGAAAGCATGTTCCATCTGTGATGGTAAAATAATCAGCAGCTTTCCCATGTATAAAGCATATAACAGAAGGAAGCCCATTCTCCATACTACAATCAGGCATAGAATTAGCAATATAAATTACAGAAGAAATACAAGAGAAAAAGGAGGAGACAGAGAAGATAGAGATCACATATCTTGATAGTCCAAGATACTCCATTATCAAATATAGGATCTAACAGTTCCTTCAGTATACAACACATCCTATAAATGGGTAAGCAAAAACGTGATAAGAAATACATTGTATGTGTGTGTATATGCAATATAAAAATAAGCATAAAGCCATAAATTGTATGTATGTTGCATATAAAATAAGGTACAAATGTGTAATGTTGAGAAAAGATGATGAGAGAAGGATAATTGGAAAGGTATATCTGTCCGTGAGTTTGAAAATTCACTATTGAACATTGATTAGTTTTCCTTCAAGTTAAACTGTAAATTCAATACCTTATGGCCCACATTGAGGAATATTTATAATATACCATATGATGGGCCAATTATACAGACCACATTAAAGAAAATTCACAGAATTATCCTAAGGAAAATTATAAATAAACATATGAATCAGTAGGACAGTATTGTACCACCGTCAACACATGCTACATTCAGCATATTGAAAGTATAAACCTTCCTTGGGGAAAATCTCAATGAAATAGATTCAGGGTTCAGAAACACATGACATCTTGTAATACCTGACTGCAAAAATTGTGTGGGTTTGTTTTATGAAATCACAAGTCATCCCAGCACAAAGCACATATGTTTCCTGATAGCTTTTACAATAATAATGTATCACTTGGAGATTTAATGCAGTAAAGTAGCCCGGAACTGGAGGCCAAAATTGAAAAGATGTCCTGAATCACCCTGACCCTCCCCTTGGCCCAGTGGTACACAGGCAGGAAAGTGACTCAGACATGCACCATCATGCTGAATGTCAGGAACTTGGTTTCATGAAATCTGTCGGGCAGGTTCCCGACTGGGAAAGCCATGGTGACTTCCCAGGTCCGAGTGACAGGTATCCCATGGCAGAGAAGAAAACAGTGACTGAACCTCGTTGCACATGGTGATACTATGACCATGATCAAAATGTGCTTCTGCATCATAAAGAAGAGAGGTTACAGGCCCGATTCCACAGCCATTTGGATCCAGAAAGAGATGAGAATGATGAAGCTAGGTGCCTTAGTAATAATTTTTAAAAAAAGGTAGGTGTCCCTTATCATTTTTCTTTCAGCAGTGACCTTTGAATGCTGAGTCAGAGTAATTACGTTGGGCAGAGCAGTGGAAATAGGCACAGTGAAAATAAGTCCAAATATGTTCTCCCGGAGATTGCCCATTGTGACGGGACAGTAATTTTAAAGGGAAGAGCAGAGTAAACAGAAGTTGAGGAAGATGAGCAAGATGTAGCTTGGGAGACTGTTATTTGCAGGAGTTTTTAGAGGTATTGATATCACTGCATGTGAGCCTTCTGGCAATCTGGACACTTAAGACACTAATCCATAACTGGTGAGAAATGAAAATTGTCATTAGCTCAGCGTCAGCAAGTTGCTCTTATTCATAGCCTCCACTACCAAGAACCACATTGAACTAGTTGTCTCAAAATGTCTTCTCCTGTTTATCTGGACAACAAGTAAAAGAAGGCTATTTTGGGAGCAGCGGTGTAGTGCAGCAGGTGAAAGCCCCAACCTGCAGCCTTGGCATCCAGTATGTGCGCAGGTGCAGTCTCAGCTGCCCACATCCAATCCAGCTCTCTGCTGTTGCATGTGGGAAAGTAGTGGAGGATGGACCAAATCCTTGGGCATCTGAAATCATGTAAGAGACCCAGAGGAGGCCCCTGGCTTTGGTTCAGCTCAACTTTGGGCGTTATGGCTATTTGGGGCATGAACCGGCAGATGAAAATCTTCCTTCCTCTCTCTCTCTCTCTCTCTCTCTCTCATTCTCTCTCTCTTTCCCTCCCTATCTTTTCAACAAATAAATCTTTAAAGAAAAGAAGGCTTTTTAGGAAACATTCCAAAATTCATAGTGGCATCTTTTTCATGATAAGGGAAAGAATGCTATTATATCTTATTTACTTAACTAGCATGTTCATAAGAACAATTTTTTTTATTCTCAAAAAGCACATATATACATATACTACTGAATTTTTCTATGCTGTGTTCTAGGTTTATTCAGCAGCGAACAAGCAAGCAGTAAGAAACCATCATGAGACAAATAATTTTCTAATGTTTAGGGAAATAAATGCGACCAATAATACTTTATATTAGTTGAGTAATGCTTAGTACCGTAAAACAAATTTTAAATTCTTTCACACAACATGTTGGAAGTTTTACTGTGGTTGATCACTCACTAGATCATATTTGAGGGTACTGACAGTTCCCCAATACTGATTTTTTATAGTTGGAACGATGCTATATGTCTTTGCTAGTTTCAGTCTTCTAAGTGCTTTTCCATAGTTTATTTATTTTTAAGGTATACCATTTTCTGAAATTTCATTGCATTTGTTTAAACAGCTGGCCAACAGAGAAGAATGCAGGTGAATGTGCATACACAAGCACACACATTTTTTCATTGCTAGTTTATTCCTCATGTCCCAGCAACAGCTGGGCCTGTAAAAACTGGCTATTTAGGTCAATGCTCCATCTCATAAGTGGGTGTTTGTTTCCTTGTTGTAGAGTTTCTTGATCTCTTTATGGAATCTAGTTATTAATCTTTTATCAGTTGCATAATTTGCAAATATTATTTCCATTGGGTCGGTTGCCTCTTCACTTTCCTTACTTTTCCTTTTCAAGTAGGGAAACTTGCCAATTTGATGTAATCCCAATTGTTAATTTTGGCTTTGACTGCCTTTGCCTCTGGGTCTTTTCCAGGAAGCCTTTGCCTATGCCTACATCTTGCATGGTACCTTGGATGTTCTCTAATAATTTGATGATGTCGGGTCATAGGCTTAGATCTTTCATCCATGTTGAGTGGATTTTTGTGTAAGGTAGGGGTCTTGCTTCATGATTCTTGTTTTACAGCACCATTTATTGAATAGACTGTCCTTGTTCCAGGAATTGGTTTTAGATCCTTGATCAAATATAAGTTGGCTGTAGATGTTTGGGTTGATTTCTGGTATTTCTCTTCTGTCTATGGCCTGTCCATCTGTTTCTGTACCAGTACTATGCTGTTTTGATTATAAATGCCCTGTAGTATGTCCTGAAATCTGGGATTGTAATGTCTTCAGCTCTGTTTTTGTTGTACAGTATTGCTTTTGCTATTTGAGGTCTCCTGTGCCTCCATATGAATTTCCAGATCATTTTTCCGAGATCTGAGAAGAATGTCTTTGGTATTTTGATTGGTATCGCATTGAATCTACAAATTGCATATGGGAGAAAGGACATTTTGATGATATTGATTCTTCCAACCCATGAGCATGGAAGATTTTTCCATTTTTTCGATATCCTCTTCTATTTCTTTCTTTAAGATTTTGTAATTCTCATCCTAGAGATCCTTGGCAGCCTTGGTTAAGTTTATTCTAAGGTGTTTGATTGTTCTTGTAGCTGTTGTGAATGGAATTGATCTCGAAGTTCTTTCTCAGCTGTGGCATTGAATGTGTATACGAAGGTTGTTGATTTTTGTGCATTGATTTTAATTCTTCTACTTTTCAAAATCTTCTCTGAGTTCCAGTGGTCTCTGAGTAGAGTCCTCAGCATCCCCTAAATAAAGAAGCATATCATCTGCAAAGAGGGGTAGTTCATCTTCTTCCTTCCATATTTGTATCTCTGATTTCCTTTTCTTGCCTAATGGCTCTGGCTAAAACTTCCAGTAGTATATTGAATAGCAGTGGGGAGAAGGACATCTCTACCTGGTACCAGTTCTCAGAGGAAATGCTTCCAACGTTTCCCCATTCAATAGATGCTCTCCGTGGGTTTTTTGATAAACTGCCTTGATTGTGTTGAGGAATGTTCCTTCTATCCCCAATTTGCTTGAAGTTTTCATCATGAAAGGGTGTTGTCATTTATCAAATGCTTTCTCTGCCTCTATTGAGATATTCATATGGTTTTTATTCTGCAGTTTGTTTAGGTGGTGTATCACATTGATTGTTTTGCGAATGGTGAACCATCCTGCCTACGAGGGATAAATCCCACTTGGTCTGAGTGGGTGATCTTTCTGATGTGTTGTTGCATTCTATTGGCCAGAATTTTATTGAGGATTCTTGTGTCTATATTCATCAGGGAAACTGGTCTGTGATTCTCTTTCTCTGCTGCATCTTTTTCAGGTTTAGGAATCAAGATGATGCTGGCTTCACAGAAGGAATTTGTGAGGACTCCCTCTCCTTCAGTTGTTCTGAATAGTTTGAGAAGAATTGGAATAGTTCTTCTGTAAATGTCTGATAAAATTCAGCAGTGAATCCATCCGGTCCTGGGCTTTTCTTTGTTGGGAGGGGCTTTATTACTGATTCAATTTCTGTCTCAGTTATGGGTTTGTTTAGGTTTTCTGTGTCTTCATGGTTCAATTTAGGTAGGATGCAGGTGACCAGGAATCAATCCATTTCTGATAGATTTCCCAATTTGCTGGCATACAAGTCCTGTAGTAATTTCTGATGATCCTTTTTTTATTTCTGTGGTGTCTGTTGTTAACATTTCCTTTTTCACCTCTGATTGTATTCAAATGAGACTTCTCTCTTCTTTTTTTTTTACTTATTTGGGCCATTGGTGTATCAATTTTGTTTATTTTTTCAAAAAGCCATTTCTCGGGGGCCTGCACCGTGGCTTACTTTGTTAATTCTCCACCTGTATGCCAGCATCACTATAGGGCACCAGGTTCTAGTCCTGGTTGCTCCTCTTCCAGTCCAGCTCTCTTCTGTTGCGCAGGGAAGCAGTGGAGGATGACGCAAATGCCCGGGCACCTGCATTGCATGGGGGACCAGGAAGAAGTACCTGGCTCCTGGCTTCAGATTGGTGCAGCACTGGCTATAGCTGCCATTTGGGGAGTAAACTAACAGAAGAAGACCTTTCTCTCCCTCTCTCTCTTACTGTCTAACTCTGTCAAAAAAAAGCAGCTCTTTGTTTTGTTGAGCTTTGTGGTAAAATTGTCCAAACACGCCTTGTAGTTTCTGAGGACAGCAATAATGCTCTTTTTAAATTTCTGTTTTCTGAGTTAAACTAGGAGCGTTTCTGAGGTGGAGCTTTGCAATATTAAAATAGATTCCGACCACAGTCAAAATAAGCAAATGAATATATAATTTTTACTTAACGTGTTCTTACCACACATGTTTATTTCTTGCTCCTCCTTTAAAATCCACTATCTTAAGACGTGACTCTTCTCATTGTTCACTGTGTCATACTGAGATACCATAAACCTGATTCCTTCTGAAATATTTTCAGCTTTTCACCTGAATAGTTGTCATATCCACTTGTGAACTCATAGGATACACTGGAATTTGTCATTTCCATTTTACAGGAATTCTCAGTAACTTATGTCACTCTTATATACTTGCTTCTTTATGAAGCTTTTTTCCCTTAGTTTGTTGAATCCATCCTTTGATTTTGCTTCATCCTTCTGGGTCTCTTTATCAACATATGGTTCTTCTTCCAAAACATTACCTGTGGGATTTCCTGAAGTTTGGTATGAAAATCCTATTCATTTTCACTCATTTGCTCCTATATTCAACTCTCTGCTCCAAAGACTTCCGATAGCCTGTATCCAAACCAGGTCTCTCCCATAGTCTTCATTTTAATTTGATGTGTGGGGGTTCTTCAGCATTTGTTGAAGTGTGTATTTTGAAGAAATGAAGATGAAAATCCATGTATAAAAACAAGCTATTCTTTAATTTTATTTTCCCATAAACTCTTTGATGCCTTCTTGAATTTAAGGATATTAAAATTAGATTTTTAAACTCAGCTCAAATTCTTTTTTTTTAAACTTTTATTTAATGCATATAATTTTCCAAAGTACGACTTATGGATTACAATGGCTTCCCCCTCATACCATCCCTCCCACCCACAACCCTCCCCTTTCCCACTCCCTCTCCCCTTCCATTCACATCAAGATTCATTTTCGATTATCTTAATATACAGAAGATCAGCTTAGTATACATTAAGTATGGATTTCAACAGTTTGCTCCCACACAGAAACATAAAGTGAAAAATAATAGATGATTTTTTTTAAATGCTGATGAAATCAGATCAGACCTATTGTCATGTTTAATCCCAGTGAGAGTCAAGTTGGGAGTTGATAATTTCTTTTTTTTTTTTTTTACAGAGGATCAGTTTAGTATGCATTAAGTAAGGATTTCAACAGTTTGCACCCCCATAGAATCACAAAGTGAAATATATTGTTTGAGTACTTGTTATAGCATTACATCTCAATGCACAGCACATTAAGGACAGAGATCCTACATGAGGAGTAAGTGCACAGTGACTCCTGTTGTTGACTTTACCAATTGACACTCCTGTCTATGGCATCAGTAATCTCCCTATGCTCCAGTCATGAGTTTCCAAGGCTATGGAAGCCCTCTGAGTTCTCCGACTCTTATCTTGTTTAGACAAGGTCATAGTCAAAGTGGAGGTTCTCTCCTCCCTTCAGAGAAAGGTACCTCCTTCTTTGATGACCTGTTCTTTCCACTGGGATCTCACTCGTGGAGATCTTTTGCCAGAGTGTCTTGGCTTTCCATGCCTGAAATACTCTCATGAGCTCTTCAGCCAGATCCGAATGCCTTTAGGGTTGATTCTGAGGCCAGAGTGCTATTTAGGACATCTGCCATTCTATGAGTCTGCTGAGTATCTCACTTCCCATGTTGGATCACTCTCCCCTTTATTTACTCCATCAGTTAGCGTTAGCAGGTACTAGACTTGTCTCTGTGCTCCCTTTGACTCCCAGTCACTTCACCATGACCAACTGTGAACTGAAACTGATCACCTGGAACAGTGAGATGGCATTGGTACATGCCACCTCGATGGGATTGAATTGGAATCCCCTGGTATGCTTCCAACTCCACCACTTGGGGCAAGTCAGCCTGAGCATGTCCCAAATTATACATCTCTTCCCTCTCCCATTCCCACCACCATGTTCAACAGGCATCACATTTCAGTTAATTTTCAACACTTAAGAATAACTGTGCATCAATTACAGATCTAAACCAGTCATATTAAGTAGAACAGATAAAAAAAAACTACTAAGAGGGATAATGTATTAAGTTGTTCATTAACAGTCAGGGCTATGCTGATCAAGCCACCATTTCCCATAGTGTCCACCTCACTCCAACAGGTTTCCCTCTTGGTGTTCAGTCAGTCGTCACCGATCAGGGAGAACATATGGTATTTGTCCCTTTGGGACTGGTTTATTTCACTCAGCATGATGTGTTCCAGATTCCTCCATTTTGTTGCAAATGACTGGATTTCGTTGTTTCTTACTGCGGTATAGTATTCTAAAGAGTACATATCCCATATTTTCTTTATCCAGTCTACCGTTGATGGGCATTTAGGTTGGTTCCAGGTCTTAGCTATTGTGAATTGAGCTGCAATAAACATTAGGGTGCAGACCTCTTTTTTGTTTGCCAATTTAAATTCCTTTGGGTAAATTCCAAGGAGTGGGATGGCTGGGTCGAATGGTAGGGTTATATTCAGGTTTCTGAGGAATCTCCAGACTGATTTCCATAGTGGCTTGACCAGTTTGCATTCCCACCAACAGTGGGTTAGTGTCCCTTTTTCCCCACATCCTCGCCAGCATCTGTTGTTGGTAGATTTCTGCATGTGAGCCATTCTAACCGGGGTGAGGTGAAACCTCATTGTGCTTTTGATTTGCATTTCCCTGATTGCTAATGACCTTGAACATTTTTTCATGTGTCTGTTGGCCATTTGGATTTCCTCTTTTGGAAAATGTCTATTGAGGTCCTTGGCCCATCTCTTAAGTGGGTTGTTGGTTTTGTTTTTGTGGAGTTTCTTGATCTCTTTGTAGATTCTGGTTATTAACCCTTTATCTGTTGCATAGTTTGCAAATATTTTTTCCCATTCTGTCCGTTGTCTCTTCACTCTCCTGACTGAACTCAGCTCAAATTCTTTCATCTTTATTCACTAATGAGTTCCCATTGACCTGGCTTCATAAACTAGAACCCTTAGGCTTACGCTAAGGACTCATTGCTTCCTCAAAACCCTATACTTAAAACAGCAATATGCCTTTTTTTATTTGTTACACATCCTGAAATTTGTCCTGTTCAGATAACTTTTCAGCTTGATACTGATCTCCAGTTTTCCTCAACTTCAAAGAAACCATCCATTAGTGTCTCAAATAGCACTATTCTTTCATTTGTAGAGACTGCAGTGATCTTCCTCTCTTATGTATGTGTATATATATATATATATATATATATGTATATATAATATGCCTTTTCTTCTAAAAACTTCACTCCTCTATGTAGCATGCTTTCATTACCAAAAACACATGCTTCCTACCTCACATTTTCTTTTATTAGAGTTCCTATGGAAATATAAAACTTTGTTTCAGAGAACGTTTGCTAACACTTCATTGAACAGTGAATTCATAGCTGCGATCTTTATGACAGTGTAAGCTCTGAGGACTTTTTATTTTGACAGACATTTAAAGAGAGAGGCACAGACACACTCACAAACACACACACTCACACGCACACACACACACACACACAGAGCCTTTCATCTGCTTATTTACGCCCCCACATGGCCTCAGTGGCCACAGGGAGCAGGAGCTGAGCTAAAGTCAGGAGCCAGGAGCTTCGTTCAGGTCTCCCCTGCAGGTGCAGGGGCCCAAGCACTTGGCCCGTAGCCCATTGTTTTCCCAGGCCTTAGCATAGAGATGGATCAGAAGGAGGCCAGCCAGGACTCAAACCAGTGCCAATATAGGATGCTGCTGCTGCAAGGCAATGCTTTACCCACTGTGCCAATGCACCACCACCACCCCAAAATTATTTAGAAACAAGGTCTTATATCATTTAAGATGGTGTTTACAGTGATTTATGAAGAATCCAGTAAGTATAAAATGTTCAGTAAATGGCTGTTAAATGAATTTAGTTACCACATTTTATTTGCGTATAAAGAATTCATGTTGGTTCCAATAATTTGGGTTACAATGTAAACCGAAAAAGAAAAGATTCATTGTTCAAAATTCTATGGTGTTTTCATTGTATTACTATATTTAAAATATGACCGTATGGCCGGCACTGCGGCTCAGTAGGCTAATCCTCCACCTTGCGGCACCGGCACACCGGGTTCTAATCCCAGTCGCCACACCGGATTCTGTCCTGGTTGCCCCTCTTCCAGGCCAGCTCTCTGCTATGGCCAGGGAGTGCAGTGGAGGATGGCCCAAGTACTTGGGCCCTGCACCCCATGGGAGACCAGGAGAAGCACCTGGCTCCTGCCTTCGGATCAGCGCAGTGTTCCGGCCAAAGCGCGCTGGCCACAGTGGCCATTGGAGGGTGAACCAACGGCAAAAGGAAGACCTTTCTCTCTGTCTCTCTCTCTCACTGTCCACTCTGCTTTTCAAAGAAAGAGAAAAGAAGTAGACCATGGGCCATTTGAGGCCTGCCAAATTTGGCACAGAAGGTTGGTCTACCTGTGAATAATGGTAATATCTGTATGGGTTGCAGTGATTCTCAGAATTTGATTCATAATTGCTAAAAATCTCTGAACAGAAGTCATATGTGGATAGATGCTGATAATCAGAAAAAAATGTTTTATAATAGAGTTGATTGGGAAGAGGCATCATCAGTAACCATAAAGCTATACAAATGTTGGTAGTTCTTTTTTCTTTTAATTTTTTTAAAAACTTTTATTTAATGAATATATACATTTCCAAAGTACATCTTATGGATTACAATGGCTTCCCCCCCATAACGTCCCTCTCACCCGCAACCCTCCCCTTTCCCACTCCCTCTCCCCTTCCATTCACATCCAGATTCATTTTTCTTTATATACAGAAGATCAGTTTAGCATACATTAAAGAAAGATTTCAACAGTTTGCTCCCACACAGAAACATAAAGTGAAAAATATTGTTTGAGTACTAGTTATTGTGGGGAACCGCAGGCTGGCCACCTGTGGGAACTTCCTCACTTTGCTGTTTGCATGGCCTGTTGTAACAGCTTGTGCAAAACAAGTTAAGGAAGTGCTAGCTGCTGAGAAAAACAAGTCAAGGAAGTGCTAACCACAGGATGTCCTGAAGACACACAAACAACCCCGATGGAGCAAGATGAACTTTCGACCTGAGGCACTATGTGCCCTTCAACTTGATTGGACTGTGCCTGCATGGACTGCATGTGAACAGACTTGCCATTGGCTGTGAGCGTCCTGCAAGGGGAACCTAGGGTATATAATGGGGATAGTATTGTGTAGGGGGAGGAGGGCTTGGCTTCTTTTCTTTTGCCTTGCATCTGGATGAATAAAGTTCCATGAGAACCGAGTAAGCAGCAATCGTGTCTTTACTATGCTGGACTCTCGCGGGCGAGCGTACGGCAAGTTATAGCATTAAATCTCAATGTACAGTACACTAAGGACAAAGATCCTACATGACGAGTTAAGTGCACACTGACTCCTGTTGTTGACTTAACGAATTGATCACTCTGCCTTTTTAACATGACACCAATCATCACCCCTTGCTGCCTAACTCCAACTTCTTATGGCTCAAATGTCCTTTGGCAGATGGCCTTAGATAAATTTCAAGAATTGCATGTATGTGACGACGGGCATATATTCTGTTTCTTTTTTTGGAAAGGCAGGCTTGGACTGGTGAAAATAGGTTCAAAATAGTACAGTTGGTCCCTGGGAAAACACGCATCTCATGATTTTTTTGTTCTACTCTGGATAACGCACTCTTTTCCTGAATTCCCTGAGTAGTTAAGACACAGTGTAGACTGGCTTACATCTAACCAACACTGGCGTGCTGATGATCATCTGACTGCTAAAATATGGGGTGAAGGGATATTTATGTCAGAGATTTGGATTACGTGAAAACAATTTTTCAGTATAAAAATCATTGCTTGGACCAAAGTCAACTTTATTTTTAACCGTAGTTACCATTTAGAGTTGCTGTAAATTCTCTGGTCTCATGGCATTGATCCGTGGCTACTTTCTCCATCGTATGGTGAATTAGAAATCTAAACTTTATCTTCCTCTGATTACCACATCCCTGACAAGTAGGAAGGAAACATTTCTTATCCTCAGCAATTGTAGTTACTTAAAAAAGCTAAAAATATTTCAAGTCAAACATGTGCACCTACCATCTGACTGAGTGGGAGGATTACTTAGTTTACTCTCTGTCAGCACTGTGGTTGAATTCTGGAGATACAGTGTATAAGAAGTCAGTGTTAACTAATTTTTGTGTAACAGAAGTGACAAGAACTGCATTAGAACAGAATGATTATAGGCAGAAATTAAGTTGTGATTTTGGTTGGCATGTAACTGAGCTCTCACCACTCTGAACAGTTTGTATCCTGTGAACCAACTGAAGACTTGAAGGATGCTTTCTGT
Source organism: Oryctolagus cuniculus (assembly GCF_051225735.1). NCBI lineage: Eukaryota > Metazoa > Chordata > Mammalia > Lagomorpha > Leporidae > Oryctolagus > Oryctolagus cuniculus. Next base: position 9,250,832 of record NC_142889.1, read on the forward strand.
GTTATCTTCCAGGAGGCATTATTTCAAGGTGTGATTTTCAGAATGCTTTATATCTAGCAGTTTATTCAAATATAAAAACCAGAAACGCTGTATTTTGCTTTGTGCAATAAATGTGCCACTGCAATTTTTTGTCCTTTTGTAAATGGAAACTAAATTGAAATTCCCTGGGTGGCAGTTTGCTAGTTTGACGGAACCTGGTGTAGATTGTTTTTTCTCTCAACAATAAGTGCTTTTTATTCTATTTTGTGAATTCACATTTTCTTCAGTGAGTTTCATATAGCTGAGCTTATGTGTGTAGATTCAGGTAAATATTCAGGGTCATAAGTTTAGTGATAAGTCTTTTGTGGGTACCTCCCACACCTTCAGACCACAGGGGAATTTTGCAACTTGAAAGCAACAAATTACTTTTTTGAACATGTATTATTCAACAGGCAGAGCAACACATCAAGGGAAAGGCAAGAGGAAGGGAAGGAGAGGGGAAAAGGAAGAGGAGGAACTTCCATCTGTTGGCTCACTCCCCCCCGATGGCCTGAGTAACCAGGTATAAACCAGGTCGCAGCAGAGATAAGAACTCCACTCTGATCTCCAGTATCAGTGGGAGAGAACCAAGTACTTGAGACGTCATCTGCTAGTTTACCAGGCACATTATCAGGGGGTTGGATTTGAAGCAGAGGTTCTGGCCCTTGAACAAACTGCCCGGGCATGGGATGCCAGCATCACAAGCAACAGTGTTAATTTACTGTGCCAAAACTGTGGGCCTACCGTCACCCATATGGACTTTATGGACTTTATCAAACTCTTCAACGAAATTGTCATTAGTTCAGACTCAAAACTCTCCTAAATCTCCCTACTGTGTTCCAAGTATAAGGCAGAAGAACATGATTGAAGTATAAGAAATGTAAAGGAAATAGGTAAGCCTTTTTAAACACTGATGCTGCAGAGTCTTTCAGATATCTCCTACAATCTCATGTGGAATATCACGCTACGTAACCACGTTTTGGAGTTGCTTAACCAGTGACAAGTTTTTTAACATCTTTGAGTATCAGTTAGCTCTGCGTGCAGGGCAGGACATTACCCTGGGGCATAATACGCATTTCATATGTAGGTAATTGCTACCATTGTTGCTAGTATCATTATCATTGCCTTTACTCTTTCAGAGTCCTCCCTTCTGCTCTGAGTGAATTAAGGCTCTAAAGCTCCTTGCAGTTTCCTGTTTCCCTGCAGTAGTCACTTTCTAGACCTTTATGTTGTCTGTTCTCTAGCTTAATTGCTTCAGAGCTATTGAGTTCCTGTGTTCTGGGCATCTGCAGTCACTCAGCACAACCTCAGAAAATGATCTGCTCATGTTTACACCCAAGCTGGGCCCTTCTTTTTTTTTAATTTTGTTTGAGAACTACCGCTCCATGCATTTAATATATACAGATGCGAGATCATGATGCTTCTCTCCCCACTACCTCCCTACCACTCATACTTCCTCTTTCTTCTTCCTCCTTCTTCCTTTACCCTTCTTATTTTTACAGAGATCAATTTTCAGTTAATTGATATATTCGAAACATTACCCTACACCGGGTATGAAGAAAAAAACAAAGGAAGTAAAGAACAAACAAACAAACAAACAAACAAGAAAAACATCGTTTCCACATAGTCAAGGCAAGGGCTGTTCCGACTCAGCACATCTCAAAGTGTAAGGCTGGCTTCCATAGATTACATTTTAAGTTCTCTTTTGGCACAACACAGAGAGATCATATGGAATTTGTCCCTTTGTGACTGGCTTATTTCACTAAGTCTAACGGTTTCCAGTTGCATCTACTTTGCTGCAAATGAGGGAGGTTTTAGGAGTCTGGACATGGAGTGTGATTAGCAGTCTGTCGTGCATGTTATAATCACCACCATTATTGGTATTTGCTCTGTAGGTACGAGGCAAGTTTCCATTTAATGATGTGATTTGAGATGTGTCATTAAAGTTTGATTCTCAGCTTTCTCAGTTCTGAAACACTGTTCTTAGAGGATGAGGAAGATCAAGCGAAATAATCAGCTTAAAAGATTCAGCAACGTGCCTAGTACCTACAGAGCAAACTAAATGGTGGCCTCACCACAGTGCTACATTACCTACTCTGTTAGACTCATCATCCACTAATGCAGATATTGCGCTGATCCGATGGCAGGAGCCAGGTACTTATCCTGGTCTCCCATGGGGTGCAGGGCCCAAGCACCTGGGCCATCCTCCACTGCACTCCCTGGCCACAGCAGAGAGCTGGCCTGGAAGAGGGGCAACCGGGACAGAATCCTGCACCCCAACCAGGACTAGAACCCGGTGTGCCGGCGCGGCTCAGGAAATTGATTTTCTGCCATCTTTGTGGGAGATCTCAATTGAGATCCCTGCTGCTCGCTTCTGATCTTTTGGGGAACGAAAAAGCAGAGGAGAGCCTCCCGGTCTGTGTGTCTGAATCTCTCTAAAATAGAAACACAGATAGCCATTTCTCCTTCCCTCTCACCTGAAACTTCTAGTTCACAGCTCCTGCTCTAACACTGAATGCTCTGCTGCTTTGTGTCCTTCTCAGACACCCAGTAATATGCACCACAGTAAATATTCTCCTATGGATGTAGGATGATGCACTGGTAGTTAGTCCCTGTGGTTTCTTCTCCACATTTTTTATTCTTTTTTAAAAACTTTTATTTAATGAAAATAAATTTCCAAAGTGCAGCTCATGGATTACAATGGCTTCACCCCCCCATAACTACCATCCCACTCCTACCCCTCCCATCCCCCGCTCTCTCTCCCCTTCCATTCACATCAAAATTCATTTTCAATTCTCTTTATATACAGAAGATCAGTTTAGCATATATTAAGTAAAGATTTCAACAGTGTGCACCCACAAAGAAACACAGAGCAAAAATGTTGTTTGAGTACTAGTTATAGCATTAAATCACACTGTACAGCACATTTATGACAGAGATCCTACATGAGGAGTAAGTGCACAGTGACTCCTGTTGTTGACCTAACAAATTGACACGCTTGTTTATGGCATCAGTAATCACCCTAGGCTCTTGTCATGACTTACCAAGGCTATGGAAGCCTTTTGAGTTCACCGACTCTGATCCTATTTAGACAAGGTCGTAGTCAAAGTGGAAGTTCTCTCCTCCCTTCAGAGAAAGGTACCTCCTTCTTTGATGAACTGTTCTTTCCACTAGGATCTCACTCACGGAGATATTTCATTTAGGTCATTGTTTTCCCCCAGATTATCTTGGCTTTACATGCTGAAATACTCTCATGGGCTTTTCAGCCAGATCCGCATGCCTTAAGGGCTGATTCTGAGGCCAGAGTGCTGTTTAGGACATCCGCGATTCTATGGGTCTGCTGTGTATCTTGCTTCCCATGTTGGATCATTCTCTCCCTTTTTTATTCTATTGGTTAGTATTTGCAGACACTATTCTTGTTTATGTGATCCCTTTGATTCTTAGTCCTATCATTATGATCAATTGTGAATAGAAATTGATCACTCAGACTAGTGAGATGGCATTGGTCCACGCCAACTTGGTGGGATTGAGTTGGAATCCCCTGGTATGTTTCTAACTCTACCATTTGGGGCACGTCAACTTGAGCATGTCCCAAATTGTACATCTCTTCCCTCTCTAATTCCCACTCTTATGTTTAACAGGTATCACTTTTCAGTTAAGTTTCAACACTTAAGAATGACTGTGTATTAATTGCAAAATCAATCAATATTATTAAGGCGAACAAACTAAAAATACTAAGTGGGATAACATATTACATTGTTCATCCACAGTCAGGGTTAGGGCTGATCAAGTCACCGTTTCTCATAGTGTTCATTTCACTTTAAAAGTTTCCTTTTTGGTGCTCGGTTAGTTGTCACCAATCAGGGAGAACATATGATATTTGTCCCTGGGACTGGCTTATTTCACTCAGCATAATGTTTTCCAGATTCCTCCCTTTTGTTGCAAATGACCAGATTTCATTGTTTTTGACTGCTGTATAGTATTCTATAGAGTACATATCCCATAATTTCTTTATCCAGTCTACTGTTGATGGGCATTTAGGTTGATTCCAGGTCTTAGCTATTGTGAATTGAGCTGCAAGAAACATTAAGGTGCAAATTATTTTTTTGTTTTCAATTTCATTTCCTTTGGGTAAATTCCAAGGAGTGGGATGGCTGGGTTGAATGGTAGGGTTATCTTCAGGTTTCTGAGGAATCTCCAGACTGACTTCCATAGTGGCTTGACCAGTTTGCATTCCCACCAACAGTGGGTTAGTGTCCCTTTTCCCCCACATCCTCGCCGGCATCTCCACATTTTAACATGGCTTTGATGAAGAATGGCTGCTGCACAGTTTTCACAAAGGACTGAAGCCTGGGCATTTTCTTTGCCTTGTGGTGATTGAACCCTTGGCCACATTTGCTTTCCATTCTCGCCATGTGAATCGCATTACTGAGGAGCAATGGTTGAGCATGGCAGTGGTAAAACGGTATATTTCTGTGACTATTCTTCAGTTGTTTCCTTGTGGGAACTGGAATTCTTGCCCTTCATTGTCTTCCTTTTCCTTTCCCTTTAATGAGAAGGTACAGAAAAGAGGATAAGGGCAGTGGCTGCTGATGATCCTTTGAGACACACTGGAAGCTTCAAATGTACTGTCAAAGTAGCGCATGATCTGGCAGTTCACACATTTACCTGGGGTTCAAAGACCTATCTTCAAACGCCACATGCACCAAGCATAAAATGCCTGGCTTTGGATTCACTGCTTTCTCTAGAGTTCAAATTCATCTCTGCTTTGAAGTTGAGAAAATTAAGTTGATGGTGCCGCATCATCCATTCAGTACTGGTTTCTGTTTATCTAGTTTCCCTGCAGGGTTTCCTTTTCATGGCTACCATGGATATCTGCATGCTTTTCTTTGTAGGTTGTATTTTGTGGCTGCCAAAGCATGATTTTATCTCTTCATTTGTGTTTTCTATACAGACATGTTTTCCTATCAATTTTTCATGCCAGGAGTGCCAGCATCGCATTGTAGTTAAGAGTGTAAGTGCTGGAATTGTGTCTGTATCACAGAATAATTTTGAGGTTTGGAAAAGGACTTAAAACCTGTGTTTTTGTGGTTATTCCTTAGAGAAGGAAAATGAAAGCATGCATCTTTATAGGGTAATTATCAGAATTAAAGGACAAACTGGTTTCAGATCCGTGAGAGCAGTGAATGACACGTGGCAAGTGCATTGTTGTTATCAATACTGATTTCCACATCTGTTGCAGGGAGTGAAGAGTTTTCTGTAATGTGTGTATGTATGTGTATATATATATATATATATATATATATATAGAGAGAGAGAGAGAGAGAGAGAGAGAGAGAGAGACATATAAAATATATATATTTATACTATATACTACTATATATACATATAGTAAAGAATATATACAGTAACATATATATATACAAATACATATACAATATAAATAAATATATACATATATATTTTACTCTTATCCAATCGGTCAGTTGTTAGTTCTACATCTAACCTTTATGTGATCAATAAAATTCAACTCTAACATTCAGGATTTCTTATCATGTACGCAGGTTACCATCTAAATCAGTTTAAAGTTTAACAGTAATTTGATTTCAAAGAGAGGAAGATGTGGATACACTATTTGACATCAGTTCATCTCCATGCAATCATTCACTTGCTTTTCAAATTACCTTTGCAACTTGAGCTCCACATTCCCTTAATTAATGATTAGGCAACTATAATGCATATTTGTAATACAATACAAAATCTCCCTTGATACTGCATTTGACTTGGTGTTCATCCTTTCTTTGCCGTTGGTTCACCCTCCAATGGCCACCGCGGCCGGTGCGCCGCGCTGATCCGATGGCAGGAGCCAGGTGCTTTTCCTGGTCTCCCATGGGGTGCAGGGCCCAAGCACTTGGGCCATCCTCCACTGCACTCCCTGGCCACAGCAGAGAGCTGGCCTGGAAGAGGGGTAACCGGGACAGAATCCGGTGCCCCGACCGGGACTAGAACCCGGTGTGCCGGCGCCACAGGGTGGAGGATTAGCCTAGTGAGCCGCGGCGCCGGCCTGGTGTTCATCCTTTCTTATTGCTATAATCCTCATAAAGCGCTCAACACAATATCTGATGAGTGTGTAAAATGTTAGTGTTACTCAAATTTATGGGAGACATCTATGGCTGGAGTGTGTAAATGGCAGGTAGGCACTTTGCACAATGAGTTTATTCCATACTAAACTCCCAGTTGGAGTGAAGAGGTTACAGTGGCAGCAGGTGTTAGAGAGATTCTGTATGAAGATGAAGACTGAATAAGAGAAAAAGGCTACAGGCAACCTCTGGATGCTGCAGAGCTTTAGGCTCCTTTCAGGGCTTCCAGTCAGAACCAGTACTACTCACAGCTCCTCATTCCTATATTGCACTTCTGTTCTCCAGAAGCATGCAGCAACACATTGGCATCTTAAGACTCTTGATATCCATAACTAACGGGGGACAGACTTTTATTTTAAGCCAGGGAGACTGCAGTGCTTTTCTGTGTTAGTGAGGGGAAATAAAGTCAGAACATACCTTTCTCTTAGATCTAGATGTAATATAGGGCATGTTTAATTTTTGACAGGCTAATTTCTTTTGCTGTTGAAATATTATGCAGAAATAAGGACAGAGATCCTACATGAGGAGTAAGTGCACAGTGACTCCTGTTGTTGACTTTACCAATTGACACTCCTGTCTATGGCATCAGAAATCTCCCTATGCTCCAGTCATGAGTTTCCAAGGCTATGGAAGCCCCTTGAGTTCTCCTACTCTTATCTTGTTTAGACAAGGTCATAGTCAGAGTGGAGGTTCTCTCCCCGCTTCAGAGAAAGGTACCTCCTTCTTTGATGACCTGTTCTTTCCACTGGGATTGAGATTTAATGCTATAACGAGTACTCAAACAATATATTTCACTTTGTGTTTCTATAGGGGTGCAAACTGTTGAAATCTTTACTTAATGCATACTAAACTGATCCTCTGTAAAAAAAAAAAAAGAAATTATCAACTCCCAACTTGACTCTCACTGGGATTAAACATGACAATAGGTCTAATCTGATTTCATCATCATTTAAAAAAATCATCTATTATTTTTCACTTTATGTTTCTGTGTGGGAGCAAACTGTTGAAATCCTTACTTAATGTATACTAAGCTGATCTTCTGTATATTAAGAAAATCGAAAATGAATCTTGATGTGAATGGAAGGGGAGAGGGAGTGGGAAAGGGGAGGGTAGTGGGTGGGAGGGACGGTATGTGGGGGAAGCCATTGTAATCCATAAATCGTACTTTGGAAATTTATATTCATTAAATAAAAGTTAAAATAAATAAATAAATAAATAAATAAATAAATAAATAAATAAATAAATAAAAGAAATATTATGCAGAATTGAGTTAATAGTAGCCCCAGTCATTAGCCTGTTCAGGAAGGCCCCTGAATTTCCTTGAATTCTGTTGTTCTTTTTTTTTTTAAATCTCTGCTCACCAGTTCTTTCTTGTTGCTCCTCTCCCTTGGCATAGACTTTAATTTAGTTGACCTCATCTCTTAGAAGTTAATTCCAAGGCCGGCACCATGGCTCAATAGGCTAATCCTCCGCCTGTGGCGCCAACGCCCTTGGTTCTAGTCCTGGTCAGGGCGCTGGAGTCTGTCCCGGTTGCCCCTCTTCCAGGCCAGCTTTCTGCTATGGTCCGGGAGTACAGTGGAGGATGGCCACTTGGGCCCTTCACCCACATGAGAGACCAGGATTCCTGGCTTCGGATCGGCGTGTTGTTGTCTACATGCTCTGAGATTGTTACAGAGATTTAATATGAATTTTGCCTCATGACATTTCTTTCGTTCATGTTCTTCCAATTAATTGGTGTAGTTGGACTTCCCTAATCTTTATCAGTTTGATATATGGTAGCTTGTTTGCATTGCTGACTTTAACTTTACTTTTTCTGGGAGGTGACTGGGGTAATTATTCCTTTATAAATCTCCTATCCTTCAGTCAGTATCATGGTAAATGAGGGAAAGCCTAGAGACAGGGAGACTGAATCAGGCTAGCCACATGGGCATTGCTGACGTTCAAAGTAAACACATATTGACCATATGACTTAAGATGTGTTCTATACTGAATGGAAGGCAGAACAGAGGTGCTCCAGATGTGAACTTCTTGTAACAGAGCCCAGATGTTTTCTAGCCATGGAGCCAGAAACTGTAAATCCAAGGGTTTTCTCTTCTCTGAAAGCAAAAGGGGAGTGACGATGAGCAGTGGCAGAAGAGGCAGGTCTCATTGTGAACCAACATGACACTGATCTCAGTAGAAACAGAAACTACATAGATTTATAGATTCATAACATATTTTTTTTAAACAGGCAGATTGGACAGTGAGAGAGAGAGACAGAGAGAAAGGTCTTCCTTTGCCCTTTGGTTCACCCTCCAATGCGCCGGCGCACCATACCGTGCTGATCCGATGGCAGGGGCCAGGTACTTACCCTGGTCTCCCATGGGGTGCAGGGCCCAAGGACTTGGGCAATTCTCCACTGCACTCCCTGGCCACAGCAGAGAGCTGGCCTGGAAGAGGGACAACCGGGACAGAATCCGGTACCCCGACCGGAAATAGAACCCAGTGTGCTGATGCCACAAGGTGGAGGATTAGCCTAGTGAGCCACGGCATCGGCCCTGATATGTAACATATTTTTAAACTCTCACCTAGATGCCCACATGTAGATTTAATTTTGAAATTTAAACCTTCAACTTTTCTTACCAATTTAACAAACATAAGACTTCTTTGTGTCATTTTGATATATGTATACAGAGTGTAATTTTCAAACATTCTTCTTGTTTGTGTATGACATACACTACTAATAGTGTAATTATCTTAAATCTCGTGGTAGGATTTCCATTACTTAAATTGTGTCATCTTTGGTCATTGATGGTAGCAAATCTGTGGGCCTCTACCTATTTGCTGAACCCCTGGAATGGAGTGATGTCATCAATCTGTCACAGAATATTCCTGGTTACTGTTGACGTACTGTGTTCCAGGCTGGACAGTAATTAGGCGAAGAGAGAGACTCAGGCGATTTGTTCTTGGGTATTCCCATTTCATTCTTTATCAGAGGTGACTTGCTGGGTGCCCAGTTGTACAGAGGAAGGTAGTAGATTTGAGTAACTTTCCGAAGGTGGAACATACAATGGAAACCAAAGGCAAATTATTTAGAACCCATATACTGTCTCCTGATTTCAAAGAGATCAAAAGGTATGTCTTAGGATATTATCTAGTAACCGGTAATCAAAAACTGCCTTCTGAAAAAGAAAGGGAGTAGCCTAATTGTGGAAGAGGAGAGGAGAGAGGGGAAAGGTGGGAGAGGGGCTGTGGGTGAAGAGGGGAGAGAGAGAAGGAGAACCTGTGAGTGTGTGTGTGTGTGTGTGTGTGTGTGTGTGTGTGTGTGTGTGAGTACCAGTCTTCCTGAGGATCCAGGTCACTGAGAGTAAAGGGGAATTTCAAATGACCTGTATTATTATCTGTGCAATACAGGGCCTGTGCTACTTTATGGACTTTCCGTGGGTTGCTACGCCACAGACATGGTGATGCACTATGCTTGACAAAAGATTGCTTTCTGAAAGAATTGCAGAGGTAGGTGATCGTCTTATAAGTTTTCCACAAGTAAATTATCCTTTCTTTGTGAGGCAAGTGTGACTGCTTGAGATGAAAGCACACTTAAAACAGTTGGGGCAAGAAAACTTGTTTGAGCAGGGGATGACATTATGACATGGTGTGTTAACAGTTGAGATGCCAGCATCCTACCCTCTGACAGAGGATGCTGGGTGACTCTCTGTTGCTCTGCTTCCATTCCAGTTTCCTCCTAATGCACCTGGGGAAGCAGTGGAATACGGGGGCAAATACTTGGGCCCCAGACAGCCTCATTGGAGCCCCTGGTGAAATTCTTGGCATTTGATTTTGGTCTGCCTGGCCTTGGTAGCCTTTGGGGAACTGAATAAGGATATAGACATGTGTCTCAACCCCTTTCTCTCACTATGTTGCAGAAGAAATAAATAAAAAATAAGCAAATGGATAAATAGTTTAAAAAGAAAACTGAGCAAGGATGAGTTCAAAATCATGTGAAGAACTTGTTTACTAAGGGATTTATCCAATAGTCCCACCTGTTCAAGTGCACCCACATATAGTACAGAAACAAACCAGGGGTGACAGATGTTAATATATAATGTGTTGCCTACATACCGTCTTCCAGCTATAAAAACACATTACACCTGAATTTTAATTTGGAACAGACTAAGCTTTTATCAATAACCTGTGATCAACCTATTTCTTGCTTTTATAAGACTTCAGGATATATGGGGAGATCCTTAGGGAGAAGTCTTCATGTGACACATTATGGCCTTAGATTGATGAACACTTTCTCATCATTATAGGCAACTTGCATAGGAAACTTGGATTGTTACCATCCCAGAAGAACAGAAAAGGAAAGAGCATGAAGAGATACAGAGGTTTGTATGGGTGGTGGGTATGGTCATGCCTGAAAGGTGCTTTTGTCATTCCTTTCCTTTGACCTAGACGTATGCTCAGAACTATCAGTAAGGGAGGTAGGCAAATAAAACAACAGGTACACAGGTGGACAGAAGATTGCTTATGTGTTCTACTCTGTTGAAAATGAGACACTGTGCAGTACTGCCACCCATAGTATGCACGGATGGAATAATTAACAACTATCTTACCTTACAGCATTTCATTGCAGGAACAGAATGTGGCGGCCATGAGTGGTCATGGAATCTGCCACGTAGAAGATGCTTATTTAAGTATGGACAAATGCAAATATACACCAAATGTGAAACACATCTCTTACTTTATTAACTTTTTCAGTCAAGTATTATTTACAAATATGACCTGCACTGTAACCTAAAAGGACCATACCAACCTGATACCACAAAGCAAAGGCTGCTGCTTCCTTTTGTGCTACTTATCCTGCCTCTCAACTGAGGAGAATCTCACTGGGGCAGGGATGGAGAGACTCATGCAGGGAAAGTAGAAGCTTTCTCACAGTAGAAGGTTTTTCTCATAGCACAGAGATGAGCTGAATGATTCTACTCATCAGTTGACACAATTCTGCATAGTCCAGAAAAAAATCTCAAAGTGTTTGTCTTGCCTTTTCAGTACTATCTTGGAATCTATGAGGCAGCCTAACTTTTTAAAGGAAAGGATTGTTTTAATTCTTGGTTCTCGAGATTTGAAGTCTAGGGTCCTTGTGTTTTGAATGGGCAAGAATCCCAAGGTGATACCTAGAACCAGATGTCATGAGACAGGTAAATAAAACAACAATACATGAGTCTGTGTTTCTGTGTCAGTCTTACAGACACAGCAGAATTCAGTAAAGTGACCTCTGTGCTAATAATCTGATATAAGCCTAATCACTGCTTAGTGTCCCACCCCTACACCTTGTGGCTACTTATGGACCTAACAACTCAGGTATTTTCAGGAATGGTTTGTTGTTTTTTCTTTAAGATTTACTTATTTATTTGGAAAGAATTACAGAGAGGCTGAGGCAGAGGGAGGGATCTTCTTCTGGTGGTCTACTCCCCAGACAGCTACAATGCCTTGAGGTGGGCCTATCTGAACCAGGAGCTTCTTGCTGGTTACCAATATGGATGCAGCATCCCTAGGTCTTGTACTATCTTCTACTGCTTTCCCAGGCATATGAGTAGGGAAGTGATTTGCAAGTAGAGTAGCAAGGACAGGACTGGTACACATATCAGATGCCATAAAATGCAGTGACAGATAAATTAATACTAAAGTGTCTTACATTTAGTAACAGCACATATTTTGTGACAGCCTTGTTTCATGAAACACATTACAAGTGGGTTTCAAAAGACAATGAAATACACCCTGTTTGCACCAAGCCTAGCACAACCAATTAAACCTCAAAGTTACTTAAGACTTATGGTCCAAAGCTTTGGTCATGGTCTGCATGAGTGGCATGCAGCAAAAATGAAGATTCACTTAATGGTGAAGCTGGCCTTATTTTTGTGAGCACAACTTCGTTGGGTATTCCCATGCCTGAAACAACATGATTCACTTTCCTACTCTTCTTTTGGATAGATGCACAACCCAGATGAGGTTGCATCTCAAATGGTCATTTTCCCACTGCATTCCAGAAGCCTCAAGAGGCTGCTTTTGAGATTCGTTTGAAGACCTCATGCCATCTTAAGAAAGATGGAGATAGTTCACCCACCTCAAATGATGTGCATTCAGTTTCTTCCTGGAATAGGCCCATTCTTATTGAAGATGGTAAGACAGATGCAAAGGGAAGGTGTGAACTTAGGTGAGAGTTACAACTGAACTGCCGTGGCCAATCCTTTCTCACTCAACTCTTCCCTCAAGATAATGAAGTGCTTCAGGTCACAGCAACTAGACGAAGACTGTGGGGAGTGACACATAGGTAATGTGGCCCCAATAATGGGTCACAGCTCCTCAACACGAACTCACCATCTGTGGTCACGGAGAGAGCTGCAAACGAGGTCATGGGCACCACTGACACATCTGGAAACCTGTGGCCCCAAATATTGGGGACAATCCCCTGCTCACATACTCTGCTTTTCTATTCCTCCTCACTCAGCTGTTCTATTCCAAAATTTCCCCTGGAACCAATCTTCTCTTATCCTCCTTGCTTGATCATGTGCTTCCCATTGCCTAGTGGAATTGCACAGGGGCATGCCTGCACCCTCAATTATGTACCCCTTTTCTCTAACTAACCTCATGAATACTTCACACGGCATCACACAGATAACCTGTTTTAACTACCCAGCTCTGGAGCTCATATATGAACACTCCTCTGTCTGATGAGAATTCACTTTTGCAGACAGCATTCGCTCTTATATATCCAAAAACTCTTTTTTTTTTTTGAAGAGCTAGTCGTTTTATTTTTATTTTTTATTTTGATTTTTTTAACTTTTATTTAATGAATATAAATTTCCAAAGTACGATTTATGGATTACAATGGCTTCCCCCCCATACCGTCCCTCCCACCCACAACCCTCCCCTTTCCCACTCCCTCTCCCCTTCCATTCACATCAAGATTCATTTTCGATTATCTTAATATACAGAAGATCAGCTTAGTATACCTTAAGTAAGTATTTCAACAGTTTGCTCCCACACAGAAACATAAAGTGAAAAATAATAGATGATTTTTTAAATGATGATGAAATCAGAGCAGACCTATTGTCATATTTAATCCCAGTGAGAGTCAAGTTGGGAGTTGATAATTTCTTTTTTTTTTTTTAACAGAGGATCAGTTTAGTATGCATTAAGTAAAGATTTCAACAGTTTGCACCCCCATAGAAACACAAAATGAAATATATATTTTGAGTACTCGTTATAGCATTAAATCTCAATGCACAGCACATTAAGGATAGAGATCCTACATGAGGAGTAAGTGCACAGTGACTCCTGTTGTTGACTTTACCAATTGACACTCCTGTCTATGGCATCAGTAATCTCCCTATGCTCCAGTCATGAGTTTCCAAGGCTATGGAAGCCCTCTGAGTTCTCCGATTCTTATCTTGTTTAGACAAGCTCATAGTCAAAGTGGAGGTTCTCTCCTCCCTTCAGAGAAAGGTACCTCCTTCTTTGAAGACCTGTTCTTTCCACTGGGATCTCACTCACAGAAATCTTTCACCAGAGTGTCTTGGCTTTCCATGCCTGAAATACTCTCATGGGCTTTTCAGCCAGATGTGAATGCCTTTAGGGCTGATTCAGAGGCCAGAGTGCTATTTAGGACATCTGCCATTCTATGAGTCTGCTGAGTATCTCACTTCCCATGTTGGATCACTCTCCCCTTTATTTATTCTGTCTGGTAGTATTAGCAGGTACTAGACTTGTTTATGTGCTCCCTTTGACTCTTAGTCCTTTCATTATGATCAATTGTGAACTGAAATTGATCACTTGGAATAGTGAGATGGCATTGGTACATGCCACCTTGAAGGGCACCTTGATGGGATTGAACTGGAATCCCCTGGTACATTTCTAACCTTACCATTTGGGGCAAATCAGCTTGAGCATGTCCCAAATTATACTTCTCTTCCCTCGCTTATTCCCACTTTTCTGTTTAACAGGGATCACATTTCAGTTAATTTTCAACACTTAAGAATAACTGTGTGATAATTACAGAATTAAACCAGTCATATTAAGTAGAACAGACAAAAAAACTACTAAGGGAATAAGAGAGGGAAGAGATGTATAATTTCGGGCAAGCTCGGGCTGACTTGCCCCAATTGGTAGAGTTGGAAACATACCAGGGGATTCCAATTCAATCCCATCAACGTGGCATGTGCCAATGCCATCTCACTACTCCAAGTGATCAATTTCAGTTCACAATTGATCATAATGAAAGGACTAAGAGTCAAAGGGAGCACATAAACAAGTCTAGTACCTGCTAACACCAACCGATACAATAAATAAAGGGGAGAGTGATCCAACATGGGAAGTGAGATACTCAGCAGACTTATAGAATGGCGGATGTCCTAAATAGCACTCTGGCCTCAGAATCAGCCCTAAAGGCACTCGGATCTGGCTGAAAAGCCCATGAGAGTATTTCAGGCATGGAAAGCCAAGACACTCTGGCAAAAACATCTCTGTGAGTGAGATCCCAGTGGAAAGAACAGGTCTTCAAAGAGGGAGGTGCCTTTCTCTGAAGGGAGGAGAGAACCTCCACTTTGACTATGACCGTGTCTAAACAAGATAAGAGTCGGAGAACTCAAGGGGCTTCCATAGCCTTGGAAACTCATAACTGGTGCATAGGGAGATTACTGATGCCATAAACAGGAGTGTCAATTGGTAAAGTCAACAACAGGAGTCACTGTGCACTTACTCCTCATGTAGGATCTCTGTCCTTAACGTGCTGTACACTGAGGCTTAATGCTAAAACGAGTACTCAAACAGTATATTTCACTTTGTGTTTCTATGGGGGTGCAAACGACTGAAATCTTTACTTAATGTACACTAAACTGATCTTCTGTAAAAAAAAAAAAAAAGAAAGAAAGAAATTATCAATTCCCACCTTGACTCTCACTGGGATTAAACATGACAATAGGTCTGATCTGATTTCATCATCATTTAAAAAAAATCATCTATTATTTTTCACTTTATGTTTCTGTGTGGGAGCAAACTGTTGAAATACTTACTTAAGGTATACTAAGCTGATCTTCTGTATATTAAGATAATCGAAAATGAATCTTGATGTGAATGGAAGGGGAGAGGGAGTGGGAAAGGGGAGGGTTGTGGGTGGGAGGGACGGTATGGGGGGGAAGCCATTGTAACACATGAGTCGTACTTTGGAAATTTATATTCATTAAATAAAAGATAAAAAAAAAACTACTAAGAGGGATAATGTATTAAGTTGTTCATTAACAGTCAGGACTATGCTGATCAAGTCACCGTTTCCCATAGTGTCCTTTTCACTTCAACAGGTTTCCTTTTTGGTATTCAGTCAGTTGTCCCCGATCAGGGTGAACATATGGTATTTGTCCGTTTGGGACTGGCTTATTTCACTCAGCATGATGTGTTCCAGATTCCTCCATTTTGTTGCAAATGACTGGATTTCGCTGTTTCTTACTGCAGTATAGTATTCTAAAGAGTACATATCCCAGAATTTCTTTATCCAGTCTACCGTTGATGGGCATTTAGGTAGGTTCCAGGTCTTAGCTATTGTGAATTGAGCTGCAATAAACATTAGGGTGCAGACCGCTTTTTTGTTTATCAATTTAAACTCCTTTGGGTAAATTCCAAGGAGTGGGATTGCTGGGTCATACAGTAGGGTTATCTTCAGGTTTCTGAGGAATCTCCAGACTGACTTCCATAGTGGCTTGACCAGTTTGCATTCCCACCAACAGTGGGTTAGTGTCCCTTTTTCCTCACATCCTCGCCAGCCTCTATTGTTGGTAGATTTCTGCATGTGAGCCATTCTAACCGGGGTGAGGTGAAACCTCATTGTGCTTTTGATTTGCATTTCCCTGATTGCTAATGACCTTGAACATTTTTTCATGTGTCTGTTGGCCATTTGGATTTCCTCTTTTGGAAAATGTCTATTGAGGTCCTTGGCCCATCTCTTAAGTGGGTTGTTGGTTTTGTTTTTATGGAGTTTCTTGATCTCTTTGTAGATTCTGGTTATTAACCCTTTATCTGTTGCATAGTTTGCAAATATTTGTTCCCATTCTGTATGTTGTCTCTTCACTCTCCTGATTGTTTTTTTGCACTACAGAAACTTCTCAATTTGATGCAATCCCAATAATTGATTTTGGCTTTGACTGCCTGTGCCTCCCGGCTCTTTTCCAGAAATTCTTTGCCTGTGCCAATATCTTGAAGGGTTTCTCCAATGTTCTCTAGTAACTTGATGGTGTCAGGTCGTAGATTTAGGTCTTTAATCCACGTTGAGTGGATTTTTGTGTAAGGTGTAAGGTAGGGGTCTTGCTTCCTGCTTCTGCACGTGGAAATCCAGTTTTCCCAGCACCATTTATTGAATAGACTGTCCTTGCTCCAGGAATTAGTTTTAGATCCTTGATCAAATATAAGTTGGCTGTAGATGTTTGGGTTGATTTCTGGTGTTTCAATTCTGTTCCATTGGTTTATCCATCTGTTTCTGTACCAGTACCATGCTGTTTTGATTACAATTGCCCTGTAGTATGTCCAGAAATCTGGCTTTGTTTTTGTTGTACAAGATTGCATTAGCTATTCGAGGTCTCTTGTGCCTCCATATAAATTTCAGCACCATTTTTTCCAGATCTGAGAAAAAGGTCTTCGGTATCTTGATTGGTATTGCATTGAATGTATAAATTGCTTTTGGGAGAATTGACATTTTGATGATATTGATTCTTCCAATCCATGAGCATGGAAGATTTTTCCATTTTTTGGTATCCTCTTCTATTTCTTTCTTTAAGGTTTTGTAATTTTCATCATAGAGATCTTTAACGTCCTTGGTTAAGTTTATTCCAAGGTATTTGATTGTTTTTGTAGCTATTGTGAATGGGATTGATCTTAGAAGTTCTTCCTCAGCCATGGCATTGTCTGTGCATACAAAGGCTGTTGATTTTTGTGCATTGATTTTATACCGTGCTACTTTGCCAAACTCTTCTGGGAGTTCCAATACTCATTTAGTGGAGTTCTTTGGATCCCCTAAATAAAGAATCATATCATTTGCAAAGAGAGATATTGCGAGTTTTTCCTTCCCAATTTCTGTCCCTTTAATTTCTTTTTCTTGCATAATGGCTCTGGCAAAGACTTATCAGAAATTTACAGAAGAACTAACTCCAATTCTTCTCAAACTATTCAGAACAATCGAAGAAGAGGGAATCCTCCCAAATTCTCTCTGTGAAGCCAGCATCACCTTAATCCCTAAGCCGGAAAAATATGCTGCACTGAAAGAGAATTACAGAACGATATCCCTGATGAACATAGATGGAAAAATCCTCAATAAAATTCTCACCAATAGAATGCAACAACACATCAGAAAGATCATCCACCCAGACAAAGTGGGATTTATCCCTAGTATGCAGGGATGGTTTAATGTGCGCAAGACAATCAATGTGATACACCACATTAACAGACTGTAGAAGAAAAACCATATGATTATCTCAATAGATGCAGAGAAAGCATTTGATAAAATACAACACCCGTTCATGATGAAAACTCTAAGCAAACTGGGTTTGGAAGGAACATTCCTCAATACAATCAAAGCAATCTATGAAAAACCCACAGCCAACATCCTATTGAATGGGGAAAAGTTGGAAGCATTTCCACTGAGATCTGGTACCAGACAGGGATGTCCACTCTCACCACTGCTATTCAATATAGTTCTGGAGGTTCTAGCCAGAGCTATTAGGCAAGAAAAAGAAATTAAATGGATACAAATTAGGAAGGAAGAACTCAAACTATCCCTCTTTGCAGATGACATGATTCTTTATTTAGGGGACCCAAAGAACTCTACTAAGAGACTATATCCACAAACTCTTACTGCACTCACAGCACCTTCAACCTTTCAAAGTGCTGTATGTGGTGAGAGCTGCTGCATGCTTCCTCCAACATGCAGTATCTAGTGTCTCATGGAGTAACACACTTCTGAACCCCTCCAGCACATAGTACACAAATACCTATGCCTTACCACACACACACACACACACACACACACACACACACACACACACCACAGTACACCCATCTGTGTATAATACAAAACACACTCAAATACACGTGATGTGACATTGACATAGAGTCATGTGTGCTGAACACACAGACCCAAGCATTTCCTTTCTACCTAATTAAAACTTACTGCAGTATTCATATATGTAAGTACTGAATTTATTTCATATTAATTTCAGACCAATTCAAGCCAGTATGTTACAAAGTTACATACATGTGGCACATGATTTCACCACACTGTATCACTGCAACGTGTCAGTGCATCATATACAGCACACCACATTCATGACACAACTTGATAATCTTAAGAATTCAGTAACAATCAGTGGACTGTGTTAACATTTAACAGCAACAGTGGCATGAGACAATCATGAATATGTATTTTATTCAAGTTCAGAATTCAGCCATTGTTTCATTGGCATGACAAATTAGTGGAGGCCAACAGGGCCAAAAGCAGTAGCCAAGGACTGTGGTACTGAGGAGACCTGAGGGCTGGACCCAGGAGGAAATACAGACAACCCAAAGGTAGCAGCCCCTTGCGCATTTTAAATTGCACCTAAGAGGAAAATGTCATCTTGGATGTGGGAAGGGTGCTCACTGGAAAAAGTCAATGAAGGAGAATAGAAGAAGCTGGGTCCCTGCAGGAAACAAAACAAAATATTCAGAGATGTTGGTTATTCTGTGGTGTGATAATCCCCAATACAGGACTTAAGTGAGGTTACATATGATATTTTGTACATAATCTTTGGTAAAGCAAGAGAAATGCTAGTTGTATTCCGTTTTTTTTTTTTTTTTGCTCTTTGTTTTTTTTTTTTTTTATCTTTTATTTAATGAATAGAAATTTCCAAAGTACGACTCATGGCTTACAATGGCTTCCCCCCCCATACCGTCCCTCCCACCCACAACCCTCCCCTTTCCCACTCTCTCTCCCCTTCCATTCACATCAAGATTCATTTTTGATTATCTTAATATACAGAAGATCAGCTTAGTATACCTTAAGTAAGTATTTCAACAGTTTGCTCCCACACAGAAACATAAAGTGAAAAATAATAGATGATTTTTTTAAATGATGATGAAATCAGAGCAGACCTATTGTCATGTTTAATCCCAGTGAGAGTCAAGGTGGGAATTGATAATTTCTTTTTTTTTTTTTACAGAAGATCAGTTTAGTGTACATTAAGTAAAGATTTCAATCGTTTGCATCCCATAGAAACACAAAGTGAAATATACTGTTTGAGTACTCGTTATAGCATTAAGCCTCAGTGTACAGCACGTTAAGGACAGAGATCCTACATGAGGAGTAAGTGCACAGTGACTCCTGTTGTTGACTTTACCAATTGACACTCCTGTTTATGGCATCAGTAATCTCCCTATGCACCAGTTATGAGTTTCCAAGGCTATGGAAGCCCCTTGAGTTCTCCGACTCTTATCTTGTTTAGACACGGTCATAGTCAAAGTGGAGGTTCTCTCCTCCCTTCAGAGAAAGGCACCTCCCTCTTTGAAGACCTGTTCTTTCCACTGGGATCTCACTCACAGAGATGTTTTTGCCAGAGTGTCTTGGCTTTCCATGCCTGAAATACTCTCATGGGCTTTTCAGCCAGATCCGAGTGCCTTTAGGGCTGATTCTGAGGCCAGAGTGCTATTTAGGACATCCGCCATTCTATGAGTCTGCTGAGTATCTCACTTCCCATGTTGGATCACTCTCCCCTTATTTATTGTATCGGTTGGTGTTAGCAGGTACTAGACTTGTTTATGTGCTCCCTTTGACTCTTAGTCCTTTCATTATGATCAATTGTGAACTGAAATTGATCACTTGGAATAGTGAGATGGCATTGGCACCTTGATGGGATTGAATTGGAATCCCCTGGTATGTTTCCAACTCTACCAATTGGGGCAAGTCAGCCCGAGCTTGCCCCATATTGTACATCTCTTCCCTCTCTTATTCCCACTCTTATGTTTAACAGGGATCACATTTCAGTTAATTTTCAACACTTAAGAATAACTATGTGATAATTACAGAATTAAACCAGTCATATTAAGTAGAACAGACAAAAAAAATAATATGAGGGATAATGTATTATGTTGTCCATTAGCAATCAGGGCTATGCTGATCAAGTCACCATTTCTCATAGTGTCCATTTTACTTCAGGAGGTTTCCTTTTTGGTGTTCAGTCAGTTGTCACCAATCTGGGAGAACATATGGTATTTGTCCGTTTGGGACTGGCTTACTTCACTCAGCCTGATGTGTTCCAGATTCCTCCATTTTGTTGTAAATGACTGGATTTCGCTGTTTTTACTGCGGTATAGTACTCTAAGGAATACATATCCCATAATTTCTTTATCCAGTCTACCATTGATGGGCATTTAGGTAGGTTCCAGGTCTTGGCTATTGTGAATTGTGCTGCAATAAACATTAGGGTGCAGACCGCTTTTTTGTTTATCAATTTAAACTCCTTTGGGTAAATTCCAAGGAGTGGGATGGCTGGGTCAAACGGTAGGGTTATATTCAGGTTTCTGAGGAATCTCCAGACTGATTTCCATAGTGGCTTGACCAGTTTGCATTCCCACCAACAGTGGGTTAGTGTCCCTTTTTCCCCACATCCTCGCCAGCATCTGTTGTTGGTAGATTTCTGTATGTGAGCCATTCTAACCGGGGTGAGGTGAAACCTCATTGTGCTTTTGATTTGCATTTCCCTGATTGCTAGTGACCTTGAACATTTTTTCATGTGCCTGTTGGCCATTTGGATTTCCTCTTTTGGAAAATGTCTATTGAGGTCCTTGGCCCATCTCTTAAGTGGGTTGTTGGTTTTGTTTTTGTGGAGTTTCTTGATCTCTTTGTAGATTCTGGTTTTTAACCCTTTATCTGTTGCATAGTTTGCAAATATTTGTTCCCATTCTGTATGTTGTCTCTTCACTCTCCTGACTGTTTCTTTTCTAGTACAGAAACTTCTCAATTTGATGCAATCCCAATAGTTGATTTTGGCTTTGATTGTCTGTGCCTCCCGGCTCTTTTCCAGAAATTCTTTGCCTGTGCCAATATCTTGAAGGGTTTCTCCAATGTTCTCTAATAACTTAATGGTGTCAGGTCGTAGATTTAGGTCTTTAATCCACGTTGAGTGGATTTTTGTGTAAGGTGTAAGGTAGGGGTCTTGCTTCCTGCTTCTGCACGTGGAAATCCAGTTTTCCCAGCACCATTTATTGAATAGACTGTCCTTGCTCCAGGAATTAGTTTTAGATCCTTGATCAAATATAATATTGGCTGTAGATGTTTGGGTTGCTTTCTGGTGTTTCAATTCTGTTCCATTGGTCTATCCATCTGTTTCTGTACCAGTACCATGCTGTTTTGATTACAACTGCCCTGTAGTATGTCCTGAAGTCTGGTATTGTGATGCCTCCGGCTTTGTTTTTGTTGTACAAGATTGCTTTAGCTATTCGAGGTCTCTTGTGCCTCCATATGAATTTCAGCATCATTTTTTCTAGATCTGCGAAGAATGTCTTTGTTATCTTGATGGGGATTGCATTGAATCTATAAATTGCTTTTGGGAGAATGGACATTTTGATGATGTTGATTCTTCCAATCCATGAGCATGGAAGATTTTTCCATTTTTTGGTATCCTCTTCTATTTCTTTCTTTAAGGTTTTGTAATTTTCATCATAGAGATCTTTAACGTCCTTGGTTAAGTTTATTCCAAGGTATTTGATTGTTTTTGTAGCTATTGTGAATGGGATTGATCTTAGCAGCTCTTTCACAGTCATGGCATTGCTTGTGTATACAAAGGCTGTTGATTTTTGTGCATTGATTTTATATCCTGCCACTTTGCCAAACTCCTCTATGAGTTCCAATAGTCTCTTAGTGGAGTTCTTTGGATCCTCTAAGTACAGAATCATATCGTCTGCAAAGAGGGATAGTTTGACTTCTTCCTTCTTGATTTGTATTCCTTTGATTTCTTTTTCTTGTTTGATGGCTCTGGCTAAAACTTCCAGAACTATGTTAAATAGCAGTGGTGAGAGTGGGCATCCCTGCCTGGTGCCAGATTTCAGTGGAAATGCTTCCAACTTTTCCCCATTGAATAGGATGCTGGCTGTGGGTTTTTTATAAATTGCTTTGATTATATTGATGAATGTTCCTTCTATACCCAATTTGCTTAGAGTTTTCATCATGAAAGGGTGTTGAATTTTATCAAATGCTTTCTCTGCATCAATTGAGATAACCATATGGTTTTTCTTCTGCAGTCTGTTAATGTGGTGAATCACATTGATTGATTTGTGAATGTTGAACCATCCCTGCATACCAGGGATGAATCCCACTTGGTCTGGGTGGATGATTTTCCTGATGTGTTGTTGTATTCTATTGGCCAGAATTTTATTGAGGATTTTTGCGTCTATGTTCATCAGGGATATTGGTCTATAATTTTCTTTCAGTGCTGCATCTTTCTCTGGCTTAGGGATTAAGGTGATGCTGGCTTCATAGAAAGAATTTGGGAGGATTCCCTCTTTTTCGATTGTTCTGAATAGTTTGAGAAGAATTGGAGTTAGTTCTTCTTTAAATGTCTGGTAGAATTCAGCAGTGAATCCATCTGGTCCTGGGCTTTTCTTTATTGGGAGGGCCTTTATTTCTGTTTCAATTTCTGTCTCAGTTATGGGTCTGTTTAGGTTTTCGATGTCTTCCTGGTTCAATTTAGGTAGGTTGCATGTGTCCAGGAATCTATCCATTTCTGATAGGTTTCCCTGTTTGCTGGCATACAGGTCCTTGTAGTAATTTCTGATGATTCTTTTTATTTCTGTGGTGTCTGTTGTTACGTTTCCTTTTTCATCTCTGATTTTATTGATTTGGGTCTTTTCTCTTCTTTTTTTAGTTAGTTGGGCCAATGGGGTGTCAATTTTGTTTATTTTTTCAAAAAACCAGCTTCTCGCTTGGCTGATTTTTTGTAATGTTTTTTTGGTTTCAATCCTGTTAATTTCTTCTCTGGTTTTAATTATTTCTCTTCTCCTACTAGATTTGGGTTTGGTTTGCTGCAGTTTTTCTAGGTCTTTGAGGTGCGCTGAAAGCTCATTTATTTGGTACCTTTCCAATTTCTTGGTATAGGCACCTATTGCTATAAATTTGCCTCTCAATACTGCTTTTGCTGTATCCCATAAGTTTTGATATGTTGTGTTGTTGTCCTCATTTACTTCCAGAAAGTTTTTGATTTCTCTTTTGATTTCTTGAGTGACCCAGTGTTCATTCAGGTGCATGTTGTTCAGTCTCCATGTGTTTGCATACTTTCTGGGGTTTTCCTGAGTTGCTAATTTCCAGCTTCATCCTGCTGTGGTCTGAGAAGCTGCATGGTATGATTCTAATTCTTTTAAATCTGCTGAGACTTGCTTTATGGCCTAGTATGTGATCAATCCTAGAGAAGGTTCCATGCGCTGCTGAAAAGAATGTGAAGTCTGTAGATGTAGGGTTGAAAGTTCTGTAGATATCTGTTAGATGCATTTGGGCAATAGTGTTAATTAAATCTGCTGTTTCCTTGTTGATCTTCTGTCCGGATGATCTGTCTATTTCTGAGAGTGGAGTATTGAAGTCCCCCAGTACTATTGTATTGGAATCTAAATCTCCCTTTAAGTCCCTTAACATATCTTTTAAATAGACCGGTGCCCTGTAATTAGGTGCATGTACATTTATAATAGTTACATCTTCCTGTTGAATTGAACCCTTAATCATTATATAGTGTCCCTCTTTGTCTCTCTTAACAGTTTTTGCATTAAAGTTTATTTTGTCTGATATTAATATGGCTACACCTGCTTTTTTTTTGGTTTCTGTTGGCATGGAATATCTTTTTCCAACCTTTCACTTTCAGTCTGCATGCCTCTTTGTTAGAGAGATGTGTTTCTTGTAGGCAACAAATAGTTGGGTTGTGTTCTGTGAGCCAGTTAGCCAAACGGTGTCTTTTAACTGAAGAATTCAGACCATTAATGTTCAATGTGACTATTGATACGTAGTGACTTTGCCCTGCCATTTTCCTGGAAATATTTTCTAGTCTATGCTTTGAGCTTCCCATGCTCTTTTACTGGTAGGTGTTCTTCCTTTCCCTTCTTTCATATTGATGGCCGTGTTTCTGTGTTTCTGAGTGTAGCACATCTTTAAGTATCTTTTGCAGGGCCGGACGAGTGGCCACAAAGTCTTTCAATTTCTGTTTGCTATGAAAGGTCGAGTGGCCACAAAGTCTTTCAATTTCTGTTTGCTATGAAAGGTCTTTATTTCACCTTCATTAACAAATGAGAGCTTGGCAGGATATAATATTCTGGGCTGGCAATTTTTCTCTCTTAGCACCTGTGCTATGTCTCGCCATTCCCTGCTAGCTTGTAGGGTTTCTGATGAGAAGTCAGCTGTGAGTCTGATTGGAGATCCTCTGAGAGTAATCTGACGTTTCTCTCTTGCACATTTTAGGATCTTTTCTTTATGTTTCACTGTGGTAAGTTTAATTACCACGTGTCGTGGTGAGGATCTCTTTTGGTCATGCTTATTGGGGTTTCTATGAGCTTCCTGTACTAGGATATCTCTGTCCTTCTCCAAACCTGGAAAGTTCTCTGCTAGTATCTCACTAAAAAGGCCTTCCAATCCTTTCTTTCTCTCCATGCCTTCAGGAACTCCTAGAACTCGAATGTTGGTTTTTTTAATAGTATCCTGTAGATTCCCAACAATATTTTTTAGGTTTCTAATTTCCTCTTCTTTTCTTTGGTTTGAGTGTATGTTTTCTGTGCTCTATCTTCTAAGTCCGATATTCTCTCTTCTGCTTCACCCATTCTGTTTTTAAGGCTTTCTAATGTGTTTGTCATTTGATCTATTGAGCTCTTCATTTCATTTTGATTTCTCTTCACTATAACACTTTCCTGTTCTACTAGTTTCTGAGTTTCATTTTGACTCTTCCTTAAAATTTCATTTTCACGAGAGAGATTTTCAATCTTGTCCATTAAGGATTTCTGTAGTTCAAGGATTTGCTTTTGAAAACTCCTAAATGTTCTTATCATAAATTTTTTGAAATCCGTATCTTGCATTTCTTCTATCTCATCATCTTCATACTCTTGGCTTGGGGTGTTTTGCTTATTTGGAGGCATCATAGTGTCATCGTTGATCTTGCTCCCTCTATTTCTGTGTTTGTTACTCGGCATAGTTAATTCTTCTTGCGTCACTGTGCGTTTTTTTTTTTCTTTTTTTTTTTTTTTTATACTGTGTCCGTGTTAAGTGGACTGCCTGCTGTTGGAGGAGCCTTGGAGGCTTGAGATGGGTGCGGCCTGAGAGCTCTGCCTGGTTCTTCCAGGTTAAGGGTGTGCAAAGATGACACCCTCAGGTTATGCGTGGTAAATCTCTCTCTTTTTATTTATTTATTTATTTTATTGATTCAGGGGGTAAGTAACACCACAGGGCATGGCTGTGCAGAATTGATGGTATTTAGCTTCCACTCTTTGGCTCCTCTGGACTCCCACTGGGTTGCCTAGGCTACTGAATTGTAGTGACTCAGTTCCTTAGCTCTCCCCCATTGATATGTAAATCCAGAGAGGAGGCCTGCTCTTTGTCTCTTGGGAATTCTTCAAGCCTTGCAGCCTTGTAACCTTTGCAAGGTTAGGGGGAAGAGAAACCCCGAAGCTTTTTTTTTCCTTCTGTCCAGTAGTGAGTTTGCTGCACTTTCCGGCCCCCCTCTAGATTCTGACCCCCGTTTTCCCACCAATGTCTCGGGTTATTGAGCTCACCTCCCCTTCCAGCGCCGATGTGTGGACTCGGAGCCCTGAGCGTCCCAAGTCTCCCCGCTGTTGTCTGTGTGCCATGCACTCCCCTCTGAGCACTGGTGCGCAGACCCTGGGGCTTCTGCGGCTGGGTCCCGCGACTTGGCTTCCGCGCAGTGGGCGACCTTGTTCTCCCAGTAGGTCCTCCGATTCACGATTCCCGTGCAATTTTTTCCTGGTTCTTTTTTCTGTGGCTACCGTAACTCCCCTTTTATTAAACTAAATTTTCCCGGACTATCGGTGTGCACCCTCACTATTCCGCCATCTAGTTGTATTCCTTCATACACTCTGACACCATTAAAAAAAGAGCTTTAGCAGATAACATGAAGTCCAACCCAATTATATGACTTCTAACCCAAAGTCCAGCATCCAATGATGAGACGAAAGTGCGGTGCACATGTATGTTATAGTTTTTATCAGGACATGTATTTGGTTTCCTGTGAGATTATGGAATATATCTATTCTCAGAACTCAGATCATGATCATTAGAATATGTGTAGATTGGATAAATCAATGAATGAAACATCAACAGCATATTCGTGACCTCTCATTCACATTCCAGAAATCTCAATCACCCAGTGTGATCCACAACCTAAAAACTCAATGGAGGGCAAGACCTTGGTCATTGAAGCAGAAGAAACATCTGATAAGTTGGAACCCCACATCAGCCACTCACCTTCACCTTTACAACCTCATCCTGGTAAGGACAGCGACAGGTGAGGCAGGGCACATCAGTGCAATGTGTGTGGGTATGTTCAGCAACCATCATGGAAGACAAATGAACACAGAATAAAATAGTGTGCTTAGGGCAAAAAGAACAGTCACGGTCATACAAGGTCAGGGATTAAATATGACAGTTGAACATAAATATGCCAAAGAAAGATGAACACTAATAGTGATTTAAAGAGTCTATTCAGAAAAAAAAAAAAAACTGACAAAGGAAATGGCAACCAACAACAAATTTGTGCTAGGAGATCGGAGAATATATAGATAGGTCTTGATTATTCAAATTCCCAAGAGAGAATAACTAATTCACAACAGATAGAGCAGCTGTGATTAAAGTGCTGAATGACAGTAGGATGTCCGATGCCGACTAGAAGCAGAAGTATTCTGTGCTCCTGTTATTGCTTGAAATAGGGTTAAAACGAATAACTCAAAGGGTTCTGAACTCAGGAAACAAAGAGAATTAGGTAAGAAGTGCCCATTCATGAGGTACAAAGATCCTGAATTCACGCATGTGTATGTAATTATCTCCTTTGAATCATTCTTGGAAATTACCCTAAGTTTAACAGCCTAAAACAATGTATGGGGCAGGGGAGGGAGAGAAATTCAACCTATGTTTAAGGGGGCTGCGAGTCAACGTACTGGCGTGACTGGTTTCTTCTGTTGGCTGCCAGACGAGTGTCCTTGCCTGCTGAGGCTTCACTTGCTCCTTGTTTTTCAGCCCCTTTCATTCCCTTCCTCTGTTCTTTGCTTCCATTGCCTCATCTGTCTCCCTCACTTTGAGCTTCCTGCATTTCTCTTGGAGATATCTTAGGGATTACATTCAGGAACCACCAATGTGATAATGGTTATCTTCCCATCTCAAACTTCTCAAATATATAGCATCTTCTAAGTCCCTTTTAACTTACCAGGTAAGATCCACAGGTTCCCGTGGTTAAGATATGGAGATCTTGGTTGTGGAGCATTGCGCAGCCTTTCACAACTATCATGAAATTTTTAGACAGTAACAGGGGCATGAATACTAACAACACATGGATTGCACTCTGTGTGACATTACTGTTTCAAGACACACAAAGCAAGTGATAGTATAAATGTGTGCTCTGTCTTTTGAGCCAGCAACACCTGGACAAGAATGAAAGTTATTAAAAACATCTGTTTTGAAGCTTTGACCAGGCACATTTCATGGTCTTCATGAGAGTCTGGCATGTAGTGGACAACTGACATTCACTAAATGGGTGAAGTTGCTTTCATTCCTGTGAGAGCAAGTCTCATGAGTGGCCACCTGCCCGAAACAACATATCCAGTGATACATTGCCATTTAGATGCAGAAACTGGATGATGTCACATCTCAAGGATGTCATTTTGTTGTTTTTCCCCAGCATTGCAAAAGCCTCAAAAGGATGCCTCTGAGATGTGTTGGCAAGGCCTGGTACATCTTAACAAGGAAGGAGAGAGTTCATCCAACTCAGATGATGTCTGCTTTGTTTCCTCTTGGAACAAGCCCATTCTTATTGAAGATGGTAAGTCAGATGCAAAGGGAAAGCATCAACCTATGTGACATTTGAAATTGGGTACTGTTCCAAGAATAAGTCACAGGTTCTCAGCACAGGTCATGAGGAATGAGCACTAGGAGAGCTTTGAGGGTGAGACTATGGGATGCCCTTAAAGTACGGAAACCAGAACAGAGAACAGAATAAACACATGAAACAAATACCTGTGCACAGACTAACTTGTTATACTCCTGACAAAAAGAATGTAGGCTTATTCTACATTATTGTCTGAAATTCTTTTGTACTCACATAAAGATAGTTGGGATGACATTTATAACCAACATGGATGATAAAGGGTTATCTGTGCACCTCAAATTCTGTGAAAAATGGCATCTAAAGGTCATCATCGAAAATATAGGGAATGTCCAGGGGCTACAGTGATGAAGACATGAACAGCGTGGGGTGGGTGTATTACGCATGCTTTCACAGCAGTAATACAAATGTTAGAGAGAACGAAGGAGACATAGATAAGTGAACATTACAGTTTCTTACGTCAGTTGCACACTGCCCGCATATTTTTAAGACAACACACCTACAGTGACTCTACAAAAACATGTTATGTACATCGTGTCTAATTAATTAGCCTTTGACACCCAGATACAACTGAAATATTTTGAAACACTTCTCTTTTGAAACTTTGTCCAGGAGGCAGACTGTGGTCTGCATAGGACTGGCAGTCTTAGGATAGTTGCTAGTCAATAGATGGGGAATTCAGCACCATTCCTTTGAAAGCAAGTCCCCTGTGGGCTCAAATGCCTCGAACAATATATGCATTTGACATACTGTTCATTTGAATAGATGCAGAAGCCAGATGAAGTCACATCTCAAGGTTGTCTTATTGTCATCTTGTCCCCCCAAAAGGCTCTGAGGCACTGGAGAATGCTCCTGAGTCATGTGTGATGTTCCCATCCCATCTTAAGTCAGAAGGAAAGAGATCCTCAACATCAGATGATGCCCGCTTTGTTTGCTGTCTGGGAGAATCCATTCTTATTGAAGATGATGGTAAGGCACGTGCAAAGGGAAGGTGTGAACTTTGGTGAGTGTTGCAGCTGAGTTCCCCAGGCCAACTCCCGCCCACTCCTCTTTGGGCTCACATAGAAGCATGTTTCAGGGTACAGAACCAGGATGAAGCCCCAGGGGAGAAACCTGTAGGAGTGTCCCAGGAATTCCCTGAGAATGGCTCAGAGATCCTCTCCAACAAGTTGCCATCCGTGGGCACTGGGAGGACTAAAGATGAGTCCATGGGTGGTGCCCTCGTGTGTGGAATCCAGATAGAGCCTCCCAAGGCACACTGACTGGCAGGATTTCCATTCCGTACTCATGTGTTGGACTTCTCTACCAGGGGGGCACTGCCATTTCCCTTTCCTCTTTCAGATCATCTCACATCTATCATCTGCCTTCACCATTTCTTTCCTATCCTCTAGTGGCATTGCACAGGGATAGCCTGTCACCCTCATTCCTGAAGAAACCTGCCCCTTACTCTGATCACGATCGCTTCACACCACCTCACACGTATCAGTATGCCAGACAATCCTGTGTGTGAAGGGCTTTGATTTGCCCAGACAGCACATGTTCTCCATCACAGGACACTTCATCCAAAGTGAAATCAGCCCTTCAAAGAGATGCATATGCTGCGAGTTCCCGTGTGCTTCCTCCTGCATTGTGCCATCCTCTGCATGTACTGACATGATAGTGAACCACTCCAACACAGAACATGCTTGCATTTGCCGTGGCACAAAACACACACACACACGCACACACACACACACACACCCAGGAATTCCCCAGGACATGCCATGAACAGAAATAGAGAAGTGAATGATGCACACACTGAGGCAAATCGCACCTGAGTTTCCCACCCATTTAAAACTCAACTTGTGACTTAATTGATGATAGCAAATCAGTTATCTATGCTCAGTGAACAAATCTGAGCCAACATGTGACGTTATAACACTTTGCACACTGTAAACACTATACTGTTTTACTTCCGTGTGTGCCTAATGCTCAACCAGAGAAAATCCTGAACAAGTAAACATCTTATGATTTAAATACCGAGTGTTGAGCTGTGATGACTTAGAAGAGCAACAGTGAAATTTTGAATGATGAATATGTGTTGTGTAAAGTAAAATATTGTATTGTTTCATTTGAGATAGTGTTCTTCTAGGCATATTGTAATGAGAGAGGAAAACTGCCAGAAGAGGTGTGGGCAAGCAGAATATGACATCTCAAGACAGAGAGTGGCTTTGAGGGTTCTAGAGGTCAAGAGCTGTGAAGAAGTACAGACAGGTGAAAGACACCAGGCCCTGGTAGATAGAACTTTTAGGACAAAACGTCTTCACTGTGTGGCGAGGAGAGTTGCTAGCGCTCAGTGCAAGAGAGCAGTGATGGAGGATAAAAGCAACAGTGTCCCTACAGGAACAGAGCAGTTTTCTCAGTGATGTTGGTTTCACTGTGTATGGAAGAGAGACCCCCAAAAAACTCAACTGTGAAAGCAGTTACGCTGCATGTCGGGAGTTTTGAAAGTGAAGTTTGGCAGAACATCACAGTTCTATAGTGAAAAAACTAACTCTTCCAGAGCAGAATTTTGGTGCATGTGATGGAGTAAAACCCCAATGCATGACAACTCAACATTATCAAACTCCAAGTGACAAGTCAGGTGCTTTGGTGCACACGTGCGTTAGGATATTATAGGTGTGAATTTGTATGATGTCTGGAGCCCTGTCTGTTCTCAGACCTCAATACGTGACCTTGAGAATATGCAGGAATAGGAAAAAACAATGAGCTTTGCCACATGTGTACACCCATGACCACTGTTGCATGTTCCAGAAAGCTCAACCCTACACCAGTGTGATGCACAACCTGCGTACTCTTTGGAGGAAAAGACCCTGGCCAAGAAGGCCGATGAAACATCTGATGAAATGGATTGCCACCTCGGCCACTCAGATTCACATGTGTCCCCTATTTCTGGTAAGGGCAGTGTGAGCTGAGGTGGGGCACACCAGTATATAGGAGAGGGAAACAGACGTGTGGTCTCCAAGCTGTTTAACATTTGTCGCAGAGTGAAGTAGTGTACCCCTAAGAGCAGTCACCCTCTTACAAGAATAGGGGTGAAATAAAGACATTTAAAAAGGTTATCAAAGGAAGAAGTAAGTGCAACAGTAGCTGACGCAGTCTGTACACGATAAAATCGACAGAACTCATGGTGTGGCCCTCAGGAACAAGTTCTGAGCTAAGTCTTTTGAGAGTATGTGACTGCATATAAGCTTCGATGGCTTAAATCCCCAAAACAATAATACCAATTCAGAACTGATAAATCAGCCCTGATTAAATTGCTGAATTCAACACCATATCAATGACCCAAAGTAGTCGTATTCTAAGGTCCTGCTATTGTTCAGATTATGGATAAAACTAGTCCTACTAGCAACTATGAACTAGGGACCTAAGAGTATTAGGTATGTAGGGACCTCCCGTGTGTTAGAAAAAGCCTTAATTCAAGCTTAGTATATAAGCTTATACCGTGTAAAGCACTGTTACATATCACCGCGAGCTTACCTATTAGAAATACACATGCAGTAAACTGTTCTCTTACAGACCCGGCAGCAGGGGGACAGATAACACAAAATATGGCTTGCGAGGTTCGCATTCTTTATATTTGCAGGACTGGTCAGTCCCCTGTTGCTTGTAGTGGAGAATGCCCTTGCTTGTTAATACTTGGATTATGGTCTTAGTACTCTGGGATTGATAGCTTCTCAATTCTTAGCTCCAGCTCTTGCTTCCATCTGTCAGAACTCACCCATTTTTGACCTTCATGCCCTCTATTAAGTATCCTTTGGATGGCATTTATAACCTACATATGTGGTAAAAGATCATCGCCCCACCTCAAAATCCATGATTCAGTACCATCTGTAAAATCATCCTTGACATACTAGGGACCATCCTGGGGCTTTCCTGATCGAGACATGAACAGTTTGTGAGGGCAGGATTACGCAGCCTTTCACAGCGATCATGCAATTGTTAAAGAGAATGAAGGAGACATAGATAAATGAATGTTACAATTTCTTACATTGATTGCACCCTGACAGCATATTTTCAACAGATGCATCAAAAGGGACTCCACAAACAATGTGTATGCATTGTGTCCACTTAGCCTTCAATACCCAGATACAACACTTTCTTTAGAACCTTTGTCCAGGAGGCAGACTGTGGTCAGGGTACTTATGCAGCTCAGAGCAGTTGGTTGGTATTCACTGAATGCTGAAATCATCTCTATTCCTGTGACAGCAAGGCCCCTTGGGGACAAATGCCTTAAACAATATATGCATTCTGTGCACTGTTCATTTGAATAGATGCAGAACCCAGATGAAGTTGCATCTCAGGGTTGTCATGTTGTCATCCTGTTCCACAGAAATATCTAAGGCGCTGGAGAATGCTTCTGAGTCATGTGCGACATTCTCATCCCATCCTAAGTCAGAAGAATATTTCTCCAACTCTGATGTTGACTGCTTTGTTTCTTCTCTGAGTGATTCCATTGCTGTGGAAACAAAAGGTAAGGCAGATTCTAAGGGAAAATATGAATTTTGATGAATGTTGCAGCTGAGATCCCCGTGCCAACTCCTGCTCACTCTGCACTGTGCTCACAATATGAGAGTGTTTCAGGGCACAGAGACTAGGATGAGGACTCCAGGAAGAGACCCATAGGGAGTGTAAGAAGAATGATTCACAGTTCTCAGTAACAATTTGCCATCATTCAGATGGCTTTAATTGAGCCCTGGACTGTGCTAACATTATGACGGTGTAGGCCGAGCTTCTCCTAGCACACTGACGCAGTCTCCTCATGCAGTTGTTCCTCCAGCTCCATATCATAGATGGCCAGATTTTCTGTTTCTCTGGGAAGTCCCCTCAAATCCACCTCCATTCCTTTCATTCATCTCTTTTTTTTTTTTTGACAGGCAGAGTGGACAGTGAGAGATAGAGAGGCAGAGAGAAAGGTCTTCCTTTTGCTGTTGGTTCACCCTCCAGTGGCCGCTGTGGCCAGCAAGCTGCGGCTGGTGCAATGCACTGATCAGATGGCAGGAGCCAGGTGCTTCTCCTGGACTCCCATGCAGGTGCAGGGCCCAAGGACTTGGGTCATCCTCCACTGCACTCCTGGGCCATAGCAGAGAGCTGGCCTGGAAGAGGGGCAACCAGGACAGAATCCGGTGCCCCGACCGGGACTAGAACCTGGGGTGCTGGTGCTGCAGGCGGAGGATTAGCCTATTGAGCTGCGACGCTGGCATCATTCACTCTTATGATATTTTATATGAACACTCTCATACTCTCTTTCCCGCAGCAGCGTTCCTTTACATTTCATCATTTCACATCCTCTAACAGAAATAACACATCGATCTTCCTAGTTCAAAGTCACGCTCTAGAATACATTTATGTCTGAACAAAATTCACTCAGTTCACTCACAGATAGGCGCACAGCATTTCCTCACATGTCATTGTGTCTAAAATGCCCCTCAGCCCTCAAAGAAATGCAGATGCTGAGTCTTCTGTGTGTGTTCTCCAACATGTTCATTTACCATCTCTTAGACCTACAGAGGCACAAGCCCGTTCATCAGACACACACACACACACAAATACCACATAACATGTACACCATGAAGACATTGACCACACACACACACGCACACACACACACACACACACCCCACAGAATGCATGTCATGGCAGAGAATACATACACACCATAATTTCCTTTCAGAAACACCCAAAAATGACCAGATATATAACAGAACACATCAGCCTCCACCAGACTCAGTGCACTCTCTTCCACATACTAAGAGATGGTAACCAAACACCTCACCTCACACATAGAAGACTGTGCCTCTCACACACATGACCCTCAGACCAACTTGAACCCCACAGATTTCAGGACGTTCTGCCAGCATTCTTACATTTGACGTTCTCTTGCCTAGAAATCTGCAAATCAAAAAAAGAGGCCCTGTGTATCCAGTCTAGGAAGATACCTCTACTCCAGGATCTGAAGCAACATCAGACTCCCTACCCGACCCAGTGCCGCTGCTTTAATTTCCATTTGGCTCATGAGCCCTGCACACCAGAAACACATATGAGGAAGGAGAGGCTCATGAAAGTCTATTACACGAGAGTCCAGAGGAAAAGAAATGCCAGCGTTGTCTGCTACACTCCAGATGAACTTGTGCCTCCCGGAAAGAGATCAAAAATTGAAGATGTAGCTTTTCCTGTCAAGATTCGTGCAGATCCCAGCTTTTGCTATCAGTCTTCAGAGTATCTTGTAACTGATGACTCCACGTACAGTGTGGAAGACAAAGAACAGGATCAGGAGGCTTCCAGCTGCCAGGCAGTGTTGTCAGCTGCAGAAGAGAATTTGCAGGCGAGGGCCAGCACACCTGAGTGGCTGGTGACCCCAGAGAGAGGATTCAAGTGCATGGCCTGCTGCCAAGTCTTCTCCAGCCTGGGGGACCTTGTAGACCATGTGAAGCATGGGGTCAAGGGGGACTTTAGTTGCCAGGTTTTCCATCTTGCCTTCACCTGGCTCGAAAGCAAGAGGCACATGATGGAGAAGAGGAACAAAAGAAAGAAGTCCACCAGGAAGACATCTGGATACAAGGAGAAATAGCTAGATAGGCAGAAATCCCCACACTAGTAATCTAGTCCCTTACCAGCCCCCATTAGCGAGCAGCCACACCCTCCTGAGACAGCCTATCAGCACTAAGAAGCCCTAGTCCCCCTGTTATCTCCACACTCCCACCAACAGTTATCAGAAGACTCCTTAGAGTGGGATCCATTCCTCTCCACAGGTAAAAGAGAGCCAATTTTTTGAGGAGTATGAATGGAAAGAGACAAGTAAGAAACCCCAATTACTCCAAGACCCGTATTGAGTAGATGACTTTGCTCAATCCTCTGGGAAAAATTTTCCACGGTATTCACTAGGAACCCTTAAGTGCAGACTTTTTCCTTAAATATAAGCAACTACATAAGAGGGACACAGGGCTTTTCTCTCCTGTCCTGGATCATGGCTGGTTGCTTTTATTTATGATTTGCCTTCTAGAGGACTCTCATGACCACTTTAGGAAATTTAAATAAATCTTACATCTTACTCTCTTTCTTACAGCATCAAATTTTCATGCCCCAAGTGACCGCCTGCGAAGTATTAAGTGTAGCATAGAGTTTTTGCAAGGTCTGGTTCATATCCAAGGTTATATCACTAACTCATGGACACATCAAGTGCCCTCCTTCTATTTTCAGCAGATCACTTAAGCAGTGTTTCATATAAATTGTCCTCAGTTTACCAAACCCTGCAGGAGATTTTGAGAGTGACTGAGAGCAATAAGACAAGCTTCCAACATTTCCTGAATTGATTGTCTCACAGCCGGGCAGGCACAGGGCCTGAATTCAGGTGTCCAGTGTAATGCAGCATTCCAGTGAACAAACAGTCAAAGCTGGGCTGGACATAGATGGAGCAGGTTTTACTGTGCTGCTTCTAAATAACCCTCAACAACGTGAAAAACCAGTTCTGAACAAAACATCCACAGAGCTGTGAGGAGCCCAGGGAACCCAGAGCACACTTCATCATCATCAGGACACTCCCCGATACTCTGAATCCCACAACAGGAAGGCGACACTGAGAGGGCTTCTGTGGTAACTTTGTGAAGAGGAGAGTATAGGTAGAGAGATTTTCAGAACACAAAGAAAACGTTATACACCTTGATCTATCCAGTAATGGGTTGCTCTATTGAGAGAAGATGTAAGGTATTCTCATTCTCTTCCCATGTGGAGGCCTAGTCTATCTTATGAAATACCTACCTTTAATTTCTTGTATACTTGAATACCTGTAATCTCACAGTTCTTCCAGGCAGATACTGAATTTCACCCATTCCACTTAATGCTTCCACACTACTGTCTCCTATATAGAACATCTATGAATATGTGCTTGACACAGGAAAAAAGTGAAATGCGGAACTTAAGTCACATGAATTTTAATACCCTTCTGTCCTGCATTCATCTCCTCTCGGTCCTTCCATGTTGACTAGTAGTTCATCACATGTTTCTTAATCTTTCTCTGAACATAACCCAGACCTTGTCCCAACTTTCCCCCAGTGCTCTGTCTTTGCATTGTCTGGCTGGAGGGCAGGCATTTTATGGAAAGAAGGAAGTAAGATACTTCATGGGTGAGCCAAAGTCCATGGTAACCCACCACTTGGCCTCTCCGAGCTTGTGCAGACACACAGGTGAACACGCACTTCTCCAGTGACAGTAGGAAGGATGGATATGTGTTAAGTGACCCAGAGCAAACACCTGTATATAAAGGTGCACCCCAAGCCATAAGTTTTTGTTCTGCTTGAATGCAGTCTGGGTCGCTTATTGTTGTTTGTCATGTAATACAAATTAATCCATGCCTGTTAGCATCATACATGTGAATTTCTTCCATTTTGGTTATTTAAGACATGTATTCCTAAAATGAATGGCAATTGATGTCCTCACATTGATGTTGAAACAGTAGAGGATTTTCTTAAGCTCAGTCAATACACAGTACCCTTGATTGATTAGAGACATTGAAATTGCTTGAACATCTAAGTGGAATGATTGGACAGCAGTACAGTCGGTCTGACCTTGAAGTTCCTCAGTAAGTCCTGAGCTTAAATTTCTTTATGCAGCACTGTGCTTTGCACCCGGTATCTCATCATGAAAGGAGATGACAACATTCAGCAACTCATTTAAATACTACAGAGATGAAGTACGCATCATATGTGTGAGGATAGTGGGCTGGTAGAAGCACAGCTTTAGTATACCTCTTTATCATAGTTATTATTTCATACACTAGACATTCTAATTGCCGATGCATCACAAATCAGGATATTAACATTTATAGTGGTTAAAACATATACTGAAAATCCACTGTGTTTTTGACTGCCAAACCCTTTACTGTCATCATTGCACTTTTTCAACATATTATCTGAATGCCACACACACAGAGACATACTTTTAATCTGACTTCAGCCTCATTCCTCCTTTTAAATATAAACATTGAATATTCATAGACAGTAATAAAAGCAAATTTGTACAAGAAGTACTTTTAAAATTTACTATAAATTCCCACTGAGGAAAGCTAGTTTGTTCTAGTTGTCAGTCTATGTGTGTGTGTGTGCGTGTGCATATCTGTGATAATGTCAACTTTTATTTTTTAAGATTACTTGGTTTTATTTGAACAATAGTGTTACACAGAGAGAGGTAGAAACAAAGATGTCTTCCATCTGCTGTTCGTTCCCAAAATGAACACATATGCTGAAGGCTGGGCAAATGCAAAACTTGATTCAGGGAGTCCATCTGGGTCTCTGAAATGAATGACAGAGGCCCGACCACTGAGCTATCCTGTGCTGCTTTCCCATGCACATCCATAGGAAGCTGGATCAGAAGTGGAGCAATGGGGAATTTACCCAGTGACAATATGGAATACAGTAATGCAGGCTTTCGTTTAACCGGGTAAGCTTCAGTGCCAGTCCTAACTGTTCTCCTTACAAAAGCAGTTTTCTTTACATCTCCACATGCATTCCATCAGAACAAATAATTTTAGGTTTGCTGACATTTGTTTAAGGATATGCATTCTTTGTGCCTTTATTTTCGTGTGATTTTATTTATATAGGGTGAACTAATTTCATGCATTCCATATGTACACATTTAGAAGCATAGCGTTATGTCTTGCTACCCGCCAACACACCCATGATCCCATCCTCCTCCCTTTCTTACTAGTTAAATATTCCCAGTTGCATACTTGGAGCTTATTTTATAGTCAAAATGGTTCCCTCCACTAAGTAAACATTCAACAGAAGTAACAAGGAAAGAATCCTGTTCATCAGGGTTTTTTTTTTTTTTTTATGACTGACTTATACGAAAGGTAGAGAGAGGGAATGCTGTTCCATCTACTTGTGCACTCCTCAAATGGCCATATTGTTCGGCACTGGTCTAGACTGAAGACAGAAGCTTAGAAATCAATATATGAGTCTATCATGGGTGTCAAGCACTTGAGCACTGGGGCTGGGCCCCTCCAAGCTCAGGAGGTTCATCAGGGTCTCCAGTGTGGATGCAGGGCTAACACAATTGGGCCATCTGCTGCTGCTTTCCAAGGCACATGAATAGGGAGCTGGATCAGAAGAGGAGCTGCAGAGACTTCAGCCAGTGCCCATATGGGGTGCAGGCATTGCAGGTGGAAGTTTAACCTGTGTGCCACGGTGCTAGTCCCCAACATGCACTCTTAGTTGCTTTCAATAAGAAAGTTAGTGATTAGATGTACCATTACTGTTTATAGCCTTGCTCTATTCATGCTAAACACCAATGTTTTTTTTATTCTTTTATTAATTGAACAGTTTATTTAGTGGAACATTAAATCTGAAACTGCAGATTCAAATAAGTCATTACGAAAGTTAAAAACATGGAAATACATGAGTGAGGGAAGGAATACCCAGGGCAGGCTCCGCAATGGCTCTGGGCCCCGAAGAAGCTCCACCCAGCAGATGCCCCACCGCTGGTTCCTGGATTCTGAGTCCTCCTGCATCCCTTCATTGCAGGATCTCTCCGAGATACCTGAATCCCTCCTCCCTGATGAGCCCTGGGAACTCTGCTGGCATTTTCTCTGTCCATCTGAGGAGCCGCCACCTCTGCGCAGTGAGCGGAGCTGACACCTGTGGTGTGGCCTGCACACTGCAGACCTCTGGCACCCTACTTGAGTGTCTCAGGTTGTCCAGGTTGCAAAGTCCCTGACGCTTCAGCCTGGCCAAACTGAGAGTCTCAGAGGCTGAGGCCAAGCAAGAGACAGGTGGCTGCTGCTGTTCATGACACCGCCTCCAGGATGACCATGACTGGTCACTAGTCACAACAAATGGCAGGGTAGCCAAGATGGCACTGGAAAGCAGCAGCTGGCCAGGCCTAATTGAGAATTCAGGAAGAGCATGTCTTCCCGCAGAGTTTCTTAAAAAGAATTCTTGAGGAGAAGGTGCATGGCAGCTCTGGCTGTTGACAACTTTGATCCAGGCGTTCACCTGCCTGAGAAGCACAGAGACAGTACGCACACAGAGATGCCTGGGGGCACAGTCTGCCCAGCTGCTGGGTCCTGGTGAAGCATGCTGGCTGTGTCCTTCCTGTTGTGGCTATAAGACTTCACATTGGAGAACAATGAAACCTGGACTAGGAGGGAGTGAGTGGTGCTCAGGTGCTCACTGTATACAAACAGAAGCCACGTGCCTGTTAGCCCAGCTGCTGCCCCCTGCCACCGGATCTCTCGTCCTCTCTCTCACTCCAGTTTCCCCTCCCTCATTCTTTTCTCTCTCGAACTCCTGCCTGTTCTCCTCCTTGACCTCATTCCCTTGTTCTGGGAGAGAAATGGGGGCTGTCCCAAGCACACCTGGTACCTGCTGCCCATTCTTAAGTTCCTATATTGTCTGGCTCAACACTGACAGCAAAGCATGGTGTGAAAGGGGCAGGCTTGTTGTCTGAGGGGGCCTCTGTTTCCAGCATCCACTCCAAAATGAGCCTTGTTAGGGTAGCCCCTAAACTTCCTTTCTTAGCATAGGCAGTAGAAGAATCTGGAGGATTTTGAAAAATGGCTCTTAGCTTACAGAGCTTCAGGAGGGACCGACCCAAATAAGTGAATTGTGTCGGATATCTTGGAAAATGCATCCTGTTCCAGAGATAGACTCCCATGAGCCAGGTACTCTGTTCTGTTCCGTCTGCATTCAGGGCTGGAAGAGGTGAAAGTGCTCCTCTGTTCACAGAGGTAGAAAGGAAGCCAGAAGCAGTCCACTCTGTCCTGAGCCAGGCACCTGTTTCAGAGAGGCAATGGTGAGGCCAGTTTCAGGACCTGAGTGAAAGGCAAGGACAGACAGATGCTTGACGCATCACTAAGTTGTACCAAATTCCCTGCCATCCACCAGTACCAAAATTATTATTTGTAGGGAGCATTTTGAATAAAAAGATATAGCCCATAGCTTCCAATTTTGGTTTGCCTGCCCCCTCCCTCCCTTTGGAATGTCTGATGTCTCATTGCTATACATGGATTCAACTGGAACAGTTGCAGGTGCAAGAATGAGCACAGCCCCACTGAATCCCCTTAAGGGGATTCTTAAGGGAGGTAGGGAGAAACACAGAGAACAGCTTCTCAAAAAAGTAAGTTGAGATGAGAAACTGCTAAGAAAAGAATAGGTCAATTACCAGGCAACGTCATCTGCAACGGCCTTTTTCGTTCTTGAACTTCAACATGTGTCTTCAGTTTCAATTTCAAATGAGATCAAGAGTGCTGGCGGAGAAATAATTCTAAAGACTGCTAAAGGGAAATTGAGCTATCCTATTCACTGCCAAACCAATAAGAGACAAAGAAGAAACAAAGAAACAAACGAGAAGTATATTTTCCAAGCAAGGTTTGTTCAAATCTCATGTTGAGTGGGCAAGTAAAACACATTTAAAAAATCACTTTGAATCAATGGCAAAGGAAGAACTTTCTCTCTGTCTTTTCTCTCTCTGTCCACTCTGCCTGTCAAAAAATAATTAAAAAAATCACTTTGATAAAGGAAAGCAACTTTACTGTATTTACTAAATCACAGATGTTGGAAGAAGACATCCAGAGTTGTAGCAAGGTAGTTTCAAGCAAATCTCAATGTCCTGGCAAGGCCCTATTACTTGATTTTGAAAGCATGTCTTCAGTCACCCTATGGCATGTTCGACAGAAAGTGTACCTTTCGAAATGAGTTTTGTAATACAGTCTTAGGATGTTACTTCTAGAGGCCAGTACCAAACTCCCCAATAATCCAAAACTAGAAGGCTAAGACTAGAAATCCAAGGCTAGAAACGTCTGATGGGACATTTAAAGTAAAAGAGCAGTCTAAAAGTTTAACTTCTCATTTTATTTCCTGCTTATTTCTACTACCAGGATAATACATGAGGATTAATTGCATATTACAAAGTTAAATTACTTTTGGCAATAGTGTGTGTTACCAAATGTTTACCTTCTTTGTTTAGAATTTTGAAATATTTTGAAAACTCCAGGGACATGGAACAACGTTCAACAAACATTGTTCCATAACCTAACTGCATGGAGCAGTGGAAATAAATCTCATTCTTGATTACCTGATAGACAACTTGTGAAAGATGTGAAAGATCTCCTATTAAATCAACTCCTTGGAGAATCAGGGTGGATGGTAGCTTATAAAGGAAAGGCCCTGTGACTAACTCTTCCAAAAGTACATAATATGCCATTTTGTAACCACCCACTTTTTAAAACAATAAGATTTTTCTTTTCTCAGAGAATGTCTTATCATGCTTTCGATTTTAGTGTTATTAAGAAAATGTCTCAGGAATGTTTCCCTAATACAGAGCAAAATAAAGCAGCAGCACAAAAAAAAAAAAAAAGAAATGAACTGTAGGCAGTTTATTAGTTTTTTTTTTTTTTTTTGACAGGCAGAGTGGACAGTGAGAGAGAGACAGAGAGAAAGGTCTTGTTTTGACGATGGTTCACCCTCCAATGGCCGCCGCGGCCGGCACACTGCGGCAAGTGCACTGCGCCGATCCGATGGCAGGAGCCAGGTGCTTCTCCTGCTCTCCCATGGGGTGCAGTGCCCAAGTACTTGGGCCATCCTCCATTGCACTCCCTGGCCACAGCAGAGAGCTGTCCTAGAAGGGGGGGCAACCGGGACAGAATCCAGCGCCCTGACCCGGACTAGAACCTGGTGTACCGGCACTGCAAGGCAGAGGATTAGCCTGGTGAGCCACGGCGCCAGCCGAGTTTATTAGTTTTTACTATGCAGTGAATGTTTCTGCCCCTCCATATTACTGTGTCGGTGCTTAAATCCCCAATATTATGGTACTGTGCGATGGAGTCTAGAGGAATCAAACTGATCGTGGGAGTGTAGTCGCATGAGTATAATCAGTGCTGTTGTTAAGAAATATGAAAGATTTGATGTCTCTCTCTGATGGATGATATTTCCAAAAGCAAATTGTGCAGATTCATAAAGACTGCACCTTGGTCTTCAAACTCTAATCCCTAGTAAGAGAAATTTTCTGTATTTGGAATTCTGTTCCCAGCCACTCCATTTCAGTGAGTTGTTCTTAGGTACCTTTGCTTATAATTGAATAACTGATGTATACACAAAGTAAAGTTCAAGACACAAGAGGGGATGCAGGGAAATATGTCCTTCCTCATAATATCACTTCCCTTCAGGAGGCAGCCTCCCCTGGGCAAACCAGTGATAACTTGTAGCTAATGTTTGTAACACACACACACACACACACACACACACAGATGTGTGTGCCCATATAGATGTAGATGTAATATGAATGCATGTCCACCTTTTTTAAACTTTCTAAATTATATGCACATTCTTCATATTTCTTTTTTTCAAATTTTATTTAATACATATAAATTTCCAAAGTACAACTTCTGGATTATAGTGGCTTTTGCCCCCATAAGCTCCCTCCCACCCGCAGCCATCCCATCTCCCACTCTCTCTCCCATCCCATTCTCA
Source organism: Oryctolagus cuniculus (assembly GCF_051225735.1). NCBI lineage: Eukaryota > Metazoa > Chordata > Mammalia > Lagomorpha > Leporidae > Oryctolagus > Oryctolagus cuniculus. The sequence goes on from NC_142889.1 coordinate 9,293,621, forward strand.
TCAAGATTCATTTTCAATTCTCTTTATATACAGCAGATCAGCTTAGTATATACCAAGTAAAGATTTCAACAGTTTGCACCCACACAGAAACACAAAGTATAAAATACTGTTTGAGTAGTAGATTTATCGTTAATTCACATAGTACAACACATTAAGGACAGGGGTCCTACATGGGGAGTAAGTGCACAGTGACCCTGTTGTTGATTTAACGATTGGCACTCTTATTTATGACGTCAGTAATCACCCAAGGCTCTTGTCATAAGCTGCCAAGGTTATGGAAGCCTCTTCAGTTCACAAACTTTGACCTTATTTGGAGAAGGCCACAGTGCAAGTGGAAGTTCTCTCCTCCCTACTTTGATGGCGCATTCTTTCTGCTTGGATCTCACTAGCAGCTCTTTCATTTAGGTCACTTTTTTGCCGCAGTGCCTTTGCTTTCCATGCTGGGAATGCTCTCATAGGCTTTTCAGCATGATCCAAATGTCTTAAGGGATGATTCTGAGGCCAGAGTGATGTTTAGGACATCCGCAATATAATGAGTCTGCTGTGTATCCCACTTCCCATGTTAGATCATCTCTCCTTTTAATTCTGTCAGTTAGTATTAGCCGGCACTAGTCTTGTTTATGTGATCCTTTTGACACTTAATCCTATCATTATGATCAATTATGAAGTTGAGCATACCATTTTGATTAGTAAGATGGCATTGGTACTTGCCACCCTGACGTGCTTGAATTGGTATCCCCTGGCACGTTTCTAGCTCTACCATTAGGGGTAAGTCTGAGTGAGCATCTGCCAAACTGCACATCTCTTCCCTCTCTTATCCCCTCTTGTATTTAACAGGGGTCACGTTTCAGTTAATTTTAAATGCTTAAAAATTATTTTTGTGTTAATTAAAGAGTTCAACCAATGGTATTAAGGAGAACAAAAACTACTAAAAGGAATAAAATAGTAAGTTGTATGTCAGGGCATGGGCTGATCAAGTCGTTGTTTCTCATAGTGTCCGTTTCACTTCAAAAGGTTTCCTTTTAGGTGCGCAGATAACTGCCGCCGCTCAGGAAGAACATATGATATCTGTCCGTTTGGGGACTGGCTTATTTCACTCAGCATGATGTTTTCCAGATTCCTCCATTTTGTTCAAATGACCAATTTCATTTTTTTTTTACTGCTATATAGTAATCTATAGAGTACATATCCCATAATTTCTTTATCCAGTTTTCGGTTGATGAGCATTTAGGTGGATGCCATGTCTTAGCTATTGTGAATTGAGCTACAATAAATATTGAGGTGCAGATAGCTCTTTTGTTTGCCAATTTAGTTGCCCCTGGGTAAATGCCAAGGAGTGGGATGGTTGGGTCATGTGGTAGGGCTATATTCAGGGTTTCTGAGGAATCTCCAGACTGAATTCCATCGTGGTTTTACCTGTTTGCATTCCCACCAACAGTGCGCTGGTGTCACTTTTCCCCCACATCCTCACCAGCATCTGTTTTTAGTTGATTTCTGTATGTAGGCCATTCTAACTGGGGTGAGGTGAAACCTCATTGTGGTTTTTATTTGCATCTCACTGATGGTTAGTGATCCTGAACATTTTTTCATGTGTCTCCTGGCCATTTGGATTTCCTCTTTTTCAAATGTCTACTGAGGTCTTTGGCCCATCTCTGAAGTGGTTTGCTTGTTTTGTTGTTGTGGAGTTTCTTGATCACTTTGTAGATTCTGGTTATTAAAACTTTATCTGTTGCATAATTTGCAAATATTTTTCCCATTCTGTCAGTTGCCTCTTCCCTCTCCTGACTGTTTCTTTGGCAGTACAGAAACTTCTCAATTTGATGCAATCCCAGTAGTGAATTTTGGCTTTGACTGCCTGTGCCTCTAGGGTCTTTTCCAAGAAGTCTTTGCCTGTGCCTATATCTTGCAGGGTTTCTCTGGTGTTTCCTAATAATTTCAAGGTGTCAGATCATAGATTTAGATTTTTCATCCATGTTGAGTGGATTTTTGTGTAAGGTGTAAGGTAGGGGTCTTGCTTCATGCTTCTGCATGTGGAGACCCCGTTTTCCCAACACCATTTGTTGAACAGACTGTCCTTGCGCCAGGAATTAGTTTTATATCCTTGATCAAATAAAAGTTGGCTGCAGATGTTTGGGTTGATTTCTGGTGATTCTATTCTGTTCCGTTGGTCTATCCCTCTGTTTCTGTACCAGGACCATGCTGTGTTGATTACAGCTGCCCTGTAGTATGCCCTGAGATCTGGCATTGTGATGCCTCCGGCTTTGTTTTTGTGTAGAAGATTGCTTTAGCTATTTGGGGTCTCCTGTGCCTCCATAGTAGTTCCTTGTTACTAAGATATCCTTTCTTCATCTTGTGTTTTTAATTAAAGTATGTCAGAACCATGTAAAGGAATTAATTTCCTATAATGGAATGGTTTGACAGTTATTTTTGATCCTTTCCTGTTTTCCAGCTGCAAGCAATAATTCCATGAACACAGATGTTGCACTTGTGTGGAGAATAAAACTCATAAAGATTGATTGAAATGGCAACACTGGTTGAAGGTATGTGAATTAAAATCTGTGACACATACTACATTGGCGCCATGCATAAAAGATACATGAAGGAATCCTTTCACCTATACTGCAGCAGAGAACTTGTGACCCTACCACCTGTCTATTGCAATGTCTTAGCATCTTTAATCTCATTCATCTCATAGATGTAAGCAGTATGTCAGGGTTTAATATTATTACTGTTTGGATTTTGTAACTTTCCACATATCTCTAGGTAATATTTTACTTTCATGAATTCACATTTTGTGACTTTTATTCTTCTTTTCTACAGGATTGCTGATCTTTCTTATTGATTAGTGGAACCTCTGTAGATATTTAGTAAAAGATTCTACTGTGCTTCATATTTATGCCAAAACTTTACCTATTATTTGTCCTTTAACTTAGTTGTCCTAATTTTACAGTGATAAATTTATATATGGTTTATGTATGCTGGTGTCCCACATAGGTGCCAGTTAATGTGCCAACTTCTCAACATATGATCCAGTTCCCCAATTTCATGGGAAAACAGTGGAGGGTGGCCAAATATTTGGGCAGCTACTACTCATGAGGGCGTTTCGATGGGATTGCTGGCTTCTGACCTCAGCTTGTACTATCAATAGACATTGTGGCCATCTGCAGAGTGAACCAGGTAATGGAAGATCTCTATTTCTATCTCTTTGTCTCTCTCTGTAGCACTTTCAGATATACAACTCTTTAAAAAATAGGAAGCTAAGTGAAATCTTTAAAAAGTTTAAGCTATCAAATGCAATTATAAGGGAGGAGATGTACAAATTGGGACATACTCAATCGGACTTGCCCCAAATGGTGGAGTTAGAATCATGCCAGGGGATCCCAATACAATCCCATCAAGGTGGCATGTACCAATGCCATCTCACTAGTCCCAGTGATCAATTTCAGTTCACAGTTGATCACACTGATAGGTCTAAGAGTCAAAGGGATCACACAAACAAGTCTAGTGTCTGCTAATCCTAGATGATAGAATCAAAAAGGGAGAGAATGATCCATCATGGGAAGCAGGATACACGGCAGTCTCATAGAATGGCAGATGTCCTAAATAGCACTCTGGCCTCAGAATCAGCCCTTAAGGCATTCGGTTATGGCTGAAGAGCCCATGAGAGTATTTTAGGCATGGAAAGCCAAGACACCCTGGGGAAAAAAAAGAAGACCTAAATGGAAGATCTCTGTGAGTGAGATCCCAGTAGAAAGAACGGGGCCTTCAAAGAAGGAGGTACCTTTCTCTGAAGGGAGGAGAGAACTTCCACTTTGACTATGACCCTGTCGGAATAAGATTGAAGTCGGCGAACTCAAAAGGCTTCCATGGCCTTGGCAACTCATGACTAGAGCCTAGGGAGATTAGTGATGCCATAAACAAGAGTGTCAAATTGTTAAGTCAACAACAGAAGTCACTGTGTACTTACTTCTCATGTAGGATCTGTCCTTAATGTTGTCCAAAGTGAAGTAATGCTATAAGTAGCACTGAAACAGTATTTTACACTTTGTGTTTCATGTGGGTGCAAACTGATGAAATCTTTACGTAATATATATTGAATTGATCTTCTGTATAGAAAGAGAATTGAAAATGAATCTTGATGTGAATGGAATGGGAGAGGGAGAGGGAGAGGAAGATGGCAGGGGTGTGAGTGGGAGGGAAATTAAGGGTTGGGGAGCCATTGTAATCCATTATCTGTACTTTGAAAATTTATATTTGCTAAATAAAAAATAAATTAAAAAATAAATGAATATCAAAGATGAAGAGTAATTAATATCCTCTTGATATTTTAACACCAAAATGTCTGCAGTTAAAGAAGAAATAGAGCAATAAAAATTTTTTTCTATTGTAATCACTGCTTCATATATATGTATGTATATGGAAAAGAAATATATTTTAATATGTCATCGAGCATATAATCAATTAGCCTTTCATGTCTTCATTTAAGAGGAGGATACTATTTAATTTTTAAAAGACTTTATTTATGTATTATTAGGGGTAGAGTTGCAGAGAGTGGTGGAGAAATAAAGGTCTTCCATCCACTGGTTCACTCCCCAAATGGCTAAAATGTCCAGAGCTGGGCTGCTCCAAAGTGAACAGCTTCTTCCAGGTCTCCTATCCATATGAAGGTGTCTGAGCACTGGGGTCATCGTCCACTGCTTTACTGTGCCATATGAAGAGAGCTGGATTGGAAGAGGAGCAGCCAGGATATGAACCAGCACCCATATTGGATGCAGGCATCACAGGCAGAGGGTTATCCTATTATGCCACTGTGCCATCCCCACTCGTAATTTTATGGCTGATATTAACACAGATGGGGGGGGGTGGTTCCAAGATGGCAGAATAGGGAGGGAGCTTACTGCTGTAGTCTAGGGAAACTCAGTTAAAAAGGTGGAGAGAGGGCAATCTCAGGGAAGAGTTTGGGAGAAAACTGCTGTGGACTTATGTGGAGAGTGTGGACATGCACAACTCAGGACCCCAATAGCTGAGAATGTCAGCACCATCTTTGTAGAGTGAAGTAAGACCAGACTGGCAGCCCAAGCCACTGGCAATGAAGCCACAGAACAGCCTGGTATGAGTCTGGCCTAGAGACCTGTGGGGGACAGTATACCTGCAGATATGGAGAGGAGAGAAAAGGGAGGGCATGTTTCTCTCTCCCCAACTAACTGGCACTGATATCCTGTAACTAGCTGAGAGAGACAGGGTGTCATTCTAGACAAACATAATTGCTGTGCCAACTGGTGTCCACGTGCCCAGCAACCAACTGAGAGGAGGGCACAGAGTGTGGCTTGAGTCTGTGGGAAGTCACTGTAGGCAGCTTCACATGCTTGGGGCTCCTGATTCCTTGGTGAGGGTCAATGCTGTGGGACCCATGCTCACATTGAGGACTGCACAATTCCTTTGTGTGGTCTTTGTTGCAGCACAGATGAACATTATACCCAGTGGGGATAGTGCCAAGGCATGAGTCTCCTGGGAGGAGATGAGGTAAACATGAGAGTATGCTTATGGAGTTGAACAATCCTCCACTCAGATGAAAAATAAAAACAAACTATGGGATTTACCACACTCACCCTTGGACACTCCCCTCACAAGAGAGTAGTGAACAGAGCTTACTGTCCACACCCAGCAAATTCTTCAGGGTATGCACTGAAATAGACGACACTCCACTAGGACACAGAGGTATAGTCCACAGATAGGGAAAAAAAACCCTAAATGTATCTCCACAGGGCTTAAAATTAATGCAGCAATTCAAGGAACAAGAAGAAAGGAAGACAAAATGATGTGCCCAAAAGAACACAACACGTCTGTACTAGAATGTGAAGATGAAGAGACTGAAGAAATGCCAGAAATGGAAGTAAAACATTGATGGTAGGCATAGTTAGAACTTATCAGAAGAAAGTCCACAAATTAAAGAAATTCATACATGACATGAATAAAAATTTTCCCGTGAATTTGAGATTTAAAAGAAAAATCAAAATAATATATCAAAAATGAGGTATTTAATGGATCAAATAAAAATTGTGTGGTGGAGAACATTAAGAACAGACATGGTGAGGGAGAGTAAAGAACTAGACTCACAGCAAACTTCTCATCAGAAACCCTACAGGCTAGGAGAAAATATGAGGAATATTTCAAGTATTAAAAAAGAAAACCTGTCAACCCAGAATACTGTACCCTGCAGAGCTCTCATTTATGAATGAAGGTTAAATAAAGACCTTCCATGATGAACAGAAATTGAAATAATTTGACACCACCCATCCAGCCTTACAAAAATGCTTTAGGATGTGCTACTCACAGAAACAGAAACATGGTTATCACTATGAAGGAAGGTGAAGGCAGAAAAATCTCCCAGTGGGCTGGCACTGTGGCTCACTGGGCTAATCCTCCACCTGTGGCACGGGTGCCCTGGGTCCTAGTCCTGACCGGGGCACCGGATTCTGTCCTGGTTGCTCCTCTTCCAGTCCAGCTCTCTGCTGTGGCCCAGAAGTGAAATGGATGATGGCGCAGGTCCTTGGGCCCTGCACCTGCATGGGAGACCAGGAAGAAGCACCTGGCTCCTGGCTTTACGTTGGCACAATGCACCAGCCATAGCGGCCATTGGGGGGTGAACCAACAGAAAAAGGAAGACCTTTCTCTCTGTCTCTCTCTCTCTCACTGTCTAACACTGCCTGTCAATGGAAAGGACAGGAGAGGAGAGGGGAGGGGAGGGGAGGGAAGGGCGAGGGGATAGGAGGGGAGGAATGAAAAGGGGAGGGGAGGGGAGGTCCCAACTAATCTACAAAGGAGATCCAAAGTAAAAAGCAGGAATACTTATGGGAGAATGGCAGAGAAAAGTCACAACTTATAAGTTGTCTCATGGAATGTAAACAGCTTCAAGTCTTCAGTTAAATGATACAGAGTAGCTGGTTGGGTTCAACAGCAAACGCCATCTATTTTCTGTATATCAGAAACACATTTCACTAACAAATATACACAGAGAGTGAAAGTGAAAGAATGGAAATATGCTAACAGAAACCAAAAAGCAGCTGGTGTAGCCATTCTAATATCAGACAAAACAGACTTTAACACAAAAACTGTTAGCAAAAGATGGGAGCTGGCCCTGTGGCATAGTGGGTAAAGGCACCACCTGCAGTGCTGGCATCCCATATGGGTGCCAGTCTGATTCATCATAACTAAACTTCTGCTACAGCTCTCTGCTATGGACTGGGAAATGAGTATAACACCCAAGTCCTTGGGCCCCTGTACCCACATGGTACATTTGGAAGACGCTCCTGGTTCCTGGCTTCAGATTGTCACAGCTCTGTCCATTGCGGCTAACTGGGGAGTGAATCATCAGATAGAAGACCTCTTTCTCTCAGCTGCTGCTTCTCTCTCCGTTTAGTAAGTCTTTTTTTTTGACAGGCAGAATGGACAGTGAGAGAGAGAGAGAGAGAGCAAGGTCTACTTTTGCAGTTAGTTCACTCTCCAATGGCTGCCACGGCCGGCACACTGTGGCTGGCGCACCGAGCTGATCCTATGGCAGGAGCCAGGTACTTATCCTGGTCTCCCATGTGGGTGCAGGGCCCAAGGACTTGGGCCATCCTCTACTGCACTCCCTGGCCGCAGCAGAGAGCTGGCCTGGAAGAGGGGCAACCTTGACAGAATCCAGCGCCCTGCCTGGGACTAGAACCCGGTGTGCCAGCACCACAAGACGGAGGATTAGCCTAATGAGCCGTGGCGCCAGCCTCCATGTAGTAAGTCTTTAAAAAGTAAGAGAGAGAGAGAAAGAAGGGCACTATGTAATGATTATAGATCAATGTAACAGGAAGGCATGACTAAAATAAATTTTAAGGCACTTAGTTACAGAGCACTTGGCTATTATTTTAAATTTAACTGAAAGTGATTCCTGCTAGATATAAGAGTGGGAATAAGAGAGGAAGGATATGTACAGTTCAGCACATGCTCAATCTGACTTACCTCAAACGGTAGAGTTAGAAATGTGCCAGGGGATTCCAATTCAATCCCATCAAGGTGGCATGTACCAATGCCATCTCACTAGTCCAATGATCAGTTTCAGTTCATAACTGATCACAAGAGTCAAACGGTGGCCAGTGCCGTGGTTCACTTGAATAATCCTCCGCCTGCAGCGCCTGCACTCCCAGTTCCAGTCTCAGTTTTGGCACCGGGTAGTATTCTCAGCTGCTCCTTTTCCAGTCCAGCTCTCTGCTGTGGCCCAGGAGGGCAGTGGAGGATGGTCCAAGTGCTTGGGTCCCTGCACCCACATGGGAGACTGGGAGGAAGCACCCGTCTCCTGGGTTTGGATCAGTGCAGTGCCAGTTGTAGTGGCTATTAGTGGAGTGAACCAACAGAAGGAAGATCTTTCTCTCTGTCTCTCTGTCACTGTCTATAACTGTATCTCTGTTTCTCTCTCTCACTGTCTAACTCTGCCTGTCCAGAAAAAAAAAAAAAAGAGTCAAAGGGAGGTATCACGTAAACAAGACTAGTGTCTGCTAATACTTACTGATAGAACTCAAAAGGAGAGAATGCTCCAACATGGGAAGCAGGACACACAGCAGATGCATGGATGTCTTAAACATCACTCTGGCCTCAGAATCAGCACTTAAGGCATTTGGATCTGGCTAAAAATCCTATGAGATTATTTCAGGCATGGAAAGCCAAGACACTCTGGAAAAAAAAAATGACCTAAATTAAAGATCTCTGTGAATGAGATGCCAGCAGAAAGAACAGGCCATCAAAGAAGGAGATACCTTTCTCCAAAGGGAAGAGAGAACTTCCACTTTGACTTTGGCCTTGTCTAAATAAGATCGGAGATGGTGAACTCAAGAGGCTTCCATAGCCTTGGCAGCTCATGACAGTAGCCTCAGTGATTACTGATGTCATCAATAAGAGTGTCAGTTGTAAATCAACAACAGGAGTCACTGTGCACTTACTCCCCATGTGGGATCTCTGACCTTAATGTGTTGTACTATGTGAATTAATGGCACAACTATAAAGTACTCAAATAGTATGTTATACTTTGTGTTTCTGTGTGGCTGCAAACTGTTGAAGTGTTTACTTAGTATATACTAAATTGATCTTCTTCTGTGTATAAAGATAATTGAAAATGAATCTTGATATGAATGGGATGAGAGAGGGATTGGGAGATGGGATGGTTGTGGGTGAGCAGGATGTTATGGATGTTACGGGGGGATAAGCCGCTATAATTCACAAGTTGTACTTTGGAAATTTAGATTTATTAAATAAAAGTTTATAAAAGAAGTATCAATGGATCTAAAGGGAGACGTTGACTCCAATACAATAATAAAATAATACAGTAGCCCATGTTCAGCATTGGGAAGATCAACCAAACAGAAAATCAGCAAGGAAACAAGAGTTAATTAACATTTTAGACTAAATGGACCTAACAGGTACCTACAGAACTTTTCATCCTGCAGCTGCAGAATACACATTCTTCTCACCAGTGCATGGGACTTTCTCTAGGATTCGCCACATCTTGGCCATAAGGCATGTCTCAGCAAATTCAAAAATCAGCATTGAAATCATAGAATGCATATATAGCAATTGGTGCCTATATTAAGAAATTGGAATGGCACCAGGTAAATGAGTTATCAATACATCTCAAAGACCTAGAAGACAAAAACAAACCAAACATAAATCTTGTAGGAGAAAATAGTTAAGGTTAGATATGAATTAAAAGAAGAAACACAAAATACAAAAGATCAACAAAACTGTTTTTGTTGAAAAAGCAAAGAAAATTGACACACCATTGGCCCAACTACCCAATAAAAGAAGAAAAATATCAAAATCAATAAAATCTGAGTTGAAAAGGGAAATGTAACAGTAGTTTCCACCGATAACAAAAATTACCAGAAATTATTAGAAAGAGCTGTCTGTCAATAAGTTGGGAAGTGTAGACAGTTGGTTAGATTCCTGGACATGTTTTATCTGCCTTAATTTAGCCATGAAGACAGAAAACCTAAACAGACCAATAAACCAAGATGAAAACCGAATCAGTAATAAAGCTCATCCACACACAGAAAAGCTCAGGGCTGAATGGAATGGCTTCACTGCTGAATTCTACCAGACATTTAAAGAAGACCTAACTCCAGCTCTTTTCAAGATATTCAATACAACTGAAAGGCAGGGAATCCTCCCAGACGCCTTCTATGCAACCAGCATTACCTTAATTCCAACACCTGAAAAGATGCAACAGAGAAAGAGAATTACAGACCAGTTTTCCCTAATGGATGTAGACACAAAAATCCTCAACAAAATTCTAGCCAATTGAGCCAAACAGCACATCAGATAGATCATCATTCAGACAAAGCAGGATTTTATCCTGGTATGCAGGGACAGTTCAGCATTTACAAATCAATCTATGTGGGGAGATGGCGGAATAGAGTGGGAGGGAGCACAGCGAAGCTCCACTAAGGGAAGGTTCAAAGAGGGATGAAAATTTGTAGTTTTTAAGCCCTTCCTGAAACTGGGGTGATAGGGTGGACACGCGAGGAGGACGCGGACGCGTGAGACTCAGGACACCAACAGGAGCGTGTACGCACCAGCGCTGGAAGCCGAGGTGAGACCGGGCGCTCGCCCAGCACCACAGCACAGCTGCCGCCACCCCTCCCCGAACACACCCTGGGACGGACACTGAGACATGCACGACTGAGTGGGGGAGGAAATAGAAAACGGAACAGAGTGAGTGGCGCCGGCGGAGAGTGTGCACGATTCAGGGATACTAATTGAGAGACTGAGTAAGCCAGTATCTCTTGGCGCCTCCCCGGAGCTCCAGAGGGCGGGAAGCAGCCATTTTGTTTGTTTACATTCAGGCTTAAAGGAGAACTATCTTTGCCTCCACACTAACCTTCGGAGGCGGAGCCCAAAGGTGGAGCTGAGGGTGCTCGAGGGAGGGCAGCCCAAAGCCCTGAGACCGGACTACTCAAGTTACTGAATAGCGCCTCCTGGTGGGGAAAAAGCACAGGATCCAGAGCTGCAGTGGGCAGAGAGCAGCCATCCTGTCTGTTTACCTGCGGGCTGTGTAGAGCAGCCTGGTTACACTGGATATTGGTAGAGACTCACAGCGGCCTATAGTAGCGGGAAATCAACCCGAAAAATCACCCAGACGGAATGCCAAAAAACAAAACCAAAAACCAAAAAAATATAGAAGATAATATAAATTTGCCAATGGAGCAAGCTAAACCAACCGTAACAGAGGCAGAAGAAGAAGAAGTTGAAAACATGCCAGAAAAAGAATTCAGAAAATTAATAATCAGCATACTTAGAAATAATGAGAAACAGTGTCAAGAGCTGAATGAAAAACAAGCCCAAGGATTAGAGATCTTAAAGAGAAGCCAGAATGAGATACTAGAACTGAAAAACTCAATTGACCATATAAAAAACACCGTGGAATCCCTCGGAAATCGAACAGATGAAATAGAAGACCGAATATCAGAATTCGAAGACAAACTTCCAGAAATAATACAGTCAGTTCAATCGCAGGAAGAAGAAATTAAAAAAAAATTAAAAAACACGGTCGGAGACCTACAAGATTCAATCAAACGGTGTAATGTTCGGATAATAGGAGTCCCTGAGTGGGTGGAAAGAGAGAATGGATTAGAAGGTGTCTTCAACGAAATAATATCAGAAAACTTTAAACAAAGGCAGCTGGATAACAACACACAAATACAACAGATAGCCAGGACTCCGAACAGAGTAGACCAGAAGAGAAATTCACCACGACACATTGTGGCAACACTCAGTTCAGTGACACACAAAGAACAAATCATAAAATGTGCCAGAGAAAAGTGACAAATCACATTCAGGGGTAAGTCAATCAGACTCACCACAGACTTCTCATCGCAAACACTACAAGCAAGGAGACAATGGCATGATATATTTCAAGTTTTAAAAGACAAACAATGCCAACCTAGAATACTATATCCTGCAAAACTATCATTTATGAATGAAGGGGAAATAAAGATCTTCCACGACAAACAGAAACTGAAAGAATTTGTATCCACGCGTCCAACCCTGCAACACTTGTTCAAAGATGTGCTGCACACAGAAACACAAAAACAAGAACTTCACTTCAAAAAAAAAGCGAATGTAGAATAACCCACAAACAAAGTTCAAAATACATAAACAGCTCATTTCAGGAAACATGAAGGGGAAAAGACAGTACTTAACAGTAATCACATTGAATGTGAATGGTCTTAATTCCATGACAAAGAGACACAGACTAGCTGATTGGATAAAAAAAAAAAGAGGATCCAACTATATGCTGCCTTCAGGAGACACACGTCATCAGCAAAGATGCATGCAGACTGAAAGTGAAAGGATGGAAAAAGATACTCCAAGCTAATGGAAATCAAAAAAGAGCTGGTGTGGCCATCCTAATATCAGACAAAATAGACTTTAACATAAAAACTATTAAAAGAGACAGAGAAGGGCACTATATAATGATTAAAGGATCTATCCAACAGGAAGACATTACTATTATAAATGTATATGCACCTAATTACAGGGCACCTGGCTACCTGAAAGAATTACTAAAGGATTTAAAGGGAGATATAGACTCAAATACAATAGTAACAGGGGACTTCAACACCCCACTCTCACCAATGGACAGATCAACCAGACAGAAATTCAACAAGGAAACAACTGAGCTAATTGACACCATAGACCAAATAGACCTAATAGATATCTTCAGAACCCTCCACCCCACAGACACAGAGTTCATGTATTTCTCCCCAGTACATGAAACATTCTCTAGGATTGACCATATACTAGGCCATAAAGGGAGCCTCAACAAGTTCAAAAAAATTGAAACTATACCATGCAGTTTCTCAGCCCATAGTGCAGTGAAACTTGAAATCAACAACCCAAGAATCTCTACACCATATGCAAATATATGGAGAATGGACAACATAATCCTAAATGAACAGTGGGTCATCGAAGAAATTAAAAGAGAAATCAAAAGATTTCTAGAAACAAATGAAAATGATAACACAACCTATCAAAACCTGTGGGACACATCAAAAGCAGTGCTAAGAGGAAGGTTTATAGCAATTAGTGCCTACATCAAGAAGCTGGAAAGGAACCAAACAAATGAACTCTCCATGCACCTCAAGGAACTAGAAAAACAGCAGCAAATCAAGCCCAAATCTAAAAGGAGGAAAGAAATACTAAAGATCAGAGAAGAAATAAACAGAATTGAAACCAAGAAAACAATACAAAAGATCAACAAAACCAGGAGCTGGTTCTTTGAAAAAATAAACAAAGTCGACACGCCATTGGCCCAACTGACCAAAAAAAGGAGAGAGAAGACCCAAATCTGTAAAATCAAAGATAGTAATGGAAATGTAACAACTGACACAATAGAAATAAAAAGAATCATCAGAAACTACTACAAAGAGATGTATGCTAACAAATTGGGGAACCTGGAAGAAATGGATAGATTCCTGGACAAATACAACCTTCCTAAACTGAACCACGAAGATATAGAAAATCTAAACAGACCCATAACCATGAAAGAAATTGAATCAGTAATAAATGCACTACCGAAAAAGAAGAGCCCAGGACCTGATGGCTTCACTGCCGAATTTTACCAGGCATTTAGAGAACAACTAACCCCAGTTCTTCTCAAATTATTCCAAACGATTGAAAGAGAGGGAATCCTCCCAAATTCCTTCTATGAAGCCAATATCACCTTAATTCCTAAGCCCGGAAAAGACACAGCAGAGAAAGAAAACTACAGACCTATCTCCCTGATGAACATAGATGCAAAAATACTCAATAAAATTCTGGCAAACCGAATCCAACTACACATCAGAAAGATCATTCACCCGGACCAAGTGGGATTTATCCCTGGTCTGCAGGGATGGTTCAATATTTGAAAGTCAATCAACGTAATCCAGCACATTAACAAATTGAGAAACAAAAATCATATGGTTATCTCAATAGATGCAGAGAAAGCATTTGACAAAATACAACACCCCTTCATGATGAAAACCCTAAGCAAATTGGGGTTAGAAGGAACATTCCTCAACACAATTAAGGCAATCTATGATAAACCAAAGGCCAGCATCATATTGAATGGGGAAAAGTTGGAGGCATTTCCATTGAGAACTGGCACCAGACAGGGATGCCCACTCTCACAATTGCTATTCAATATAGTCCTGGAAGTCTTAGCCAGAGCCATCAGGCAAGAAAAAGAAATTAAAGGGATACAAATGGGAAAGGAGGAAGTTAAACTATCCCTGTTTGCAGATGACATGATACTATATATAGAGGACCCAATAAACTCCTATAAGAGGCTACTGAAACTCATAGAAGAGTTTGGTAAAGTAGCAGGATACAAAGTCAACGCTCAGAAATCAACAGCCTTTGTATACACAGACAATTCCAGGACCGAGGAAGAACTACTAAGATCAATCCCATTCACGATAGCCACAAAAACAATAAAGTACCTTGGAATAAATTTAACCAAGGAGGTCAAAGACCTCTGTGATGAAAATTACAAAACACTAAAGAAAGAAATAGAAGACAACACAAAAAAATGGAAAAACCTGCCATGCTCATGGATTGGAAGAATCAATAGCATCAAAATGTCCATTCTCCCAAAAGCAATTTACAAGTTCAATGCAATACCAATCAAAATACCAAAGTCATTCTTCAAAGACCTAGAAAAAACGATGCTGAAATTCATATGGAGAAACAGGAGACCCAGAATAGCTAAAGCAATTCTTTACAATAAAAACAAGGCCGGAGGTATCACAATTCCAGACTTCAAAGCATACTACAGGGAAGTTATAATCAAAACAGCCTGGTACTGGTACAAAAACAGATGGATAGACCAATGGAACAGAATAGAAACACCGGAGATCAATCCAAACATCTATAACCAACTCATATTTGACAAAGGACCTAAAACCAACCCCTGGAACAAGGACAGCCCTTTCAACAAATGGTGCTGGGAAAACTGGATGTCCACATGCCGCAGTATGAAGCAAGACCCCTACCTTACACCTTATACAAAAATCCACTCAACATGGATCAAAGAACTAGAGATGCGCCACGACACCATGAAACTAATTGAGAGCATAGGGGAAACCCTTCAAGATATCGGAATAGGCGAAGAATTCCTGGAGAAGACCCCACAGGCACGGGTAATCAAAGATAAAATAAACAAATGGGATTACCTAAAATTGAAGAGTTTCTTAACAGCAAAGGAAACAGTCAGGAAAGCGAAGAGGCAACCAACAGAATGGGAGACGTTATTCGCAAACCACACAACAGATAAAGGATTAACAACTAGAATCTGCACAATGATCAAAAAACACCACAGCATCAAAACAAGCAACCCATTTAAGAGATGGGCCAAAGACCTTAACAGACATTTTTCAAAAGAGGAAATCCAAATGGCCAACAGGCACATGAATAAATGCTCAGGATCCCTAGCCATCAGGGAAATGCGGATCAAAACCACAATGAGATACCACCTCACTCCGGTTAGATTGGCTTACATACAGAAATCAACCAACAACAGATGCTGGCGAGGACGTGGAGAAAAGGGGACACTAATCCACTGTTGGTGGGAATGCAAACTGGTAAAGCCACTATGGAAGACAGTCTGGAGAGTCCTCAGAAACCTGAATATAGCACTACCACAGGACCCAGCCATCCCACTCCTTGGAATATACCCAAATGGAATTAAAGGGGTGAAAAAAGCCATTTGCACCTCAATATTTGTTGAAGCTCAATTCACAATAGCTAAGACATGGAATCAACCTAAATGTCCATCAACGGATGACTAGATAAAAAAACTATGGGATATGTACTCTATGGAACACTATGCAACAGTAAAAAACAACGAAATCCGGGCATTCACAACAAAATGGAGGAAGCTGGAAAACATCATGCTGAGTGAAATAAGCCAGTCCAAAAGGGATAAATATCACATGTTCTCCCTGATCGATGGCAACTAAACGAGCACCTAAAATGATACAAATTAAAGTGAAATGGACACTATGAGAGACAATGAAATGAGCAGCCCTTGTCTAGACTGTTGAGGAACAACTTACGATTTTGTTCCTTTAGTATTTTTGTTGTTGTTGTTGTTGCTCGGTATGCTCTACACAAGACCACTGGTTGAACTCTACAATCAATGCACAACCATTCTTAAGCATTTAAAAATTAATAGGAAATTGATCTTTGTGGAACATGGGAGTGGGAATAAGAGAGGGAGGAGATATATAGGACGGCACATACTCACTCAGACCTACCTCCAATGGTGGAACTGGAAATGTGCCAGGGGATTTCAACTCAATCCTACCAAGGAGGCAGGTACCAATGCCAGCACACTTGGTAAAGAGACAAATATAAATACACAACTGATCCAAAAGATAGGGTAAGTGTCGAAGAGAGTACACAAATAAGACCAGTGTAAGCAAATAATGAAAGATAGAATCAAAAGGGTTGAGAATGATCCTGCGGGGGAAGCAGGCCACACAGCAGACTCATAGAATGGCAAATGCCCAAAACAGCACTCCTGCCTCAGAATCAACCCTTGGGACATTCGGATCTGACTAAAAGGTCCATGAGAGTCTCACAGGCATGGAAAGCCATGACACGGTGGCAAAAAAGAATCTAAATGAAGGATCCTGGTGAACAACACCCCAGCAGAAGGATCAGGCCATCAAAGAGAGAGGCGCCTTTCTCTGAAGGGAGGAAGGAACCTCCATTGTGATATGGCCTTGACTAAACAAATTCGGTGAACAAAGTCGGTGAACTCAAGGGGCTTCCATAGCCTAGACAGCTCATAGCAAGAGTCTCGGGTGATTGCTGACATCATAAATAAGAGTGCCAATTGTTAAATCAACAACGGGAGTCACTGGGTTCATGCTCCCCACACAGGATCTCTGTCCTTAATATGTTTATCTATGAAACTTAAAAACAACACTACTAGTCGAACAATACCCTATACCTGGTTCGGTTGTGTGAGTGCAACCTGTTGAAATCCCTGCTTAGTATCTATTAAATTGATCTTCGGTATATGAAGGTAACCGAAAATGAAAAGTGATGAAGAGCGGGATGGGAGAGGAAGTGGGTGAGGGGAGGGCCACGGGAGGGAGGGAGGTCGGGGGGAAGCCACAACAATACAAAAGATGCATTTTATATTCTACTTAAAACTATTGGTTGAGCTCTGTAATTAATACACAATTACTCTTAGGTGTTTAATCAATGCTATAACTAGTACTCAAATAGTATTTTACACTTTCTGTTTCTGTGTGGGAGCAAAATGTGGTAATCTTTACGTAACATACGCTAAATTGATCTTCTGTATATAAAGATAATTGAAAATTAATCGTGATGTGAAGGGGAAGGGGAGAGGGAGTGGGAGAGGGGAGCATTGTGGATGGGAGGGAAGACACGGGGTGGGGGGGGAGGCTATTGTGGTCCATAAGCTGTGCTTTGGAAATTTATGCTCATTAAATAAATTAAAAAAATCAATCTATGTGATGCAACACCTCAACAAACTGAACACCAAAAATTGTATGATTATCTCAATAGATGCAAAGAAAACATTTGATAAAAATATAACACCATTTCATGATGAAAACTCTAAGCAAACTGAGTATGGAAGCATCATTACTCAACATCATCAAGGTACTTTAACACAAACATATGGCCAGCATCCCATTGAATGGGGAAATTTTTCAAGCATTCCCACTGAGATCCAGAACCAGACAATTGTGCCCACTCTCAACATTGTTTTACAATAGAGTCCTGGATGTCCTATGCAGGTCCTTAGGGAAGAAGAAGAAAGCAAAGGATACAAATTGGGAGGGAGTATGCCAAATTATCCCTGTTTGGAGATGACATGATTCTATCTATATTTAATGCATCCAAAGGACTCCAAAAAATATTAGAACACATAGCAGGGTAAAGTGGTAGAATATAAAATGAACAACACAAACTTAATAGCCTTTGTCTATTCAGATAATGACATGGCTGAGAAAGAACTTCTAAGATGAATCCCATTCAAAAATAACTTTAAAAAATTTAACCAAGATGTCAGAGATTTATATAACGAGAATTACAAAACACTAAATAAAAATGGGATTCACAAAAAATACTTCCATCTTCTTGGAATAGAATAATCCATATCATCAAGATATCCACAATGTTGGAAGCAGTTTATAGATTCAATGCCATACCGATGAAAATTCTCAGATATAGAAAAATTAATGCTGGAATTCATGTGGAAAAGCAGAGACCCCAGAAAGCTACAGCAATATTATATAACAAAAAAGATAGCTTCAGCCATCACAACAGCAGATTTCAAGACATACTATACAGCAGTTATAATCAAAACAGCCTGCAACTGATTCAAAATAGAGGCATAGACTGATGGAATAAAATATAAATGCCAGAAATCAATCCACACATCTTTAAGCAACTTACATTTGAGAAAGGAGCTACAATCCAGGAGAGTCA
Organism: Oryctolagus cuniculus; assembly: GCF_051225735.1. Taxonomy (NCBI): domain Eukaryota; kingdom Metazoa; phylum Chordata; class Mammalia; order Lagomorpha; family Leporidae; genus Oryctolagus; species Oryctolagus cuniculus. The sequence continues at coordinate 9,312,158 of NC_142889.1, forward strand.
CTTCAACAAATCGTGCTGGGAACCTGGTTCTTCATATGCAGCATTATGAAGCAAGATGCCTGCCTTCCACCTTTACAGAAAAATCCACTCAAAATGAACCCAAGATCTAAATCTATGACATCCATATAATCTATGACACCATCTAATTATTAGAGAATACTGGGGGAACCCTACAGAGGCATAGACATAGACAATGAGTTCCTGGAAAAGACCCAGTGGCACAGCCAATCCGAGCCAAAATTGGCAAAGGGATTGCATCAAGTTGAGAAGCTTCTGCAGTGCAAAAGAAACTCTAAGCAACATGATGAGACAACTGACGGTGTGGAAGAAATTGTTTGCAAACTATGCAACTGATAAAGGATTAATAACCAGGATAACTAAAGAGATCAAAACCCCCAACATAAACAACACAACCCACTGGGTTAGTAAAGAAATGGGAGGAGGATTTAAACAGGCAATTTCTCCAAAAGTGGAAATCCAAATGGCTAACAGACACAAGAAAAACTGCTCAGGATCACCAGCCATCAGGGAGATGCAAATCAGAACCACAATATGTTTCACAACATCCCTGTTCAAATGGTTTTCATACAGAAATCAACAAACAGCAAATGCTGGCGGGGATGCGGAGAAAATTTACCCTAATCCACTATGGTGGGAATGTAAAATGGTATAGCCACTGTGGCAGACAGTATTGGAATACTTCTACCCATGTAGAAGACCAGGATGATGTCCCTGGCTCCTGGCTTTATACCAGACCAGATCTTGATTTTGCAGCTGTTTGGAGAGTGAACCGTTGGGTTCATGTTGTGTGTCTCCTTCTCTCTTTCCTCCATCCCCTCTCCTTTTCTTTATCACTTGTACCCCTTCTGTGTTGCTTGGCCCTTCAAAAAATAAAATAGATCTTTAAAAAGCATTATTACACTCTCAACTTGTAGGAAATCTTTTTTTTATTTAACCTAGGATCAAGAATTATTTTTCTGTGTCTTGCTTCTCTTTACACTGTGACCTCTAGTTCAGTCTACATTGTGGCAGATGACCAAGTTTCATCCATTTTATAGCTAACTATCCACCAGTTGATGCATATTTAGTTTACCTATACAACTGTTGATAGTCTGTTTCTGTTTCTTGGCTATTGTGATAATGAAATAAACATGAGAGTGCATGTTTGCTTCTACTGATTTCACTCTCTTTGTGTTATGTATACCCAGTAGCTGAAGAACTGCATTATATAAAAGTTTCAGTTGTACTTTCTTGAAAACTTGCATACTCTTCTCCACAATGGCTGAACTAATTTAAGTTGCTGCCAATAGAGTGTACGAGTTGCCTTTTCTATAGATTGTGGCCAAATCCTTATAATATTTGGAAAACAAATGACATCCTGCCCTTGTTCCATTATATTTAGTGATCCTAGGAGCTTTAGTTCATTAGTATATATTCACTTTCTAAATAAAAATTTAAAGTATATGTAAAAGGAAAAATAATGGCAAAATTGCAGTTCCCTTATTGAATAGACAGGAGATTTGTGGTCTGACAGATATAACTTTCTTGATGTTTATTAGGATATAATGCAATGTGTAAAGTAATTTTTCATTTTAAATATAACAAATTGGATAGTTTGAACTAAAATGTTTTCAATGGTGTAGCAAAAATCCTTCAAAACCTGGGACTGCACTCATGTGACCCTCAATAAACTTGAAAGACATTTTATCTGAATTTTCGTTTTCCTTGTATTATGAGAAATTCATTTCTGAATGTATTTTCATAAATAATCTATTGGAAAAAGAACAGGAATTTGAATGAGTTTATAAGACAATCATAATAATTAACTTGTAAATAATGAATTTAAATCCATCTATCCCAGATTCAAATTTGAATGAAATGGAAGACAAGAACCACTGGAAACATATTTTATTTGCATATGTATTTCTTTAGAATTAAATAAAGAAATAATATATTTTTCAAGTCTGTTGATGAATAGCAGACACTAAAACCACGTTTTAGAGAGATGAAAAATGTTTTCAATTTAGTCTTTGATGATATGACTGAGAATTCTCCTAGAGCAGGCTTGTGCCCTGCCAAATAGTGTGCCTTTCAAAGTTCTGAGTCAGACATGAATGTCTTCACCACTCTGCTTTGAAGAGTTACTGAACATCACAGTAAATTGTCCCGTTAGAAGAACCCGAGGTTTAGTTATGCAGATATAAGTAGTACATCTTTCAGCAAGTTAACATGTTTATTGTTTGTACAGGCTACTGGTCAATAAATGCTTTTCTGCTTGTACCTTTAGGGTTTAAAACCAAAATAAAATTCTTCTTTAGATGAAATTCTAGATATTCCCTTTGATTATATAAAGATATATATTTACTTGAAGGCACGGTGAGGGGGGATAGACAAGGGATCCCTAATGGTTGGCAGAGACCTAAGTACTGCCTTACCAGGTAAATTATCAGGAAGCTGAATCAGAAGAGTAGCCAGAACTTGAACTGCCACACTGATATGAGATTTGGACAACTTACATGGCAGTTTGAATCACTGTGCCTTACTTTTTCTTTTCTTCTCATTTGTTTTACATTTACATCTTCCACTTAAGTATGTAATCTATTTTATTATTTGTATACTGTGAGACAAGTGCCTAATGTCATTCTGCAATGTGTTGATATGTCCAGCACCATCATGAGTTTGTATTTTCTCCATTATGTGATCTTAGCATGTTTGTAAAAGCTTGTTGTTGTCGGCACATGCTCACACGGACTTACCTCCAATGGTGGAACTAGAAATGTGCCAGGGGATTTCAACTCAATCTTACCAAGGAGGCAGGTACCTATGCCAGCGCACTTGGTAAAGTGATAAGTATAAATACACAACCGATCAAAAAGATAGGGTATGCGTGGATGAGATTTCACAAATAAGACCAGTGCAAGCAAATAAAAAGGATAGAATTAAAAGGGAGAGAATGATCCTGCGGGGGAAACAGGACACACAGCAGACTCATAGAATGGCAGCACTCCTGCCTCAGAATCAACCTTGGGACATTCGGATCTGGCTAAAAGGTCCATGAGAGTCTCACAGGCATGGAAAGCCATGACACGGTGGCAAAAAAGAATCTAAATGAAAGATCCTGGTGAACAAGACCCCAGCAGAAGGAACAGGCCATCAAGGAGAGAGGCGCCTTTCTCTGAAGGGAGGAAGGAACCTCCACTGTGATACGGCCTTGACTAATCAAGTTCAGAGTAGGTGAACTCAAGGGGCTTCCATAGCCTAGACAGCTCATAGCAAGACTTTCCGGTGATTGCTGACGTCATAAATAAGAGTGCCAATTGTTAAATCAGCAACAGGAGTTACTTGGTACATGCTACCCATGTGGGATCTCTGTCCTTAATGTGTTTTACTATGAAACTTAAAAACAACACTACTAGTCGAACAGTACCCTATACCTTGTGCGGTTGTGTGAGTTCAGCCTGTTGAAATCCTTGCTTAGTATATACTAAGTTGATCTTCAGTATATGAAGGTAATTGAAAATGAAACTCAATAAAGGGCAGGATGGGAGAGGCAGTGGGAGAGGGGAGGGCCACGGGAGGGAGGGAGGTTGTTGGGGGGAGCCACAACAATACAAAAGTTGCACTTTGTAAATTCACATTTAAAAAATAAAAGAATAACTATATAAGAAACAAAAAAGAACTTAATACTTTACCCTTTTAGTATATTTTATGTTCTACTTAAAACTATTGGTTGAACACTGTAATTAATACACAATTACTCGTAGGTGTTTAATTAATGCTATAACTAGTACTCAAATAGTATTTTACACTTTGTGTTTCTGTGTGGGTGCAAACTGTTGAAATCTTTACTTAATATATGCTAAATTGATCTTCTGTATATAAAGATAGTTGAAAATTAATCTTGATGTGGATGGAAGGGCAGAGGGAGTGGGAGAGGGGAGTGTTGTGGGTGGGAGGGAAGTTATGGGGGGGGTGAAGCTATTGTAATCCATAAGCTGTACTTTGGAAATTTATGTTCTTTCAATAAAATGTAATGAAATAAAATAAAATGAAATGAAATGAAATGAAATGAAATGAAATGAAATGAAATGAAATGAAATGAAATGAAATAAAATAAAATAAAATAAAATAAAATCTTGTTGTTGATATAGATTTATTTTCCATTGTTTCCTGAATCTTGTTTTCTCTCATGCATTGGCTATTATCTATGTCCATGTGGTTTTGCTTACTAAACTTTGTAGCATATTTTGAAGTTGGATAGTGTGATCCATTCAAGCTATTCTCTTTTGCTCAAGATTGATTTGGCTACTTGAAGTCTTTTGTGGTTCCATGCATATTTTAGTATTTCTGGGGAGATTCCAAGATGATGGATTACAGAATGACAAACTAAGCTAGGCTACAGGTAAAAAGAAACATGAGAGGGAGAAAGAGAGGCAGAGCGAGAGGTAGAGGGAAGGAAGTACACTCTCAGAGGAGAATTGGAGAGTAATCTGCACTGGAATTGCCACAAGAGGAAGAGGAACACCAGGGACCTGTGTGTAGGGTATGATCATGCAGCATGAACACCAACAAGACACACAACTGCAGCAGTCAAGAGCCTGAGCAGAGGCCGGCGCCGCGGCTCAATAGGCTAATCCTCCGCCTAGCGGCGCCGGCACACCGGGTTCTAGTCCCGGTCGGGGCGCCGGATTCTGTCCCGGTTGCCCCTCTTCCAGGCCAGCCCTCTGCTGTGGCCAGGGAGTGCAGTGGAGGATGGCCCAGGTGCTTGGGCCCTGCACCCCATGGGAGACCAGGAAAAGCACCTGGCTCCTGGCTCCTGCCATCGGATCAGCGCGGTGCGCCGGCCGCAGCGCGCCGGCCGCGGCGGCCATTGGAGGGTGAACCAACGGCAAAGGAAGACCTTTCTCTCTGTCTCTCTCTCTCACTGTCCACTCTGCCTGTCAAAAAAAAATAAAATAAAAAAAAAAAAAAAAAAAAAAAAAGAGCCTGAGCAGAAAGCCGCTTGAAGAGGGAAGTGAGACCGGACTGCAGCAACCCATGGTGATATTGCTGGGGTGAGAGCATGGCATATGCCTGGGTTGGCGACGTCTGGGCTAGCAATTGCTAGAAGAAAATTATCTCCACGGTTCCCTAGAAATAAATTCAGAAATTCAAGAAACAAGAATAACAAATACATCATGACCCTCCACCCCAAGAAACATAGCAACATTTCACTATTAAATGTGAAGATGAAGGGACTAGTGAAACGCCAGAAACAGAATTCAAAAAATTAGTAATAGAATACTTCTTCTAGGCCGGCGCCACAGCTCACTAGGCTAATCCCCTGCATTGCGGCGCTGGCACACCGGGTTCTAGTCCCAGTCGGGGTACTGGATTCTGTGCCGGTTGCCCCTCTTCAAGGCCAGCTCTCAGCTGTGGCCTGGAAGTGCAGTGGAGGATGGCCCAAGCCCTTGTGTCCTGCACCCACATGGGAGACCAGGAGAAGCACCTGGCTCCTGGCTTCGGATCAGCGTGGTGCGCCGGCTGCAGCACACCGGCCAGAGCAGCCATTGTGGGGTGAACCAATTGGAAAGGAAGACTTTTCTCTCTGTCTCTCTCACTGTCCAGTGTGCCTCTCAAAAAAAAAAGCATACTCTTTTCTAGACACAATTTATGAATGGTTTTCATCATGAAAGAATGCTGTATTTGATCAAATTTGATCAATGATACCAAAGAACTCTATGATGAAAAATTGCAAAATATTAAAAAAATTCAAGACTTTCAAGTGAAAAAATATTCCATATTTATGTAATCAGCATCACCAAAGTGCCATATTACTAAAAGCAATTTATAGATTCAGTATGATCCCAATCAAACTATCAATGACATTCTTCACAGATCCAGAAAATCACTAAAATTCATTAGAAACACAAGAGACACCACATAGATCAAGCCATCTAATAAAACAAAAATATTCATCCTAACAGTAGTAAAAGTAAAAGTTTCTAAAGGTTAATAACCAACGTAATAAATATGAGTGGAAATGTTAAAACAGAGACATTGGGGACAGAAAGTGAGTGAGAAGAGGGCAATTTCATCACTGCTACTTTAAGCATCCTCACCCTAACCTCTCTCTTCACAGATTTCTGGCATGGACTAAAACTTTGTGGTTAATTCATATTTTAATTGGATAGATAAAAAGTTACCCAAATGGGAGTGGCTCCAAGATGACAGAATAGGGAGGGAGCTCACTGATAGTCCGGGAAAAGATAGTTTAATAAAAGGGAAGATAGTGAAGTCTCAGGGAAGAGTTAGGGAAAAAACTGCAGAGGGAACTCTTCCAGAATTAGAGGGACACGGTGGACCTACGTGGAGGACAGGGGTGCCCATGGCTCGGGAGCCCACCTGCTGAGAATCTTCTCCTCCACACCAGTGCTGTAAAGAGAGGTGAGGTGAAACTGCAGTAGCCTGAGGCACTGCTGGAAAAGTGGCAGGAAGAGCCTAGTGGGAAGGAGGCCTGAAGCCCCGTGAAGGAAAGTACACCAGCCTAATTAGAGGAGAGCAAAACAAGAAAGAGACAGTATGGACATGATTGTCTCTCTCCACACTCCTTACAAAGGCATGCGAGATAATCGACAGATGCCATTTTGGACATACGTAACAGCTGCGCCAGCTTGAGGGGTGCCTTCCCTCATCCAAACAGAAAAACTTGAATCTGGTTGGGAGTAATAACAGGAAGTTAAGACATAGTGACTGTGTGGAGCTTATGAACCAGAACTGTGAAAAAAAAAAAAAACTTTTGAGGGTGTGTGGGAGAACTCACGGTGTCTGGGACGTGAGTATCTCAGTGGGAAACACCACAAATTTGGTAGCCTTGGCTACCCAGTGAGAGACATTGCAGGGGAATCTGAGCTTACGCTGAGGACTGCATAGATCCTTTGCGTGGTCCTTGGGACAGAGAAGATGAATATTATACCCACTGGGGCTAGCGCTCAGACACGGATCCCCATCGAGGAGAATAGCTCAGCTGTGCAGAATCACTTCCCTTCTGATTAAAAAAAAGTGGAAGAGAAGATTTAGCATGCCAAACCTGAGTGTGTCACATTTGGCACACCCTTAACCAGAAGAAATGAACCGAGATCTCTGGCCGCACCCACCACAAGCCTCTAGAGATTCACCAAAAGCAGACATTCCACTTAATCTAGAGTAATAGCACAAGGAGAGAATGCACAACAACCAACAACCACAACAACAAATGAAGAAGAAACCAAAGGATATCTCCACAATGCCAAACAACCAATGCAGAAACCGAGGAGCCAAGAACAAAGAAGACATTATGACACTCCCAAATGAACATGACACTCCAATACAAGATTATGAACATGATGAGGCAGAAGATTGCAATATATGGATTTCAAAAATTTATGAGAAGACCATTTAGAAGTTACCAAAAACTACAGGAATCAATACAGAACAAGACAGAAAATCTCACTTGTGAAAATGAAATCTTAATGAGGAATCGGAATGGAACGAGGAATTTAGTAGAACATGAAAATGAGATATTGAAGAGAAACACAGTGAACTGAAGAATCAATAGAACAAATGAAAAGCACATTTGAGGCCTTAAAAACAGAATCAGTGAGGTAGAAGAAAGAATATGGGGCTTAGAAGACAGAGCACAGGAAAGTGTACAGTCAAACCAGAGAAAAGAAGAGGAAATTAGAAATCTAAAAAATACGGTTGGGGATCTCAGGATAGTATTAGAAAACCCAACATTCGGGTTGTAGGAGTTCCTGAAGGCAGGGAGAGAGAGAAAGGACATCTTAGTTGGGCTTATCCATTCTTCAGACTGACTACATAACAATTACAGACACTTTTTGAAGCCTTGAAGGGTAAGATCCATCCACTGACACTATTTCTGTTTCACCAGAGATGCAATCTTCTGTGGGTGCTAGTAATATCACCCTATGTCATATTTTATGGATTTTATGGATGCCTGCAAAGATTGTTTTACAACTGGCTTTACTGCCCATTCCAATAAAGCCAACAGTAAACTTGATAGCTCAAGCTTCCAGAAAAACATGTTAATGCAATGGCTCTACCTGTCTCACACTCCTCCTCGTAATGTTTAACTTTCTGTATAAGCTGTTGCTGACTTAAATGCAAAAGGTGATTAACTGATCACTTAATGTTCTGGGTCTCGACCTGATCAACATCTACCTCACATTCTCAAAACAGGATCATGAACATTTACTCCAATCTCAATTATTTTATTAGATTACTCTAATGGATTCAGTGGATTAACTTTTATATAACCTGCTCAAGGGCCTCCACTTAACACTGCTATCTGTTCTTCCTGTTTCTTTCCATGCCATGATCTCTAAAACCCTCTTCCTCAAACTTTGACAGTCTTTTTTGACGGTTCTCCATCTAGTGGTATAATTATTTATAAAAATAAATAAATAAATAAAACTTCCCTCCCCAAAACAATACAACGTATCAGATTAGCTGTGGTACTGTTAACTATGTCTATCCAATATTCAGCCTTCAAATTTGATCACCATTTGTCATTATGTCACTAATTTACTTCTCCACCTGCCTTATGCTCGTATTACAATAGAACTTGAATTAATTTACTCAGTCTTTTCCTCACTGCAGACGTTATTGATTAAACACCATCCTCCATTATTTGTGGCACATAGTTGCAGTCACACACCCCCTTCCCAGCATATTATCAGAAGTTAATCAGTGCTACCATCACGCTCTTTATGTTGCTGCTCTTTTCAGAGATCCTTACAAAGTCATGGATTTTCCATCAGTCTCCAAAATCTTTCTATTAACAGTTTCACATACTTCTCCCAGAGGCGTGTACTGGTTATCTCCAACTGTGTGCAGAGTGCAAATCCCACATTATTTTGTGCAGCTAATCACGTGGACAGCAAGCTAACGACCTTTGGCAAACGGGTGTTTCTCACTGTCCATCGCTAAAACCTTTTCCTTGCCTACACGTCATCACTGGTACACGGGCCATCCACCTGAAGGGTAAATCTTCTTGCCATGTTATTAACCACCTGCTCATGTCAACGGCTATCATGGGTAAGCCTAGCCAATTGAAACCTGATAATGCTCCTGCATACACTTCACCTGCCCTTTTCCAGCTTCTGTCGTTTGTTGGACATCAAATTCACGCATGGTATCCCTTATAATGCCACCTATTGTAGAGCATGCACATTGTACCCTTAAAACCCTTTAACAACAAAGGAAGGGATAAACACCCTGGGGTTTAATCAAACAATGTCTATTCTTTTAGTTACACTTAATCATTTATGCGACCCTTCAAGCACTTTTGAGGCAGCTGATGCTCCGGTGAGAAAATATTTCTGCCTCGTGCCCATTAGAATATAATAAAGGACCTCCTGCTCTGCCTTGGGAAGTACCAGAACCACTACTAATGTGGCAGTGAGGGGATGTCTTCTGGTCTGTCTCCTACAGGACCTGTGCGGATTCCTGCCCATTGCATTCACCCTGCGTGGCATCATGAGTTGGCTTCAAGGCCTTCAGTACTCCATGTCTCAGTTTTGCCTCAGGTTGGAGAGGGGAGAGAAAACATCTCGGTGTCACAGACCTTCTTTGCCCTGAAATACCACCAGTTACTTGGGGAGACATCAAGTCACTAGTCGACTCAGCTCAGCAATTGACTCAACAAAAACATCAAGAAGAAACCCCAGAGATTCCTTTGATACTTACAGTGCCTCAACTGACATGGAACTTGTTGTTGTTAGTGTGTTGTCTTCTTCCTTTTTTTATAGGCAAAGTTGGACAGTGAGAGGGAGAGACATAGAAAAAGGTCTTCCTTTTTCCATTGGTTCACCACCCAAGTGGCCAGTAGGGCCGGCACGCTCGCCGATCCGAAGCCAGGAGCCGGGTGCATCCTCCTGGTCTCCCATGTGGGTGGCCTCATTGAGCTTGAAATCCTGCTTCATCAGTGCATACTGTCTTTGACTAATGCTTGTACAGACTGTTTTCCCTGTTTCCAAAAACCCACCTATTACTAATGGTTACTGATAAAAAAGGTGGCTGTGTGGAACATTGTTTCTGCAAAAGCACTCTCAGTGGGGACCAATCTTCCTGAACACCAGGTGCTGTGTAGGAGCAGATTGAGGATAATAAATGCCTTGCTAACAAGAAGAGCATTGAGTCCAACGCAGCTATATAGCAGACATGCTTATCTAATAACGCAATTTATAATCATGTGCTGTACAAAGGACTAATGCAACCCTTGTCAATAAAAGAAGCACATTGTAATGCACTGGCAGTGCTTTTCAGAGAAAGAGCTCCCATGTCCTTTCTCTCCTTCTTTAGAACCTCCCCAACAAAACTCCATGCTTCCAGAATTGCATTCACATTCTACTCCTAACTCAAGACCTACTTCCATATTTCCTGTCCCATGGAATACCTTCACAACCCATTCAGTTCTTCAAATCACAAAAGAACAGCTTGATCTTGTCAGTCTCTGTGACTAAATTACCACTGATTTGTATAGTTTCACTTCTTGCATTCTCCTCAGTCCATTAATTTTTTTCAACATTGCTGCTCCCACCAGTCTAAAAAAGGTTTGTCTTAACTTGCAATCTCATAGAATCTAGAGATGCACTTTTGGAGAGAAGAGTTGAACGTCATTGCTCGGAGCTTTGAAGAAACAGACATGAGCTTATCTAAGTCTTCATTGTTGAAGCTGGCAGAGTCCATCGTGAGTATGAATGCTCTTGTGATAATGAAATAATAAGCTTGTAATTGAGACAGATCATGCTATGTTTTGAAATAACCTCAAAGAAGTCAATGGAAATTGAAGATTATATTTTTCTTTTACTCAGGTAATCTGTGATTTTGCACATGCAATAACATTGCTAGATCTTAAAACTCCAGCCTATATATCAGTGATATTACCGATAAACTGATAATTACATTCCATATGTGCATGTTAATGTTAATAAATGTATTTGAAGCTTAACAATTTATAAGCCAGGATAAAATAAGTCAATGTTTTACATGATTACATGATTTTAGTTTATATTTTTGCTAATACCACTGGCATTCCAGAAAATTCTACTAATGTATCAAAACCATAAAATTGATTGTTATAAGATTCTTGGTATCTTTTATGACCTGTTTAAGTTTCTAGTCTTTATTTGGTTTTGAAATTGATAAGGTAAGGCCGGCGCCGCGGCTCACTGGGCTAGTCCTCCACCTTGTGATGCCGGTACACTGGGTTCTAGTCCTGGGTGGGGTGCTGGATTCTGTCCTGGTTGCCCGTCTTCCAGACCAGCTCTCTGCTGTGGCCAGGGAGTGCAGTGGAGGATGACGCAAATGCTTGGACCCTGCAACCACATGGGAGACCAGGAGAAGCTCCTGGCTCCTGGCTTTGGATCAGTGTAATGTGCCGGTGCCAGCGCACCAGCCATGGCAGCCTTTGGAGGGTGAAACAACGGCAAAGGAAGACCTTTCTCTTGGTCTCTCTCTCTCGCTGTCCACTCTGCCTGTCAACAACAAAAAAAAAGAAATTGATAAGGTGAAATGGGTTCATCTGCTTATTTTTTAAGATTTCATTATAGTCCTAATAAAGCATTCTAACCTGACTTTGATTTTTAAGTGCTTTTAGCAGAAGCTAACACTCTTGAAAGATTTTTTTTTTAACTTTTATTTAATGAATTTAAATTTCCAATGTACGGCTTATAGATTACAATGGCTACCCCCCCCCATAACGTCCCTCCCACCCGCAACCCTCCCCTTTCCCACTCCCTCTCCTTTTCCATTCACATCAGGATTCATTTTCAATTCTCTTAATATAGAGAAGGTCAGTTTAGCATTCATTAAGTAAGGATTTCAACAGTGTGCTCCCACACAGAATTATAAAGTGAAAAATAAGATATGAATTTTTAAATGATAATGAAATCAGATCAGACTTATTGTCATGTTTAATCCCAGTGAGAGTCAAGTTGGGAATTGATAATTTCTATCTTTTTTTTTTACAGAAGATCAGTTTAGTATATGTTAAGTAAAGATTTCAACAGTTTGCACCCCCATAGAACCATAGAAACACAAAGTGAAATATACTGTTTAAGTACTCGTTATAGCATTAAATCTCAATGTACAGCACATTAAAGACAGAGATCCTACATGAGGAGTAAGTGCACAGTGACTCCTGTTGTTGACTTTACAAATTGACACTCCTGTTTATGGCATCAGTAATCTCCCTATGCTCCAGTCATGAGTTTCCAAGGCTATGGAAGCCTTTTGAGTTCTCCGACTCTTATCTTATTTAGACAAGGCCATAGTCAAAGTGAAAATTCTCTCCTCCCTTCAGAGAAAGGTACCTCCTTCTTTGAAGACCTGTTCTTTCCACTGGGATCTCACTCACAGAGATCTTTTGCCAGAGTGCCTTGGCTTTCCATGCCTGAAATACCCTCATGGGCTTTTCAGCCAGATCCGAATGCCTTTAGGGCTGATTCTGAGGCCAGAGTGCTGTTTATGACATCTGCCATTCTATGGGTCTGCTGAGTATCTCACTTCCCATGTTGGATCAGTCTCCCCTTTATTTATTCTATCGGTTAGTATTAGCAGGTACTAGACTTGTTTATGTGCTCCCTTTGACTCTTAGTCCTTTCATTATGATCAATTGTGAACTGAAATTGATCTCTTGGACTAGTGAGATGGCATTGGTACATGCAACCTTGATGGGATTGAATTGGAGTCCCCTGGTATGTTTCTAACTCTACCATTTGGGGCAAGTCAGCCTGAGCATGTCCCAAATTGTACATCTCTTCCCTCTCTTATTCCCACTCTTATGTTTAACAGGGATCACATTTCAGTCAAATTTCAACACTTAAGAATAACTGTGTATTAATTACAGAATTAAACCAGTCAAATTAAGTAGAACAGACCAAAAAAAAAAAAACTACTAAGAGGGATAATGTATTAAGTTGTTCATTAACAGTCAGGGTTTGCTCATCAAGTCACCGATTCTCATAGTGTCCATTTCACTTCAATAGTTTTCCTTTTTGGTGTTCAGTCAGTCGTCACTGATCAGGGAGAACATATGGTATTTGTCCCTATGGACTGGCTTATTTCACTCAGCATGATGTGTTCCAGATTCCTCCATTTTGTTGCAAATGACTGGATTTCGTTGTTTCTTACTGCGGTATAGTATTCTAAAGAGTACATATCCCATAATTTCTTTATCCAGTCTACTGTGGATGGGCATTTAGGTTGACTCCAGGTCTTGGCTATTGTGCATTGTGCTGCAATAAACATTAGGGTGCAGACTGCTTTTTTGTTTTCCAAGATAAATTCCTTTGGGTAAATTCCAAGGAGTGGGATGACTGGGTCGAACGGTAGGGTTATCTTCAGGTTTGTGAGGAATCTCCAGACTGACTTCCATAGTGGCTTCACCAGTTTGCATTCCCACAAACAGTGGGTTAGTGTCCCTTTTTCCCCACATCCTCGCCAGCATCTGTTGTTGGTAGATTTGTGTATGTGAGCCATTCTAACCGGGGTGAGGTGAAACCTCATTGTGGTTTTGATTTGCATTTCCCTGATTGCTAGCGACCTTGAACATTTTTTCATGTGCCTGTTGGCCATTTGGATTTCCTCTTTTGAAAAATGTCTATTGAGGTCCTTGGCCCATCTCTTAAGTGGGTTGTTGGTTTTGTTTTTGTGGAGTTTCTTGATCTCTTTGTAGATTCTGGTTATTAACCCTTTATCTGTTGCATAGTTTGCAAATATTTTTTCCCATTCTATGGGTTGTCTCTTCACTCTCCTGACTGTTTCTTTTGCAGTACAGAAACTTCTCAATTTGATGCAATCCCAATAGTTGATTTTGTCTTTGACTGCCTGTGCCTCCCGGGTCTTTTCCAGAAACTCTTTGCCTGTGCCAATATCTTGAACGGTTTCTCCAATGTTCTCTAATAACTTGATGGTGTCAGGTCGTAGATTTAGGTCTTTAATCCACGTTGAGTGGATTTTTGTGTAAGGTGTAAGGTAGGGGTCTTGCTTCTTGCTTCTGCACGTGGAAATCCAGTTTTCCCAGCACTATTCATGAATAGACTGTCCTTGCTCCAGGAATTGGTTTTAGATCCTTGATCAAATATAAGTTGGCTGTAGATGTTTGGGTTGCTTTCTGGTGTTTCAATTCTGTTCCATTGGTCTATCCCTCTGTTTCTGTACCAGTACCATGCTGTTTTAATTACAACTGCCCTGTAGTATGTCCTGAAATCTGGTATTGTGATGCCTCCGTCTTTGTTTTTGTTGTACAAGATTGCTTTAGCTATCTGAGGTCTCTTTTGCCTCCATCTGAATTTCAGCATCATTTTTTCTAGATTTGAAAAGAATGTCTTTAGTATCCTGATTGGAATTGCATTGAATCTATAAATTGCTTTTGGGAGAATGGACATTTTGATGATGTTGATTCTTCCAATCCATGAGCATGGAAGATTTTTCCATTTTTTGGTATCCTATCTTTCTTTAAGATTTTGTAATTTTCATCGTAGAGATCTTTAACGTCCTTGGTTAAGTTTATTCCAAGGTATTTGATTGTTTTTCTAGCTATTGTGAATGGGAATGAATTAGCAGTTCTTTCTAAGCCGTGGCATTGCTTGTGTATACAAAGGTTGTTGATTTTTGTGCATTGACTTTATATCCTGCTACTTTGTCAAACTCTTCTATGAGTTCCAATACTCTCTTAGTAGAGTTCTCTACCTTGTGATGCCGACACACCCGGTTCTAGTCCCGGGTGGGGTTCTGGATTCTGTCTGGTTGCCCCTCTTCCAGGCCAGCTCTCTGCTATGGCCCAGGACGGCAGTGGAGGATGGCCCAAGTCCATGGGCCCTGCACCCCATTGGAAACCCCATGGGAAACCAGGAGAAGCACCTGGCTCCTGGCTTTGGATCAGTGTGGTGTGCCAGCCACAGCGAGCCGGCTGCCACTTCCATTGGAGGGTGAACCAATGGCAAAGGAAGACTTTTTCTCGGTCTCTCTCTCCCACTTTCCACTCTGCCTGTCAAAAAAAAAAAAACACAATAAATTGATAAGGTGAAATTTGTTCATCTGCTCTTTTTAAGATGTCATTATAGCCCTACTAAGTAAAGCATTCTAACCTGACTTTGATTTTTTAAGTGCTTTTTAGCAGAAGCTAACTCTCTTCAAAGATTAATACTTGCTGCAAGAATAAGAGTCTTCAAGATTTGAATTCTTTCACTGTTTCAAACCTATTATATTTATTAAAACAAAATTGTGGCTTATATATACAATTATGAAATTGTAGACTATAAGTCGTAGGCTATAAAATCTATAAAATTATAGATTGTAGGATAAATTTGCATAGTTTCTTTTTTTTTTTTTTTTTTTTTTTTGACAGGCAGAGTGGACAGTGAGAGAGAGAGACAGAGAGACAGGTCTTCCTTTTGCCGTTGTTTCACCCTCCAATGGCCGCCGCTGCAGCCGGCGCACCGCGCTGATCCTGGCAGGAGCCAGGAGCCAGGTGCTTTTCCTGGTCTCCCATGGGGTGCAGGGCCCAAGCACCTGGGCCATCCTCCACTGCACTCCCTGGCCATAGCAGAGAGCTGGCCTGGAAGAGGGGCAACCGGGACAGAATCCGGCGCCCCAACCGGGACTAGAACCCGGTGTGCCGGCGCCGCAAGGTGGAGGATTAGCCTATTGAGCCACGGCGCCGGCCTGCATAGTTTCTTACATTATGTCCTGATTATTTATGCTCTATTTCCTGATGGGGAAAATAATGATTCAAAGCAGTTATTTGCCATGGAAAGGTCTCTGGAATTTAAGCTAAATGTCTCCTATGTCAGATAACCGTAATCAGATGATAAAATCGGTGTGCATCTGTATTCCATAAATTTGGTATGTTGTATTATCACTTCTTTTGTTTCCAGAGATGTTTTTATTTCCTTTTTGATTTCTTCTATGAACCACTGTTCGTTCATGAACATGTTGTTCATTCTCCATGTGTTTGCACGTGATGCAGAGATTCTTGAGTTGTTGATTTCTAGCTTCATTTCATTGTGGTCCAAGAAGACGCAAGGTATGATGTTGATTTTTTTTCATTTGCTGAGACTTGTGTTTTGGCCTAGGATGTTGCCAATCCTAGAGAAAGTCTCATGTACCAGAGAGAAAAATGTGTGCTCTGTGGCTGTGTGGTGTAAGGTTCGGCAGGTCTCTGCTAGGTCTGTTAGTTAAGTCTAAAGTGTTAATTACCTCTGCATTTGCTTGTTGATTTTCTGTCTTGTTGATGCGCCCATTGCTGAAAGCGGGTTATTGAAGTCCTGCATTACTACTGTATTTGAGTCTTTCTGTCACTTTAAATACATTAACATTTCTTTTAAATAGCCAGGTACCCTGCAATTATGTGCGTATACAAGTTCAATATCCCATCTTTCTGTTGAATTGGCCCTTTAATCATTATATGGTGCCCTTCTTTGTCTCTTTTAATTGTTTTTGTGCTAAAGTCTATTTGGTCTGATATTAGGATGGCCACCCCAACTCTGTTTCTGTTTCTATTAGCATGGATTATATTTTTCCACCCCTTCACATTCAGTCTGCTTGCATCTTTGTTGGTAAGGTGTTGTTCTTGTAGGCAGCAAATAGATGGGTTTCCTTTTTTAATCCATCCAGCCAATCTATGTCTTTTAACTGGGGAGTTGAGACCATTCACATTCAGTGTGACTATTGTTAAGTACCGACATTTCCCTGACAGGTTTCCATAGATAGTTGTATTTTATTTTATTTTTTATTTATTTCTTTATTTGACATGTAGAGTCATAGACAGTGAGAGAGAGAGAGAGAGAGAGAGAGAGAGAGAGAGAGAGAGAGAGAGAGGGGTGTCTTCCTTCCATTGGTTCACCCCCAAATGGCCGCCATGGCTGGTGCTGCGCCGATCCAAAGCCAAGAGCCAGGTGCTTCCTCCTGGTTTCCTATGCGGGTACAGGGGACCAAGCAGTTGGGTCATCCTCCACTGCCCTCCTGGGCTACAGCAGAGAGCTGGACTGGAAGAGGAGCAACCGGGACTAGAACCTAGCGCCCCTATGGGATGCTGGCACCGCAGGCACAGGATTAGCCAAGTGAGCCACGGCACCGGCCCCCATAAATAGTTTTGTTTATGTATTTTGGATTTCAGTTTTACTTTACCTGGTTCATTTTCTGTGTTCATCTACTTTTGCAGTGATGTTCCCATTTCTGTATTTCTCTGTGTAGGACATCCTTGAACATCTTTTGTAGGGTCGGGTAAGTAGTTATGAATTCTTTCAATTTCTGTTTGTTGTGGTAAATCCTCATTTCTCCTTCATTCAAATATTTTTCAAAAAAATTTTTTTCTTTCAATTTTTTTCTGACAGGCAGAGTGGACAGTGAGAGAGAGCGAGACAGAGAGAAAGGTCTTCCTTTGTCGTTGGTTCACCCTCCAATGGCCGCCATGGCTGGCACGCTGTTGCTGGTGCACCACATTGATCCAATGGCAGGAGCCAGGTACTTTTCCTGGTCTCCCATGGGGTGTAAGGCCCAGGTACATGGGCCATCCTCCACTGCACTCCCTGGCCACAGCAGAGAGCTGGCCTGGAAGAGGGACAACCGGGACAGAATCCGGCATCCCGACCGGGACTAGAATCCGTTGTGTTGGCGCCGCAAGGCAGAGGATTAGCCTAGTGAGCCACAGCGCCGGCCCCATTTCTCCTTCATTCATAAGTAAGAGTTTTACAGGATATACTAACCTGGGTTGACAATATTTTTTCTCTTAGGACTTGGAGTAGGTCTCTCCATTCTCTCCTTGCCTGAAGGGTTTGTGATGAGAAGTCCCAAGTGAGTCTGATTGGCTTTTCTCTGAATGTTATCTGTCTTCTCTCTTGCATGTATTTTAAGATCTTTTCTTTATGTTACTGAGGAGAGCTTAACTACAATTGTGTGGTGAAGATCTTTTTTTTTTAAAACTTGAAAATTGTTCTTAAAATTTTTTAGTATTTCAATTACATATTTCATGGGGTATAGTGTTATAGTTTGATACAGGAATTAAATGTGTGATGATCAAAAAGGTTAGCATTTTCACCTCTAAACCTTTTTTAAAAATTTGATTGGTTCATCATAATTATATTTATTTGTGGTATTTCAAAAATATATACAATGTCCATTGATCAAAGCAGAGTAATTAACATATTGTTATGTTCTACAATTGGTCTTAATTTTGTCACCTCTTTTGATCAAAATATTTTGATGCCAACCTTCCTTCCACATCCCCAAACAACAGGCACTCAATGAGTTGAAATAAAGGAAAGACTACCTCAGTATAAAGGATTACATCGCTATATAAAGATAGTTCCAGGAGTTTGAGGTTATAAAATCCCCTCAGACAACTCATTACAGTATATTTGTTTTTTTAACGTGTATTTAGTAGATATAAAATTCCAAAGTACAGAATAATTGTGTGTTGATTACAGAGCTCAAGCAATAGTATTAAGTAGAACAAAAATATTAAAAGGGATAAAGTATTAAAGTGTACATCAACAGTGATGACAAGGGCTGATTAATTCACTGTTTCTCATAGTGTCCATTTCACTTCAACAGGTTTCCTTTTAGGTGCTTAGATAACTGTCGCCGCTCAGGGAGAACATATGATATCTGTCCCTTTGCAAATGACCGCATTTCATTGCTTTTGCTGCTGTATAGTATTCTATAGAGTACATGTCCCATAATTCCTCTATGCAGTCTACTGTTGTTGGGCATTTGAGTTGATTCCAGATCTTAGCTATTGTGAATCGAGCTGCAATAAACATTAAGGTGCAGACCGCTTTTTTGTTTCCCAATTTCATTTCCTTTGGGTGAATTCCAAGGAGTGGGATAGCTGGGCTGTATGGTAGCGTTATATTCAGGTTTGTGAGGAATCCCCAGACTGACTTCCATAGTGGCTTGACCAGTTTGCATTCCCAGGAAACAATGGGTTAGGGCCCTTTTTCCCCACATCCTCACCAGCATCTGTTGTTGGTAGATTTCTGAAGGTGAGCCATTCTCACTGGTGTGACGTGAAACCTCATTGTGGTTTTGAATTACATCTCACTGATGGCTAGTGATCCTGAACATTTTTTCATGTGTCTTTTGGCCATTTGGATTTCCTCTTTTGAAAAATGTCTGTGGAGGTCTTTGGCCCATCTCTGAAGTGGGTTGTTTGTTTTGATGTGGTGGAGTTTCTTGATCTCTTTGTAGATTCTGGTTATTAACCTTTTATCTGTTTTATTGGTTGCATATATTTTTTCCCATTCTGTCAGTTGCCTCTTCACTTTCCTGACTGTTTTTTTTTTTTTTTTTTTGCAGTACAGAAACTTCTCAATTTGATACAATCTCAAATGTTAATTTTGGCTTTGACCGCTTGTGCTTCCGGGGTCTTTTCCAAGAAGTCTTTGCTGGTACTAATATCTTGCAGGGTTTCTCCAGTGTTCTCTAATAATTTGATGGTGTCGGGTCCTAGATTTAGGTCTTTAATCCATGTTGAGTGGATTTTTGTGTAACGTGTAAGGTAGGGGTCTTGCTTCATGCTTCTGCATGTGGAAATCCAATTTTCCCTAGAATATTTATTGAATAGACTCTCCTTACTGCAGGGATTGATTTTGGATCCTTGATCAACTATAAGTTGGCTGTAGATGTTTGGATTGATTTCTGGTTTTGACTATTCTGTTCCATTGGTCTATCCCTCTGTGGGGAATCGCAGGCTGGCCACCTGTGGGAACTTCCTCACTTTGCTGTTTGCCTTGCCTGTTGTAATAACTTGTGCAAAACAAGTTAAGGAAGTGCTGGCTGCTGAGCAAAACAAGTCAAGGAAGTGCTAACCACAGGATGTCCTGAAGACACAAACAACCCCGATGGGAGCAAGATGAACTTTCAACCTGAGGCACTATGTGCCCTTCAACTTGATTGGACTGTGCCTGCATGGACTGCATGTGAACAGACTAGCCATTGTCTGGGAGCATCCTGCTAGGGGAACCTAGGGTATATAATGGGGATAGGATTGTGTAGGAAGAGGAGGGCTTGGCTTCTTTTCTTTTGCCTTGCATCTGGATGAATAAAGTTCCATGAGAACCAAGTAAGCAGTGATCGTGTCTTTACTACGCTGGACTCTCGCGGGCGAGCGTCCGGCATCCCTCTGTTTCTGTACCAAAACCATGCTGTTTTGATTACAACTGCCCTGTAGTAGGTCCTGAAATCTGGGATTGTGATGCCTCCGGCTTTGTTTTTGCTGTACAAGATTGCTTTAGCTATTCGAGGTCTCTTGTGCCTCCATGTATATTTCAGCACCATTTTTTCCAGATCTGAGAAGAAGGTCTTCGGTATCTTGATTGGGATTGCATTGAATCTCTTAAT
This sequence comes from Oryctolagus cuniculus, assembly GCF_051225735.1. NCBI lineage: Eukaryota > Metazoa > Chordata > Mammalia > Lagomorpha > Leporidae > Oryctolagus > Oryctolagus cuniculus. The sequence goes on from NC_142889.1 coordinate 9,332,543, forward strand.
TGCTTTTGGGAGAATGGGCATTTTGTTGTTATTGATTCTTCCAATCCATGAGCATGGAAGATTTTTCCATTTTCGGTCTCTTCTTCTATTTCTTTCTTTAAGATTTTGTAATTCTCATCGTAGAGATCCTTGACGTCCTTGGTTAAGTTTATTCCAAGGTATTTGATTGTTCTTGTAACTGTTGTGAATGGGATTGATCTTAGAAGTTCTTTCTCAGCCATGGCATTGCCTGTGTATACAAAGCTGTTGATTTTTATGCATTGACTTTATATCCTGCTGCTTTGCCGAAACTTTGCTGCAGTTTTTCTAGATCCTTGATATGCATTGAAAGCTCATTTATTTGGTGCCTTTCCAATTTCTTGATGTAGGCACTTATTGCTATAAACTTTCCTCTTATCACTGCTTTTGCTGTATCCCATAAGTTTGATACGTTGTGATGTGGTCCTCATTTGCTTCCAGAAAGTTTTTGATTTCTCTTTTGATTTCTTCTAGGACCCAGTGTTCATTCAGGAGCATGTTGTTCAATCTCCATGTGTTTGCATATGTTCTAGGGATTCCTGAGTTGCTAATTTCCAACTTGATTCCACTATGGTCTGAGAAGCTGCATCATATGATTCTAATTCTTTTGAATATGTGGAGACTTGTTTTATGGCCTAGTATGTGGTCAATCCTAGAGAAAGTCGCATGTACTGCTGAGAAGAATGTATATTCTTTGTGTGTAGGATGAAAAATTCTGTAGATATCTGTTGGATCCATTTGGGCAATGGTGTCCTTTGAATCTACTGTTTCCTTGTTGATCTTCTGCCCTGTTGATCTGTCTATTTCTGAGAGTGGAGTATTGAAGTCCCCCAGTACTATTGTATTGGGGTCTAAGTCTCCCTTTAAGTCCCTTTACATATCTTTTAAATAAACCGGGGACCTATATTTAGGTGCATATTCATTAATAATCGTTATATCTTCCTGTTGAATTGATCCCTTAATCATTATATAGTGCCCTTCTTTGTCTCTCTTAACAGTTTTTGTGGTAAAGTTTATGTTGTCCAATATTATATGGCTATGCCCGCTCTGTTTTCATTTTATATCTTTTTCCAGCCTTTCACTTTCAGTCCGCATGCATTGTTGTTGGAAAGATGTGTTCCTTGTGAGCAGCAAATACATGGTTTTTGTACCTTGCCCCATTCAGCCAATCTGTGCCTTTTAACTGGAGAGTTGAGGCCATTAACGTTCAATGTGACTATTGATAGGAGTAATTTTGCCCTGCCATTTTCCCAAAGATATTTTCTAGCATATGCTTTGAACTTCCTGTGATCTTTTGCTGTGAGGTTTCCTTCCGTTACCTTCTTTCATACTGATGACCGTGTTTCGGTGTTTCTCTGTGTAACACATCTTTCAGCATCTTTTGCAGGGCTGGATGAGAAGAGACAAATTCTTTCAATTTCTGTTTGCTATGAAAGGTCTTTATTTCACCTTCATTCACAAATGGGAGCTTTGCAGTATATAATAATCTGGGCTAGTAGTTTTTCTCTGTTAGTACCTGGGCTATGTCTCGCCATTCCCTTCACAAAGGCACAGGTATTGTCCCATCTTCCCACCTCTATAGTTCCAACACCTGGCTTGGCCCTTGGCATGTACTGAGGCTCTGAGTTCTATCTGATAGAAAACTCCACAACATTAGGCACTACTGGAAGGCCAAGGGAAGTACATCACTTTCCTTGAGAGGAGGAGTGTCAAGGAGAGCTTCCAGGATAAAGACACAAGAGAAGTACTTGTTGATGTGGCAGTGGAGAAGCTGAGGGTCAAGAAGAAGCTGGGACAGTACTCTAAGTGGAGGAGAGTGTGTAAGTGCTGGGGAAGAGGGTGATGGCAGCAGATGATGGCTCAACTAGCTGAGTGTCTGTCATGCACCTGTGAAACTTGGATTTCATTTCCACCTCCTGGCTTCAGCCCCACTCAGCCCTGGCCTTTGTGGGCATTTCAGAAAGAAACTAATCGATGGGCGCACTCTACCAGTCTCTCTCTCTCTCTCTCTCTCTCTCTCTCTCTCTCTCTCTCTCTCTGTCTTATGCTCTCAAATAAATAAATAATCTTGGGCCGGTGCAGCAGCTCACTAGGCCAATCTTCCGCTTGCGGCGCCGGCACAGCGGGTTCCAGTCCTGGTCGGGTCACCGGATTCTGTCCTGGTTACCCCCCTTCCAGTCCAGCTCTCTGCTGTGGCCCAGGAATGCAGTGGAGGATGGCCCAAGTCCTTGGGCCCTTCACCCCATGGGAGAACAGGATAAGTACGTTGCTCCTGCCATCGGATCAGCGCGCTGCGCCGGCTCCAGCGCACCGGCCATGGCAGCCATTGGAGGGTGAATCAACGACAAAGGAAGACCTTTCTCTCTGTCTCTCTCTCACTGTCCACTCTGCCTGTCAAAAACAAAAACAAAAACAAACAAAAAAAAACAAAAACAAAAACAAATAAATAATCTTGAAAATTTATTTTGGTGCAAAACCATTTAAAAACCATCATCAGTTTTTTTCCATAATATTTGCTTTAATGAACTTTTTGAAGATGCCTTACATTTGCCTAAAGCAGCCTATGCAGACCAAGACAGGAGCTATTTTGGCTTATTGATGAATTGACCCCTTTATCATTATGAAATGACACTTTCTCCCTACTACTATTCTTCATAACCGTATCAGCACTGGGACCAGCATTGTGGTGCAATTGGTCGGGCTGCTGCCTACAATGCTGGCATCCTATATGGGTGCTAGTTTTGAGGCCCAGCTGTTCCACTTCTGCTCCTGGCTTCTGTCTAGGCCAACCATAGCTGTTGTGGCCACTGGAGAGTAAGCCAGCAGAAAGATCTATCTTCCCCTCTCTCCACAACTCTCCTTTTCAAATAAATAATGTTTTAAACAAATCAGACCAGTACTTGGGATATCCCTAGTGTTACTTAAAGTCTATTTGGATGTTCATATAGCAACCCAAGCTTTCTTATGATTAAAGTTAGCATGGCCTATCTTTCTCTGCCCTTTTATTTGTGTCTGTGTCTAAGGTAGGTGTCATGTAGGCAGTATATCATTTCGTGTTGCCTTTTCATCCGTTTCAACAAAAGCTACATTTTGGAGTATTTAGATCATTTACATATCATGCTATAATTGATACAGTTGTGCTTAAATCTACCAATACCAAAAATACCAAAAGCTGCAATATATGTGTATGTGTATGTGTATGTGTATGTTCATATATATGAATATATATGGGGCCCTGCACCCACATGGGAAACCTGGAAGAAGTTCCTGGCTGTTGGCTTCAGATCGACCCGGCTCCAGCTGTTGGGGACATCTGGAGGTGAACCAGTGAATGGAAGACCTTTCTCTCTCTCTCTCTCTCTCTCTCTCTCTCTCTCTCTCTCTCTCTGTAACTCCACTTCTAAAATAAATACATTTTTAAAAAGAAAAACTTTCGTTAAAATTAAAAACATAAAACTGTACAGATCATAGAAACCCTCAAGAACCCCTTGGGAACCTCGGCATGAGCACCTTGCTTCTACCCTATTTTCTTTCACAACAGCGGTAAGTTCCTCCATCACTGTAAGACAGAAGTTTGAACTTCAGAATATCTAATGAAACCACCTACCCAATCCGTGGCTATGAGAACACCAGGACCAGAAGATATACTATGGCTAATAAGTACACGAAAGATGATGAACACTCTGGGCTCTCAAGGAAATGTAAATTAACTGCACTGAGATTCCATTACACACACATTCTACTCTGCAAAGGCTATAGCAGCACATCATCCAAGTTTACAGGAGGATATGAAGTTAATGAAACTGTCACTCATTGTTAGTTGAAATAAAAAAGTGGTACAGCCACTTATTGGTATGCCAGTTTTCCCCTAAAGGTAAACATTCACTTACTATACAACCCAGCAACGCCAGTCCTAGGCAATTACTAGGTCAAAAAAGCATGTCTACACAAAGACTTGTACCGAAATGTTTGTAACAGCTTTGCTCATAACAGGTGAAAAATGAAGAGCCTAATTGCTCACCCCTCGCTAAACCCATTATCAATGGCACATGCACATGAGATAACTTAATGCAGGAGTGCTCCAAGGACACATGCAAGATAGCTGGATGAATCCATGTGGTAACCTGGAACAGTGAAAAGAGCTACACACCAAGGGTCAATACCACTTGAATCCACTTCCATGAAGCTTTTGAAAAGACAAAGTAACAACAGAAAGAAGTTCAGGACTCCCAAGGCCTGGAGTAGGGCACAGCATGAATGGCCAAAAACAGACATTCATTCTGTGGGGGCAGTATTTGATCTAGAAGTTTAACTTCTCTGCCCTATTTTAGAGTGCCTGGGTTCAATCCCTGACCCTAACTCTACCTTCCTGCCAATGCATGCCTTTGGAGGCAGTGGTGATGGCTCAAGTACATAGGTCCACACCACTTATGACATGGATTGAGTTCCTAGCTCCTGGCCTCAGGCTCAGCTAGGGACAGTTGGGAGCATGTGCAGAGTAAACCAGTGTGTCGGAGCTCATTTTATCTCTGTGCCTCTTGAACTAACAAATGAATGAATAATACATATTTTGAAAAGGAATGGTTGTAGGGTGACATATATTGCTGTAGTGGCAGAGCCATGATATATCTGACAAAACTCAGAAAGAACAGAAAGTTGTGGATTTTGTGTTTTTTAACCTTATTATGGTCTCCCTGATCGGCGACAACTAACTGAGCACCAAAGGGGAAACCCGTTGAAGTGAAATGGACACTATGAGAAACGCTGACTTGATCAGCCCTTGCCCTTACTGCGGATGAACAACTTGATACGTTATCCCACTTAGTATATTTTATGTTTGTTCTACTTTAGGTTGAATACTGTAATCAATACACATTTAAGTGTTGAAACTTAACTGAAAAATGATTGCTGCTAAATATAAGAGTGGGAATAAGAGAGGGAAGAGGTGTGCAATTTGGGACATGCTCAAGCTGACTTGCCCCAAATGGTAGAGTTAGAAGCATACCAGGGGATTCCAATTTAAGGTGGCATGTACCAATGCCATCTCACTAGTCTGAGTGATCAATTTCTGTTCACAATTGATCATAATGATAGGACTAAGAACCAAAGGGATGACATAAGCAAGACTAGTGTCTGCAAATACTAACCGATAGAATAAGAAGGGAGAGAACGATCCACCATGGGAAGCGAGATACACAACAGAGTCAAGAATGGCGGATGTCCTAAACAGCACCCTGGCCTCAGAATCAGCCCTTAAGGCATGTGGATCCAGCTGAAAAGCACATGAGAGTATATCAGGCATGGGAAGCCAAGACACACTGAGGGGAAAAATGACCTAAATGAAAGTTCTCCACGGGTGAGATCCCAGTGGAAAGAACAGGTCATCAAAGAAGGAGGTACCTTTCTTTGAAGGGAGGATAGAACCTCCACTTTGACTATGGCCTTGTCTAAACAAGATAAGTGTCGGAGAACTCAGAGGGCTTCCATAGCCTTGGCAACTCATGACAAGAGCCTAGGGTGATTACTGATGCCATAGACAGGAGTGTCAAGTTGTTAAGTCAACAAGAGGAGTCACTGTGCACTTACTCCTCATGTAGGATCTCTGTCTTAATGTGCTGTACAGTGTGATTTAATGCTATAACTAGTACTCAAATGATATTTTCCACTTCGTGTTTCTATGTGGGTGCAATCTGTGGAAATCTAGACTTAATATTTGCTAAACTGATCTTCTGTATATAAAGAGAATTGAAAATGAATCGATGACAATGGAAGGGGGGAGGGAGCGGGAAAGGGGAGGGTTGCAGTAGGAGGGAAGTTATGGGAGGAAAGCCATTGTACTCCATAAGCTGTACTTTGGGAATTTTTATTCATTAAATAAAAGTTAAAAGAAATTTCAGGTCCAGACTTGAGGGTCACAATAGATATTTAAGAAAGAAGAAGCAGGAGGAGGAGGAGGAGGAAGGGGGGGAGCGGGAGGAGAGGGAGAAGAGGAAGAAGAAGGAGAAGATAAGAAGAAGAAGAAGAAGAAGAAGAAGAAGAAGAAGAAGAAGAAGAAGAAGAAGAAGAAGAAGAAGAGGAAGAAGAAGAAGAAGAAGAAGGGGAAGGGGAAGGGGAAGAGGAAGAGGAAAAGGAATAAGAGGAATAAGAAGAAGAAGAAGAAGAAGAAGAAGAAGAAGAAGAAGAGGAGGAGGAGGAGGAGGAGGAGGAGGAGGAGGAGGAGGAGGAGGAGGAGGAGGAGGAGGAGGAGGAGGAGGAGGAGGAGGAGAAGGAGGAGGAGGAGGAGGAGGAAAAGAAGAAGAAGAAGAAGAAGAAGAAGAAGAAGAAGAAGAACAACAACAACAACAACAACAACAACAACAACAACGACAACAACAACATGTATATTTCCCATGCTTACACACACTGGAAATCAACTGGGGAAATAAACTTGGAAGAAGCTTAAATATTTCTTGTGTGAAGCCAGGATATGTCAATGTATTAACTGAAGAAGTAGATGAAATTAAAGAACATATTTTTGTAAGCAGAGTACAAACGATGTTAGTAAAATACTATTCTACAAATCAAACTATATGTGGAAACACAGTACATCAATAGAGTGAGGTAAGAATTGTAAGAGTGGCTACCTTTTTAAATAAACCATTTAAGTTACTCATGTAGATGAAAAAAATCTGCATGCTTATTTAGATTAAATATTTAACAGTACTTAACAAATTGTATTACCTGGCTATAATAATAAACAGAAGAGTAAAAAGAAATAGTAACTTGCTTTTCGGACCAAGAATGCCTAAAACCAACTTACATCAACCAAGTAATACAGAATCATTGGAAGCTTTTTCCCTGGGAATGGACTCAGACAAGCTCTCCTCTTTTCACTAGCTGCCTCCGACATTGCACTGAAGTGGTGCACTCTTGGAAACACGCTTTAAGGACCGACATTTAAGGAACAATATTTGAGAGTCACACTTTCGGATGAAAGGTAACTCCACATAATCCAAACCCAGCTAAATCAATTTACTGGATGCAATAGCAATAACTGAAATTCACAGAATTACTATGTAGCAACAAACACAATAGGAAAATAAAACTAAACGACAAAACACAGAATAGGAACTACATATCTAAAGAATGAACCAAAAAAGGTCTAATCTATGTAATATGTGTAAACATCTATCAGTGAAAATGGTACGTTAAGAAAAGACTAGGAAGACCTAACAGAAAAATAGATCGAGCATATGCAGAAAGCAATACTAAAAATGGTCCAAAGGCCACTGAATGTTCAGTGGACTGTTAAGGCACCCTCAGCAGGTTACTGCAAACTGCAGATCATAACTTGCTAGCGGGAACTCAGACACATGAGGTAAAGAGGAGAGCACGAAGTGGGACGAACAGAAAAGTGAGCACCCTCCATCTTTTGAGAGGTGTGGGACAAAACAGAAAGCAGCCGCTTCAAATCAGACCTCAAACCTCGACATTCACTTCCCCAGTCACCCGGCACAACTCCACGTGACCCCACTGTGACGGAGAGGGCTTTGATTGGCTGAGTCACTCGCTATGGCATACGCACACAATGGGCGTGCAAACTGTCCAATCAGCAGGCACGCTAGCTGCACCAATAGGTACTCCGACTCCGCGGGATCCCTTTGAGAAGACGCCATAGTTGGGCATGGGTTTGGCTGATAGACGTTGAACAGCGCTTAGCGCTTCAAACTCTCCTTTCTGGTGCCCTTCCTCTGCGCGGGGCGGAGCAAAGGAGAAGCTTGGGATCCCTTGGAAGCCGGAAAGTGGTGAGTGCACGAGGCTGGGCCTCTCATGGGGATGAGTGAGTAACCGGTGGCAACACACTGGAAATGACTAACGTGAGCCACAGGGCTCCCCGTGCTCAGTTTCATAAGTTTCAGAGCCTGGTTTTGTGCTGGGGCAGCAGCTACCTGGATCCCGCCCCATCCATGGCGTGTAGAATGGGCCAACACCGAGGACCCTAGTCATCCCAAACCCCTTCCTGCAAGCAGCGGCGTTGGCTCAGTATGAGCAGCTTTGTACCATCAGCCCGTGTCTACAGTGAGGCCACGGTGGTCACTAAGGAAAACCAGGACTGCAAGCGGGGATTGACGCAGAGAAAACCTGCTGTCTGTGGGGCCGTCAGTCACTCCTGTCCTGGTAGTGGTTATCGGAATCCCCTGAGTTTCCTGTCCCGAGTCCCTGCAGAATAGCCTTCCTAAGGGTCCAGTCCTTTTTCTCTGCCTGTTGACACAGAGCCACAGACAGAGTAAGTTGGAAACAAAACTTTTATTTTAGCTGCAAGTTATGGTCCTCTACATGGAGGAGGCCTGAAACTTCGCAGGACCTAATGTGGAGTCAGAAAGGATCAGCAGGAGACACCAAGCCAGTTAGCCTTTTTTAGGGACACTGCTGAGTTTCCTCAGGTATTCTTAAGGGAAAGAGCCGATGGGCCCTTAAAGAACCTCCTTTTTCTTTCTGATAATGGAAATTAAATTTTCACAAGAAATTCAGATGGGTGTCATCCCGTAGCCATCTTCTTTCATTTCTTTAACAGAGTCATGCTGCTGTTTGATTTCTCTGAGCCCATCCGTTTTGGAATTAGTTCCATGCTTTGTGCATGATTGTTTGATTTCGTAGGATTAACCTGAGTAGAAAGGATGATAGGGAAAATTCGTGAAGTCATTGTTTTCTGCTAACTTCTAGTAGGAATAGGTGCACCCATGGATTGACCACCCTGGTAGCTCAGTGAGTTTGGGTCAGTTCAAATGACTTCCTATTCCTGTCCACCTTTGCACCCAGAGGTGTCCCAATCCTGTTTTTTTTTTCCCTTTTGTTGTACTTTATAATAAACATTGCCATTTCTACCAAAGAGTAATTTTGCAAATTTTGAAGAAGTTGCTAGGAATTATTGTTATTATACTGGAAAGAGTTTTCCCCCTTTTTTACACACATGTGTGTCTCAGGCTGTGCTTAGGTAGTTCACTGATTCAAGTGTTTAGGGGACTTGGCTTCTTTCAGGTTTATTTTTGAAGGTGTTGGTAGTGCCATTCTTGCTCATGACAGTGCATTGTGATTTTTTTAATGTTCTGAGGAAAATCAGGTTGTAGGTTGTAAATAAATTTAAATTCAGTAGGAAGTGTTGTCAGTATAGAGAATAATATCCAGGTATATTATTCTTGTGAATTACCAATACTTGGAGTGGTCTAATGTATCCTTTCCATATAATTTAAGTAGCTTCACTCTATGATAAAACATTGCTAAATACTCCTCACCACTACTTTTGTATTTATGGAGTGCTATTTAATTACACTTTTTGTCATTAATGTGTCTGTAAATTCACTTGTAATTCTGTAAGCTTTTGCCTTATGCAATTTCTTCCCTGTGTAGGTGCATACATATAAGCATTTTTCTAGGTTGGAGAACTTTCTCCTTTATTTTTATCTAATTTCAATAATGTTTATACTTATACCGTTATAATTTCTAATGCATGATTTGTGAAAATCAGTGTCACCAATCCATTTCTTTGAGCTGCTGTTAGAATGGTTTTTCCTCTTCACCTTTATTTTAACCTAATTGATTCTTTTTTATTATTTAAAATATGTAATTGTATGTCTCAAAGCAGCAAATATTGAATATATTTATTGGTTAAAGATGGAGCTAGTAAATACATCCAGAATGCAGAATGGCAAAATCAAGCTAATTTTGGTGTGTATTATACACATGTTTTATCAAAATAAAATTTGATACGTAATCTCCCAGCGGGTTTCTCTAGAATACACTGTTGTTAAACAGTGCCACCATGTTGTACAATAGGTCACTTTATTGATTTTTTTAAAGATTTTTATCAATTCATTTGAGAGGTAGAGTTACAGACAGTGAGAGGGCGAGACAGAGAAAGGTCTTCCTTCTGTTGGTTCATTCCCCAGATGGCCACACGGCCGGAACTGTGCCGATCTGAAGCCGGGAGCCTCTTCCTGGTGTCCCATGTGGGTGCAGGAGCCCAAACACGTGGGCCATCTTCTACTGCTTTCCCAGGCCATAGCAGAGAGCTGCATTGGAAGAGGAGCAGCCAGGACTGGAACCGGCGCCATATGGGATGCCGAGCTGTAGGCGGAGGATTCACTCACCTCGCCACGGCGCCCACCCCCGTAGGTCACCTTAATTTACTCTGATATAAATGAAATTTACCACCCTTTTGATAACATGGCCTCAAATCTGACTCCTCTGTGTGTCTTTATTCTTTTTGTGTTTTTGGACAGGCAGAGTTAGATAGTGAGAGAGAGAGAGAGAGAGAGAGAGAGAGAGAGAGAGAGAGAGAAAGGTCTTCCTTTTCCGTTAGTTTACCCCCAAATGGCCACTACAGCTGTTGTGTTGCAGCCCTTGTGCTGCGCCAGTCAGAAGCCAGGAGCCAGGTGCTTTCTCCTGGTCTGCCATGTGGGTGCAGGGCTGAAGGACTTGGGCCATCCTCCACCGCCTTCCCGGGCCACAGCAGAGAGCTGGACTGGAAGAAGAGCAACTGGTACTAGAACCCGGCGCCCATATGGGATGCTGGTGCCGCAGGCGGAGGCTTAGACTAGCGAGCTGCGGCACTGGCCTTTATTCTTAAAACATATGTTTTTTGGACACAGTAGTGTGTTAAGTCTCATTCCTCATGTATTGCATCAGTCTCTATCTTTTAATTGGTTATCTAGTCTTAATACTCCTTTATGTGTTCTGGACATCGATATCTTGTCAATAAATGTGTTGCAAGTCATTTTCTAGTTTTAGAATTTCATTTTCATTGTCTTTATAGTAACCTAGTTTAAAGTTGTTTAAGTTCAATTTGTCTAAATTTGAAATACAAATTTCCCATGAAATACAAATTTCATATACACATATTTAGGAACACAGTGATATTTTCCAACCTGCCCCCGTTGTGCTCTTGAACCCATAATCCCATGCTCCCACACTTCCAACATTTTCCCTCCTCTATCACCTCTTCTCATTCTTAGTTCTTAAAAGGATCTGTGTTCAGATTACTTCATACTCTTAAGATTAAGCACTCAAAAAGAGTAGGAAACAATAGTAAAAACAATGATAAAAAACACTTTTCTTCAACAATAGAAACTGAAGCTGTAAACGATCGTCAAATAGCAAAACATCGATTTCAATCGTGTGTGATTTAATATTAGGTACTCTGTTAGTTTCCATAGATCAAGGAAAACATACTTTTGTTCTTCGTGTATCTAGCTTTTTTTTTCACTAAGTGTAATGGTCTACTTGCATCCATTTAATCGCTAGAGACAGGGTTTCATTTTTTTTAATCATTGAGTAGTATTCCATAGTATTTCTCTACCTGTCCTCAGTTGATGAGCATTTGAGTTGAATCTATGTCTTTGGTATTGTGAATTGAGCTGCAATAAACATTAGAGTACAGATCACTCCTTCATATGCTGAAGCTGTTTTGTTTGGGCAAATTCCCAGGTATTGGATCATTTGTTCTATTTTCATACTTCTTTTTTTCTAAAGATTTATTTATTTGAGAGAGAGAGAGAGAGAGAGAGAGAGAGAGAGAGAGAGAGAGGACTTCCATGCACTGGTTCACTCTCCAGTTGGCCGCAACAGCCAAAGGAAGCCAGGAGCTACTTCCAGGTGTCCTAAATTGGGTGCAGGGGCCTGAGGACTTGGGCCATCTTCTACTGCTTTCCCAGGCCATAGCAGAGAGCTGGATTGGAAGAGGAGCAGCCAGGACTAGAACAGGTGCCCATGTAGGATGACAGTGCTACAGGCCAGGACTTTAACCCACTGTGCCACAGCGCCGGTCCCTATTTTCATACTTCTGCGGTATCTCCATATTGTCTTCACAGTTGCTGCACCAGTTTACATTTCCACTCACAGTGGATTAGGGTAATTTTCCCCCCATGTCTTTGCCAGCATTTCTTATTTGTTGATTTATATATGAGAGCTATTCTCATTGGTGTTAGGCAAAACCTCCTTGTGGTTTTGATTTGTATTTCCTGAAGGCTAGTGATCGTGGTCAGTGTTTCAAGTGTCTGATAGCCATTTGGATTTGCTCTTCAGAAAAATGCCTGTTTAATCCTTTGTCCATTTCTTAACAAGGTTGTTTGTTTTGTGGTTGTTGACTTTCTTGAGGTCTTAATAGATTCTGGATAGTAATCCTTTATCATTTATGTGGTTGCAAATATTTTCTCCTATTCTGTTGGTTTCCGCTTCACTTTGCTAAATACTTCTCTTGCAGTCCAGATGCATCGTTTTTTGCAATCCCATTTGTGAATTTGGACTTTGATTGGCTGTGCTTTTGGGTTATTTTCCAAGAAGTCATTGCCTATGCCAATGTTTGTCTTTCAGAGTTTCCCCACTGTTCTCTATTAATTCAGTGGTATCAGTTTGTAGATTCTGGACCTTGGTGCAATTTGTGTGGGTTTTTGTGTAAGGTGTAAGGTAGGGGTCTTGTTTCATACTTCTGCATATGAAGATCACATTTTCCTAGCACCGTTTGTTGAAGAGATGGTCCTTGATCTAGGGACTGATTTCAGTTTCTGTCTCTCTCTCTCTCTCTCTCACTGTCCACTCTGCCTGTGAAAAAAAAAAAAAAAGATAATTGGTGAAGCCTGGGCTGTGGTATAATAGGTTAGACCTCTGGCTGTGGTGCCTGAATCCCATGTTGGCACCAATTTGTGTCGTGGCTGCTCCTCTTCTGATCCAGCTGTCTGCTTATGGCCTGGGAAGGCAGTGGCAGAAAGCCCAACTGATCTGTGTCTGTATCAGTTAAGCTACAGCCATTGTAGCCATTAACCAGGGAAGCAGTGGAAGAATGACCTTTCTCACTGCTCCTCACTCTCTCTGTGTGTAACTGTACCTCTCAAATAAATAAATACATAAATCATAAAAATATAAGTTGTGCCATTGTAATCCATAAGAAGTACTTTGGAAATTTATATTCATTAAAAAAAAGTTAAAAAAAATAAGTTGTTTGTAGATGTGTGGATTGATTGATTGTCCCACTGCCCACACGTCTATTTTGTGTTTTTTGCTTGTATGCCATTACCAGTCTGTTTTGATCTTAAGTGCCCTGTGGAAGCCTTGAAATCTGATATTATGATGCGTCTGGCTTTGTTTTTGTATATAAGATTGCTTTAGCTATCTGAGGTCTTATGTTTCCATTTTAATTTTAGAGTCATTTTTTCTTCTAGGTCTGAGAAGAATGCCACTGGTATTTTGATTGAGATCACACTAAGACTCTTAAGTTGCTTTGGGTATTCTGAAAACTTTGATGATATTACCTCCTCTAATCCGCGATGAACAGAGACGATTTTTCCATTTTTTGGTGTATGTCTTCTATTTAATAGTTTGTAATTTTATTGTAGGAGTATTTGACATTCTTGGTTACATTTATTCCAAGGCATTCAATTGTTTCTGTATCTTATATCAGATGTTTCCTTAACAAGGAGATAAAGATGTTTTCCTACATTTCCTTTTACTAATTCTAAGGTTTTACTTTTCAGGCGTTAATTTGGTAATCTACCTATAATGGCTTACTTCTAGAAGTGTTGTGCAGAGGGGAATTTTTATAAGGAAAATTCCGGAATGTAACAGATGGCAGGTTTTAAAGGATTCGTAGAATTATGCCAACTGTCTAAGCAATGAAAGGATGTATCAGGAAGGGAGAGCAGCAAAAGTGGTAGTGAGAGGTCTTGCATCTGCTGCTTCACTCCCCAGCTGGCTGCAACGGCCAAAGGAAGCCTGGAGCCAGGAGCCAGGAGCTTCTTCCAGGACTCCCACCTTGGGTGCAGGGACCCAAGGTCCTGGCTGTCTTCTACTGCTATATATAGAGTGAGAGAGAGGAGGGCGGGGCTGGGAAGATGGTCTAGGCAGGATCAGAAACAAGATATTGGGATGAACAATACCAAGTGGATAAGGAGAGGAGAATAGGAGTGCTGTAATATGATCCACAATTAGCCCAGGGCAAGACAGATGTGGTAGAAGCACTGGAACTAGAACAGGAGAGGCAGTTTAGTTCGGTTCCAGAAGACACCATCTTTCCAGTTCGAAACTGTTGAAACATTGGATAGGAGCCTGCCTACACAAACATGTTGAAAGTGCTGTCTAGTACCTGACACATAAAGGCTGACATGGATGGACATTTGTCATTTACAGAATTCTTCGTACAGATGATTGTGATTACCCCATTTCTATTAGTAGTGTTTTTAATTGCAACTCAAGTAATCATTGTGTAAGGATAGGTGATACCGTAAGGGATGTTGAATCCTGTGATTTTCATCTAATGACATCAAGTGTTGTGCTTTAGAACATAGCTATTCAGTATGAATTAGAGAAAACTGGGAAACATCCATGCAGAATTATTCACATTTTGCTTAGAGTTCCTTTCACAGTACAACGCAGACATGTATGTATAGTCACAACAGAGATCGTGTGCACTGTCTTGCCTGAAATATTTTATATCTGTCCTTCCTGAAAGTTTCTCAGCTTGTGATTTAAATCCTAGGGCAAATGGAACAAGCCTCTCATCACCTAACATGAAAATAACCACAGTAAATTAACACTAGCTTATATGTTTTACTCATCATGCGAGGGAGTGTCAGTCTCGTATTGTAGAGAAGGAAGGCAACAAAAGGATTGATTGATTGATTGATTTGAAAGTTTGAGTTAGAGCCATAGAGATAGATAGGGAGAGGGAGAGAAAGAGAGAGAATCTACCATCCACTGTCTCACTTCTCTGATAGATGCATCAGCCGGTGGCTGGTACCAGGCCAAAACCAGGAGCAGCCAGTAGCTTCTTCCTAGTCTCCCATGAGGGTAGTTGGGTCACAGGCACTTGGGCCAACTTCTACTACTTTTCCCCAGGCCATTATCCGGGAGCTGAATTGGAACTAGAGAATCTGGGACATGAACCGCTGCCCATATGGGATCCAGTGGTGAAAGGGGTGGCTGTACACTCTTCACCACAGTGCTAGCCCCAGGTTTTCAATTCTGATTTGGCATGATTGCATGAACACAGATACTTTGGGGTCTCAAATGTCTGAATTTCCATTGCCAATATATGAGTGTTAAGGAAAGCTAATGCAAAAAAAAAAAAAAAAAAAACTTTACTGATTCAAATAAACTGTTTTCTGTAAGAGTTATTGATATTCTCAATTACATTCACAATACATATAGATATAATATTTTCTCTGAAGAGTGGTGCATATTTTATTTTTATTTTCCTCACATAGGGAAGAAATTATGCTAATTTATCGGCAAGATTATCTTCATATAAAGACCACTGATCATGGTTTCAGTACTTTTTTGGTTCATTTAGATCCATCTTAAAATCCTGAAGCATGTTGAGTGTATTTTGAGCTTGCTGACCTGGGTGGGGCCCATCTACTTTTTGGAAACTCTATTTGTAAATTATGAGGTTTACTTAGGTCTTTTATGAGGAACACAGTTTGTATTGTTCAAAATTTACAGCAAGTTTTATTAGAGAAGATATGGAATAACAAAGAATATGAAAGAATATGTAGTTGTACTACCCACTTCTTTATTTGTCTTTTTTTCCCCTTTGGTGTCTTGTCTATACATTCATTCAGTGTCCCCATTTGTTTAGCTGGCTAGTCTCTCTATTTCTCCATTTTATCCCTGTGCCCATTGTCTCTCCCTTCATCATTCCCTCCATTGTCATAGTATAAATTCCTCCTATCTTGTTTTACACTCAAAATGCCCATCCATCCATTCATCTAGACATCCATTTCCTACTTCTCTCTAATTAGGAAACATGGGTAATTAAACACCAAACAAGGATGGCACTACAAAGGGACAAGAATAGGTGAATTCAGATAAAAGAGATGCAAAATTCCCAAATCCACAGATAGTCAAAAAACACTTGGAACAGCATATGATAAGCAATTGTTTTACTGTCAATAAATGTGTAACATTATAAATAAACCTTTAAAAGTACAAGGTAAAATGAAAATAATCACTTCAATGAATGCTAAGACTTAACTTGATAAAATGTGAAGGAGGTACCTTTCTCTGAAGGGAGGAGAGAACATCTACTTTGACCATGGCCTTGTCTAAATATGATCAGAGTCGGTGAACTCAGGGGGCTTCCATAGCCTTGGCAGCTCATGACAAGAGCCTAGGGTGATTACTGATGCCATAAACAAGAGTATCAAGTTGTTAAGTCAACAAGAGGAATCACTGTGCACTTACTCCTCATGTAGGATCTCTGTCCTTAGTGTGCTGTGCATTGAGATTTAATGCTATAACTAGTACTCAAACAGTATTTTTCACTTTATGTTTCTGTGTGGGAGCAAACTGTTGAAATCTTTACTTAATGTATGCTAAACTGATCTTCTGTATATAAGAGGATCGAGGGTGAATCCTGATGTGAATGGAAGGGGAGAGGGAGTGGGAAAGGGGAGGGTTGCGGGTGGGAGGGACTTTATGGGTGGGAAGCCATTGTAATCCATAAGCTGTACTTTGGAAATTTATATTCATTAAATAAAAGTTAAAAAAATAAAAATGAAAAAAGATTTATATATTAACTTACTGCAAAAGCAGAGATGGAGACGGACAGGTTCTCTGGTTTACTCCCCCAGTGGTCACAGTAGATAGGGCTGGTCCAAGCAGGAGCCGGGATCGATCCAGAAACTCTATCCAGATTTCTCACATAGGTAGCAGGGGTAAAAGTACTTGGACCCTACTACATTGCTTTCCCAGGTATATGAGCAGGGAGCTGGATTAGAAGCAGGGGATCTGGGACTCAAGCTGTATTCCATTATGGGATGCTGACATTGTGTGTGGTGATTTAAACTTCCCGACCACGTCCCTGGTCCTGCTTTGAACATATCTCTTTAAACTTGCTACATATTTGTAATGGAAGGAAATGTTTTAATTTGATAAAGCATGTAGCCTCAAAATGGAAAGCTTGTCCCATCTGTGATGGTAAAATAATCAGCAGCTTTCCCATGTATAAAAGCATGTAACAGAAGGAAGCCCATTCTCCACACTGCAGTCAGGCATTGAATTAGCAATATAAATTAAAGAGGGAATACAAGAGATAAAGGAGGAGACAGAGAAGATAGAGATCACATATCTTGATAGTCCAAGATACTCCATTATCAAATATAGGAACTAACAGTTCCTTCAGAATACAAGACATCCTACAAATGGGTAAGCAAAAACATGATAAGAAATGCATTGTATGTGTGTGTATATGCAATATAAAAATAAGCATAAAGCCATAAATCGTATGTATGTTGTATATAAAATAAGGTACAAATGTGTAATGTTGAGAAAAGATGATGATAGAAGGGTAATTGGAAAGGTGTATCTGTCTGTGAGTTTGAAAATTCACTATTGAACATTGATTAGTTTTCCTTCAAGTTAAACTATAAATTCAATACCTTATGGCACACATTGAGGAAAATTTGTAATATGCCATATGGTGGGCCAATTATAAAGACCACATTAAAGGAAATTCACAGAATTATCCTTAGGAAAATTATAAATAAACATATTGTACCACCATCAACACATGCTACATTCAGCATATTAAAAGTATAAAGCTTCCTTGGGGAAAATCTCAATGAAATAGATTCAGGGTTCAGAAACACATGACATCTTGTAATACCTGACTGCAAAAATTGTGTGGGTTTGTTTTATGAAATCACAAGTCATCCCAGCACAAAGCACACATGTTTCCTATCTGCTTTTACAATAATAATGTATCACTTGGAGATTTAATGCAGTAAAGTAGCCCGGAACTGGAGGCCAAAATTGAAAAGATGTCCTGAATCACCCTGACCCTCCCCTTGGCCCTGTGGTACACAGGCAGGAAAGTGACTCAGACATGCACCATCATGCTGAATGTCAGGAACTTGCTTTCATGAAATCTGTCGGGCAGGTTCCCGACTGGGAAAGCCATGGTGACTTCCCAGGTCCGAGTGACAGGTATCCCATGGCAGAGAAGAAAACAGTGACTGAACCTCGTTGCACATGGTGATACTACGACCATGATCAAAATGTGCTTCTGCATCATAAAGAAGAGAGGTTACAGGCCCGATTCCACAGCCATTTGGATCCAGAAAGAGATGGGAATGATGACGCTAGGTGCCTTAGTAATAATTTTTTAAAAAAAAGGTAGGTGTCCCTTATCATTTTTCTTTGAGCAGTGACCTTTGAATGCTGAGTCAGAGTAATTACGTTGGGCAGAGCAGTGGAAATAGGCACAGTGAAAATAAGTCCAAATATGTTCTCCCGGAGATTGCCCATTGTGTCGGGACAGTAATTTTAAAGGGAAGAGCAGAGTAAACAGAAGTTGAGGAAGATGAGCAAGATGTAGCTTGGGAGACTGTTATTTGCAGGAGTTTCTAGAGGTATTGATATCACTGCATGTGAGCCTTCTGGCAATCTGGACACTTAAGACACTAATCCATAACTGGTGAGAAATGAAAATTGTCATTAGCTCAGCGTCAGCAAGTTGCTCTTATTCATAGCCTCCACTGCCAAGAACCACATTGAACTAGTTGTCTCAAAATGTCTTCTCCTGTTTATCTGGACAACAAGTAAAAGAAGGCTATTTTGGGACCAGCGGTGTAGTGCAGCAGGTGAAAGCCCCAACCTGCAGCCTTGGCATCGCGTATGTGTCCAGGTGCAGTCTCAGCTGCCCACATCCATTCCAGCTCTCTGCTGTTGCATGTGGGAAAGTAGTGGAGGATGGCCCAAATCCTTGGGCATCTGAACTCATGTAAGAGACCCAGAAGAGGCCCCTGGCTTTGGTTCAGCTCAACTTTGGGCATTATGGCTATTTGGGGCATGAACTGGCAGATGAAAAACTTCCCTCCTCTCTCTCTCTCTCTCTCTCTCTCTCTCTCTCTCTCTCATTCTCTCTCTCTTTCCCTCTCTCTCTCATTCTCTCTCTCTTTCCCTCCCTATCTTTTCAATAAATAAATCTTTAAAGAAAAGAAGGCTTTTTAGGAAATATTCCAAAATTCATAGTGGCATCTTTTTCATGATATGAGAAAGAATGCGATTATATCTTACTTAACTAGTATGTTCATAAGAACAACTTTTTTTATTCTCAAAAAGCACATATATATGTATACCACTGAATTTTTCTATGCTGTGTTCTAGGTTTATTCAGCAGCGAACAAGCAAGCAGTAAGAAACAATCATGAGACACATAATTTTCTAATGTTTAGGGAAATAAATGTGACCAATAATACTTTATATTAGTTGAGTAACACTTAGTACCATAAAACAAATTGTAAATTCTTTCATACAACATGTTGGAAGTTTTACTGTGGTTGATCACTCACTAGATCATATTTGAGGGTACTGACAGTTCCCCAATACTGATTTTTTATAGTTGGAACGATGCTATATGTCTTTGCTAGTTTCAGTCTTCTAAGTGCTTTTCCATAGTTTATTTATTTTTAAGGTATGCCATTTTCTGAACTTTCATTGCATTTGTTTATACGGCTGGCCAACAGAGAAGAATGCAGGTGAATGTGCATACAGAAGCACACACATTTTTTCATTGCTAGTTTATTCCTCATGTCCCAGCAACAGCTGGGCCTGGATGAAAACTGGCTATTTAGGTCAATGCTCCATCTCTTAGGTGGGTGTTTGTTTCCTTGTTGTAGAGTTTCTTGATCTCTTTGTAGAATCTGGTTATTAATCTTTTATCAGTTGCATAATTTGCAAATATTATTCCCATTGGGTCGGTTGCCTCTTCACTTTCCTTACTTTTCCTTTTCAAGTAGGGAAACTTGCCAATTTGATGTAATCCCAATTGTTAATTTTGGCTTTGACTGCCTGTGCCTCTGGGGTCTTTTCCAGGAAGCCTTTGCCTATGCCTACATCTTGCATGGTACCTTGGATGTTCTCTAATAATTTGATGATGTCGGATCATAGGCTTAGATCTTTCATCCATATTGAGTGGATTTTTGTGTAAGGTGTAAGGTAGAGGTCTTGCTTCATGATTCTTGTTTTCCAGCACCATTTATTGAATAGACTGTCCTTGTTCCAGGAATTGGTTTTAGATCCTTGATCAAATATAAGTCGGCGGTAGATGTTTGGGTTGATTTCTGGTATTTCTATTCTGTCCATGGCCTGTCCATCTGTTTCTGTAGCAGTACCATGCTGTTTTGATTATAACTGCCCTGTAGTATGTCCTGAAATCTGGTATTGTGATGTCTCCGGCTCTGTTTTTGTTGTACAGTATTGCTTTTGCTATTTGAGGTCTCCTGTGCCTCCATATGAATTTCCACATCATTTTTCCGAGATCTGAGAAGAATGTCTTTGGTATTTTGATTGGTATCGCATTGAATCTACAAATTGCATGTGGGAGAAAGGACATTTTGATGATATTGATTCTTCCAACCCATGAGCATGGAAGATTTTTCCATTTTTTCGATATCCTCTTCTATTTCTTTCTTTAAGATTTTGTAATTCTCATCCTAGAGATCCTTGGCAGCCTTGGTTAAGTTTATTCTAAGGTGTTTGATTGTTCTTGTAGATGTTGTGAATGGAATTGATCTCAAAGTTCTTTCTCAGCCGTGGCATTGAATGTGTATACGAAGGTTGTTGATTTTTTGTGCATTGATTTTAATTCTGCTACATTTCAAAACTCTTCTCTGAGTTCCAGCGGTCTCTGAGTAGAGTCCTCAGCATCCCCTAAATAAAGAAGCATATCATCTGCAAAGAGGGGTAGTTCATCTTCTTCCTTCCATATTTGTATCTCTGATTTCCTTTTCTAGCCTAATGGCTCTGGCTAAAACTTCCAGTAGTATATTGAATAGCAGTGGGGAGAAGGCATTCCTGCCTGGTACCGGTTCTCACAGGAAATGCTTCCAACGTTTCCCCATTCAATAGATGCTCTCCGTGGGTTTTTTGATAAACTGCCTTGATTGTGTTGAGGAATGTTCCTTCTATCGCCAATTTGCTTGAAGTTTTCATCATGAAAGGGTGTTGTCATTTATCAAATGCTTACTCTGCCTCTATTGAGATATTCATATGGTTTTTATTCTGCAGTTTGTTTAGGTGGTGTATCACATTGATTGTTTTGCGAATGGTGAACCATCCTGCCTACGAGGCATAAATCCCACTTGGTCTGAGTGGGTGATCTTTCTGATGTGTTGTTGCATTCTATTGGCCAGAATTTTATTGAGGATTCTTGTGTCTATATTCATCAGGGAAACTGGTCTGTAATTCTCTTTCTCTGCTGCATCTTTTTCAGGTTTAGGAATCAAGATGATGCTGGCTTCACAGAAGGAATTTGTGAGGACTCTCTCTCCTTCAGTTGTTCTGAATAGTTTGAGAAGAATTGGAGTAGTTCTTCTGTAAATGTCTGATAAAATTCAGCAATGAATCCATCCGGTCCTGGGCTTTTTTCTTTGTTGGGAGGGGCTTTATTACTGATTCAATTTCTGCCTCAGTTATGGGTCTGTTTAGGTTTTCTGTGTCTTCATGGTTCAATTTAGGTAGGATGCAGGTGACCAGGAATCAATCCATTTCTGATAGATTTCCCAATTTGCTGGCATACAAGTCCTGTAGTAATTTCTGATGATTCTCTTTTATTTCTGTGGTGTCTGTTGTTAACATTTCCTTTTCACCTCTGATTATATTGATTTGACTCTTCTCTCTTCTTTTTTTAGTTATTTGGGCTGCTGGTGTATCAATTTTGTTTATTTTTTCAAAAAGCCATTTCTCGGGGGCCAGTGCCGTGGCTTACTTTGTTAATCCTCTGCCTGTGGTGCCGGCATCACATAGGGGCACCAGGTTCTAGTCCTGGTTGCTCCTCTTCCAGTCCAGCTCTCTGCTTTTGCCCGGGGAGGCAGTGGAGGATGGCACAAATGCTCGGGCACCTGCATTGCATGGGAGACCAGGAAGAAGTACCTGGCTCCTGGCTTCGGATTGGCACAGCACTGGCTATAGCTGCCATTTGGGGAGTAAACTAACAGAAGAAAACCTTTCTTTCCCTCTCTCTCTTACTGTCTGTCAAAAAAAAAAAAAAACAGCTGTTTGTTTTGCTGAGCTTTGCTAATTTTTTTAGATTCAATTCTGTTGATTTCTTCTCTACTTTTAATTATTTCTCTTGTACTAGCTTTGGGTTTGGTTTGCTGTATTTTTTCTAGATCCTTGAGATGCACTGATAGCTCATTTCTTTGGTGTCTTTCCAATTTCTTGATGTAGGCACTAGTGCTGTCAACTTTCCTCTCAACACTGCATTTGCTGTATCCCATAAGTTCTGATATGTTGGGTTGTTACCTTCATTTGCTCCCAGAAAGTTTTGGTTTCTCTTTTGATTTCTTCTGTGGCCCACTCTTAACTCAGAAACATGTTGTTTAGTCTCCATGTGTTTGCATATGCTCTAGGGATTCCTGAGTTGCTAATTTCCAGCTCATTCTGTGGTGGTCTGAGAAGATGCATGGTGTGATTTTGATTCTTTTGAATTTGCTGAGACTTCCTTTATGGCCTACTATGTGGTCAGTCCTAGAGATAGTTCCATGCACTGCTGAGAAGAATGTGTGCTCTTCAAGTGTGGGATGAAAAGTTCTGTAGATATCTGTTGGATCCATTTGGTCTGTAGGGTCGATTAAATCTGCTGTTTCCTTGTTGATTTTCTGTCTGGGTGATCTGTCCATTGCTGAAAGTGGAGTATGAAGTCCCCCAATACTATTGTATTGGAATCTAAGTCTCCCTTTAAGTCCCTTAACATATCTTTTAAATATCCAAGTGCCTTGCAATTATGTGCATATACATTTATAATAGTTACATCTTCCTGAGAATTGATCCATTAATCATGATATAGTGCCCCTCTTTGTCTCTCTTGACAGAGTTTTTTTAAAGCCTATTTTTTTCTGATATGAAGATGGCTACGCCAGTTCTCTTTTGGTTTCTGTTAGCAGGGAATATCTTTTTCCCCACCTTTCACTTTCAGTCTGCATGCACCTTTGTCGGAGAGATGGGTTTCTTGTAAGGAGCAAATAGATGGGTTTTGTTTTTTAACCCACTCAGCCATTTGTGCCTTTTAATTGGAGAGTTGAGGCATGAACTATTCAATGTGACTATTGATAAGTAGTGACTTTGCCCTGCCATTTTTCCAAAGATATTTCTAATCTATGCTTTGGCCCTCCTGTGGTCTATTATTGAGAGATTCTTCCTTTACCTTCGTATTGATGACTGGGTTTCTGTGTTTCTGTGTGTAACACACCTGTAAGCATCTTCTGTAGGGTTGGACGAATCGTGACAAATTCTTGCTATTTCTGTTTGCTATGATAGGTCTTTATTTCACCTTCATTCGCACATGAGAGCTTTGCAGGATATAATATTCTGGTAAGGCGGTTTTATTTTTCTCAGTACGTGGGCTATATCTCGGCATTCCCTGCTAGCCTGTAGGGGTTCTGATGTTTCTGATGAAGTCTGCTGTTTCTGAAAGGGTTCTGATGAGACATCTGCTGTGAGTCTAATTGGAGATCCTCTGAGAGTAATCTGACACTTCTCTCTTGCACATTTTAGAATCTTTTCTTCCCATTTCACCTGGAGAGTTTGATTACAACGTGTCCTGGCGAGGATCTCTTCTGGTCTTGTTTATTGGGAGTTCTGTGTGTTTCCTGTACTTGGATGTCTCTGTCCTTCTCCAAACCCGGGACGTTTTCTGCTAGTATCTCACTAAAAATGCCTTGTAACCCTTTCTCTCTCTCCATGCCTTCAGGAACTCCTAGAACCCGATTGTGGGGTATTTTAATAGTATCCTGTAGCTTCACAACAATATTTTTTAGATTTCTAATTCCCTCTTCTTGTCTTTGGTGTGACTGTATACTGCATATGAAATCATTTTTAAAGTGACAATATTCCATTAAAATATTACTAATAGCACGTATTACAGACAACAAGTTTAAGCCAAAAGGCATCTGTGACACAAGAAAACGCCCGAGGGGCCAGAACAGCCTTGTGGGCACTGTATTAAGCCACTGTTTGCCATGACATCATCCCATATCAGAGGGGGCCAGATCAAGTCCCTGCTGCCTTGTTTCTGATCCAGCTTCCTACTGATGTGCCACCGATGGCATCAGAAGATCGTCTGACTTCCTGGGCTTCTGCCAAAAACGTGGCAGAATACGATGTAGATCCTAGCTCCTAAATGTAGCCTGGCTCAGGCTTGGCTGCTGTAGCATATTTGAGGGAGTAAACCAGTGGATTCTGTCGTTCTGCCTTTCAAATACATTAATAAATACATGATTAAGTATTTTTTAAAAGCTGAGTGAAGAGTAGGGGCCGTTAGTGGGGCATGCCAGGTAAGGCATTCCTTGGAATTCAGGCATTCCACATGGGTTCCAGGTATGTCCAAGCTGCTTCATTTTCAATCCAGTTCCCTGATAATGTCCTTGGAAAAGAAGAGGCAAATGGCCCAAGTGTTTGAGCTCCTGTTCCCCTTTTGGGGCACCAGGAAGAAGCTTCAGCCTCCTGGCTTTGGTTTGGCCCCCTCGGCCATTGCAGCCATCTGGAGAGTTTATCAGTGAATGAAACATTTTCGTCTCCATTTCTCTCTCTCCCTTTCTTTTTCCACCTGTCCCTTTCCCTCTCTTGCTGGACCTGACTTTCTAGTATAAAGAAATATTTAAAGAAGAAAGTGAACAATAGGAGATGTTTAAACAATAGATGTTTAAAATCAGTGTTTCCTGAAATTGTATATATGGAATGCAGAAAGGTTGTATACCTTAAAATTTTTTTCGAGGTAAAAAATGTTGAAATGTGAATTAGGAGACAGTTAAACTAGAAATCAGGATGAAGATATCCTATCCTATACTTTCATAATGAATGGTGATAACTAGCTGCTTTTAACAACATAAAAGATTCTGTTGAAATCTCATTTTTCATTATCTCTGCCATTTGTTATCTTTTCCAGTCACAGCGTGGCATGCCAGAGGTACAGTAAGCCTGGCTTTGCATATTATGTACTTTTTATCATTATATATTTGAGTACTAGATGCTTCTGAGATGAAAGCTATAGCACTCTCAATTAAGAGTAAAAGCGTTAGGAAAATGGAACTGCCTGTAGTGTAACTTTCTTAAAGAAGCATCTGTAATGCATGGCAGTTTCTTCAAATTGTACCTAATTCGAGGAAAACCTAGTGTGCAGCAAGATGCTAAAATATCCAAATGGGAAAGCTCTAGAAAGACTTTAATTCAGTAACAAAATTGCTGTTATATGCACCTGCTTTTACTAAAATTTCCATTGACCATTTCATTTTTCATTATTATTCCTGTTGCAGAAGGAG
Organism: Oryctolagus cuniculus; assembly: GCF_051225735.1. NCBI lineage: Eukaryota > Metazoa > Chordata > Mammalia > Lagomorpha > Leporidae > Oryctolagus > Oryctolagus cuniculus. The sequence goes on from NC_142889.1 coordinate 9,357,850, forward strand.
ATAGCGAACAATCTAAGCCTGAGTTGTGGCCACTAGGTTATAAGCTCCTTTGGGTCACCAGAGGAAAAGATTCATAGACTTGATGTAGATAAACTACAGGGAGTATGAGGAAGAGTCATAGTATAGAAACAGTTTCACTTGATTTTCTGTTGGTAGTGGAAAAACTGTCCCCCTTGCCACACATGCATTAAAAAGATTAAAGAACATAGTAATGCTGTCCCGCACATGAGATGCAAATTGGATCATCACATACATTTCATTCAGATTGTAAGTATTAATAGTTGGGAGGATATGCAGAAGTTTCCAAAGTTTTACAGGTGAGCATAAGGAAGGGCTGTTTTCATTTGGATCATAGTAGACTCTCCCCTAGAAATGGAAATAAGGAAGAAAAAAAAATAACTGGGCCAGAAACCAAGAAGAACAAACATTTTCTCTTGGAAAACTTGGGAAATTTTGAAGAATTAAGCTGATAAACCACAGATCAGAAATATTACCATACTGTATTTTTCAGTGACTTATCTCAGCAGTAGGAAGTGATCTCAGCCTTTGATTAGACCCACAGTTTGTGTGATGTGATCTCTCAGAATCATCAGACATCTAAATAGAAACCAAACAAAACCAAAATAAATCCACGTTAAGAGTTTGCACAGCCTCAGATCTCATTGCTATTACTCTTCTCAGTGACATTGTTACATTAGTTATCCACCCTAACTACTCAGTCATTAGAGAGGACTCTTGTTTTAATATGCCTTGCTGCATTTCCCACTTGGCTTTGTTTAACTGGGAACTCTCTTTTCCCTTGCAGCATGAGGTGCCCCTCTGTTCCAGGCAGCAGCCAGTAATGGTCGTGGAAAGTTTCCCGGTGTGTGGAGATGGGCTATGAAATTGTGTGGAGCCCCATTCCGGCTATAAAAATCCTTTCTTCTGTTTTACTGTGTGTCTTTTCCAAATTCTGTCTTTTAGGATTGCCCTTAATTATATCAGTTACTCACTTTTCTTCCCAAGTGTTCAACTTTTTTTCTGAAATTTATTAGAGTTTAGGTTTCATTTCAGTCAAGAGTATGCAAGGAATGATTTAGTAATCTGTCTGTGGTAATTTCAGGGAAATATCTTATGTTAATATTTCCCTGGCGTTCTCATAGTTGTTAGCATGGAAACTATATTTTGCTTGAAATGTGTTATTCTGCGTTGAGGAATACTTTTTCTAGGTCAATATATTATCGCATCATTTATAATGACCAGGCTATGGAGGGCTAAATAGAATAATTCACTTGAGCTTGAAGGAATGTAACCTAGTTCTAGAAGTATAGTTTTGGAATTCATGGTATATTTACTCTCTCTTATTTGCAAAAATCTTGAGAGAACATGGATATTGGATGGTGTTCAAATATTCAGGTCTTCTCCGTAACACGGAACATTGTTAATCATAACCAATAGAGACAAACTCATGCCTCACATAATCCCAATTTTTGTGTGGGCTTGGGCCTGTGCTGTGGCTTAGAGTAAGCCTCCACCTGTGTTGCCTGCATCCCATATGGGCACCAGTTCATGTCGCAGCTGATCCTCTTTTGATCCAGCTCTCTGTTGTGGTCTGGGAAAACAGTAGAAAATACCCTGAGTGTTCAGGTATGAGCACAAATTGAGTTTTGTAAATACTTTTGCAAATCATGAGCTGGTGCTGTGGCATAGTGGGTAAAGTCACCCCCTGCAGTAGCCAGCATCCCATATGGGTGCCACCTCAAGTACTCGCTGCTCCACTTCAATCCAGCGTCCTGCTAATGAACCCAGGAAAGCACTGCAAGATGTCCCAAGTCCGTGGGCCTCTGCACCCACGATAGGAGACTAGGAAGAATCTCTTGGCTTTGGATAAGCCCAGCTCTGACCGTTGTGGCCATGTGGGCATGAACCATCAGATAGAAGAGTCAGTCTCTCTCTCCCCGATCCTCTTCTCCCCCTCCACCTCTGCTTCTTTGTAACTCTGCCTTTCAAATAAATAAATTAACCTTTGAAAAATAATACTTCAGATTCAGAGGGTAACCTTGATAGAGTTGAGAGCTTTGTTCTTATGTAGTGAAACATATCAAGGTTTCTTTCTGATCAGCCCTGTAAACCAGAGTCTGACTACATACTGGTACTAGGTTCAGACCAGATAGTTCTTTAGATTTCATTTTATTCTTGAGCTGTAGTCAGCATGCAGGTATGCCTGCAATATTAGGTTGGAACTTAATATCTGATGTGGCAGTATCGGAAGGCTGTTTCTTTCTGGGTTGATTATGTGCTGAGGCTCTCATGTTATGAATAGGATTAGTGTCCTTAGCAGAAAGTCTTGGTAGGAGTGGCAAGGGAGTAGTCGGTCCCATAAAATCTCCTATGAGAGGGAGGATGAGCTGTCAGAAGGCAGAATAAGCTGGTGTCTTTATCTTGGATGTCCCAGTGTTTAGAACTGTGAGCTTCACATTTCTGCTTATAAATTACTCATATAAGGAATTTTTGCATCCTGAATGCATCCAAATATTACTGTGAAACCTTTCATAAATGTCTAAAAGGTGATAAATCTGGTAATATTTAAGAAGCCATGAAAACACAATTGCTCTTCCTGTATTCTTAGGAAATTTACATTTTCAGGTGTCACATATGTCTTTTCCTGTCAGCGCGCACGCGCGTGTACACACATGCACTCAGTCACTAACACACCTGCATAATTTTAATTGGAGTTTTGTTGGATGCCTAACTTAGTTCAGTTTGAGGAGAATTGGCATTTGATGGTATTGAATTTTGTCATACACATGGAAGCTGTAGCTTAGTGTCTTCACTGATGGTAAAGATGTAATTGACTTTGAATATCAATCTAGTAACTGCCCATATTGGTGCACTCATTTGTGCCTTTATTAATGTTTGTTTATTGTTAGGATTTTCTTTATAAATGATTGGAGGAAGTTATTTCCACATATATTTCTCCTTTCCCTTTATCTTTGTTTTCTGTATTTCAAATACATTAATTTTTCTCCATTTAATTTTGTATGTAGTGGGTTTTTGGAGACGCTAGTTTTGTTAATGTTTTCTCAAAATGTATTTTTATGCTTCACTTTCTGTAATTGCATTCTGGCCTACTAGCTTCAGGTTCACTGATGTTTAACTCAGTGGTATCAAGTCTACTGATTAGTCTGTCAAGCACATTCTTCACCTTTGTTGATGTGTTTTTCACACACTTATTTTTTTCTGTTTGATTTTTTTCTCCTTTATGTCTGCTGAAATCTTTAGGGTCTCATCCAGATAATCCATCTGTTGTCAAGCAGACTTTAACGTATTAATGGAAATTATTTTAAATGCCAGTCTGATGTTGTGCTCATGTTTTATTTTTGTCCTTTGCTTTGTTTCATGAGTATTTTTGCTTAGTTTATTGCATGTCTATCATTGTCACGTGAAAAACAGAGCAAAAGAGAGATGGAGGTAAATCGCCGCTGTGACTAGAGTTGGTGTCCCTTTCCCTATCTTATTTCTGGATTTGGAACCTGCATTGATCCACTCCAAACTAAACATATTTTGTTATTATTTCTTCTTTCTGTGGTTTGCATCAGAGGCCACAACTTTTATGTTCTTGTAACTTTACACTCCAAGAGGGCTCCCCTTCCAGGCCATTGCACCCAAGGTGGAGGTATTGCTTTTTGCATCATGTCCTTCTTTGCTCATGTCCTTCTTTGTTCACTTTCCTCTCTGGTGAGATACTGGTGCTGTGTGCTATTTTGTTGCAGTGACTTGGTGCATAGGTTTAAGGAAGAAGATTCACTGTTTTCTGAATAATTTTCACTAGAGGGCTGATACCGTGTCCCTGGTTTTGTGGGCCAGGCCTTCCCATTGATTCTACCCTATACCTGAGTAAAGCTCTGAACCCAGCCTCTCTGTCTGGTCCTCCCCACTGGTTTTCTATTGTGTTTTCCAAGATACAATAGGATTTCACCTGTTTCATAGAAGCTTTAGATTCTGTTTTACCTTGCCAAGTGTTTTTAAGTCTTTTTCATAAGAGGAATAGAGAAAGGTTGAGTCAGGACTTCAGCTTTTTCCACTTTCTTTGGAATTCCCTTCCCATAGTCCTTTACTTCAAAGACATGTTTTCTTGAGTAAGATTCATTGTGAGTGCCCGAGGGAGCCCATGAGGACAGTTTTGTAGGGTAGAATTCATTTTGTTTGTTTCTGTGAGCCACTTGTCACTCTATGCTGTTTTACTAAGTCGCACTATACTTTGCAATATATTCAGCTTTGTAGCTGAAGTCTTACCATGGCCTGGCAGCATCTACATCATGTAAGGAACTGATGACTTTGCGTCTCTCCATGTGTGGACTATCTTTCATCGGATTTTATTTTATACTAGCTGGTTTCATCCTCAGTGGGTTCAGGCTTGATGTAATTATTCAGCAGTTATCACATACATCATAAAATCAATCTGATTCATAAATATGTAGAATTTTATTTCTCAGTTGTGATTTAATAAACTGCATTGATGTTTAACATTTTATAGCTAAGAGTCTGCTCATGTCCAAACTCGCCTTATTGTTTCTGAGGACTGCAATAATGCTCTTTCTAAATTTCTGTTTTCTGAGTTAAACTAGGAGTGTTTCTGAGGTGGAGCTTTGCAATATTAAAATAGATTCCGACCACAATCAAAATAAGCAAATGAATATATAATTTTTACTTAACGTATTCTTACCACACACATGTTTATTTCTTGCTCCTCTTTAAAATCCACTATCTTAAGACGTGACTCTTCTCATTGTTCACTGTGTCATACTGAGATACCATAAACCCGATTCCTTCTGAAATATGTTCAGCTTTTCACCTGAATAGTTGTCATATCCACTTGGGAACTCATAGGATACACTGGAATTTGTCATTTCCATTTTACAGGAATTCTCAGTAACTTATGTCACTCTTATATACTTGCTTCTTTATGAAGCTTTTTTCCCATAGCTTGTTGAATCCATCCTTTGCCTTTGCTTCATCCTTCTGGGTCTCTTTATCAATATATGGTTCTTCTTCCAAAACATTACCTGTGGGATTTCCTGAAGTTTGGTATGAAAATCCTATTCATTTTCACTCATTTGCCCCTATATTCAACTCTCTGCTCCAAAGAGTTCCGAAGGCATGTATCCAAACCAGGTCTCTACCATAGTCTTCATTTTAATTTGATGTGTGGGGGTTCTTCAGCAGTTTGTTGAAGTGTGTATTTTGAAGAAATGAAGATGAAAATCCATGCATAAAAACAAGCTATTCTTTAATTTAATTTTCCCATAAACTCTTTGATGCCTTCTTGAATTTAAGGATATTAAAATTAGATTTTTGAACTCAGCTCAAATTCTTTCATCTTTATTCACTAATGAGTTCCCATTGACCTGGCTTCATAAACTAGAACCCTTAGGCTTACGCTAAGGACTCATTGCTTCCTCAAAACCGTATACTTAAATCAGCAATATGCCTTTTTTTATTTGTTACACATCCTGATATTTGTCCTGTTCAGATAACTTTTCAGCTTGATACTGATCTCCAGTTTTCCTCAACTTCAAAGAAACCATCCATTAGTGTCTCAAATAGCACTATTCTTTCATTTGTAGAGACTGCAGTGATCTTCCTCTCTTATGTATGTGTGTGTGTATATATATATATATATATATATATATACATATATATATATATCATATATATATATATCATATATATATATATGATATGCCTTTTCTTCTAAAAACTTCACTCCTCTATGTAGCAGACTTTCATTACCAAAAACACATGCTTCCTGATAAATAGCCTACCTCACATTTTCTTTTATTAGAGGTTCCTATGGAAATATAAAACTTTGTTTCAGAGAACGTTTTCTAACACTTCATTGAGCAGTGAATTCATAGCTGTGATCTTTATGACAGTGTAAGCTCTGAGGACTTTTTATTTTGACAGACATTTAAAGAGAGAGGCACAGACACACTCACAAACACACACACTCGCACGCACACACACACACACACACACAGAGCCTTTCATCTGCTTATTTACGCCCCACACGGCCTCAGTGGCCAAGGGAGCAGGAGCTGAGCTAAAGTCAGGAGCCAGGAGCTTCGTTCAGGTCTCCCATGTGGGTACAGGGGCCCAAGCACTTGGCCCATAGCCCATTGCTTTCCCAGGCCTTAGCATAGAGATGGATCAGAAGGAGGCCAGCCAGGACTCAAACCAGTGCCAATATAGGATGCTGCTGCTGCAAGGCAATGCTTTGACCCACTGTGCCAATGCACCACCACCACCCCAAAATTATTTAGAAACAAGGTCTTATATCATTTAAGATGGTGTTTACAGTGATTTATGAAGAATCCAATAAGTATAAAATGTTCAGTAAATGACTGTTAAATTAATTTAGTTACCACATTTTATTTGCGTATAAAGAATTCATGTTGGTTCCAATAATTTGGGTTACAATGTAAACCGAAAAAAAAGATTCATTGTTCAAAATTCTATGGTGTTTTCTTTGTATTACTATATTTAAAATACGACCGTATGGCCGGCACTGCGGCTCAGTAGGCTAATCCTCCGCCTTGCGGCACCGGCACACCGGGTTCTAGTCCCGGTCGCGGCACCAGATTCTGTCCTGGTTGCCCCTCTTCCAGGCCAGCTCTCTGCTATGGCCAGGGAGTGCAGTGGAGGATGGCCCAAGTACTTGGGCCTTGCTCCCGCATGGGAGACCAGGAAGAAGCACCTGGCTCCTGGCTTCGGATCAGCACAGTGTGCTGGCCACAGTGCGCTGGCCACGGTGGCCATTGGAGGGTGAATCAACGGCAAAAGGAAGACCTTTCCCTCTGTCTCTCTCTCTCACTGTCCACTCTGCCTGTTTAAAAAAAAAAGAAGTAGACAATGGGCCATTTGAGGCCTGCCAAATTTGGCACAGAAGGTTGGTCTACCTGTGAATAATGGTAATATCTGTATGGGTTGCAGTGATTCTCAGAATTTGATTCATAATTGCTAGAAATCTCAGAACAGAAGTCATATGTGCATAGATGCTGATAATCAGAAAAAATGTTTTATAATAGAGTTGATTGGGAAGAGGCATCATCAGTAACCATAAAGCTATACAAAAGTTGGTATTTCAAGAATTGCATGTCTGTGACGATGGGCATATATTCTGTTTCTTTTTTGGAAAGGCAGGCTTGGACTGGTGAAAATAGGTTCAAAATAGTACAGTTGGACCCTGGGAAAACACACATCTCATGATCTTTTTGTTCTACTCTGGATAACGCACTCTCTTCCTGAATTCCCTGAGTAGTTAAGACACAGTGTAGACTGGCTTACATCTAACCAACACTGGCGTGCTGATGATCATCTGACTGCTAAAATATGGGGTGAAGGGATATTTATGTCAGAGATTTGGATTACGTGAAAACAATTTTTCAGTATAAAAATCATTGCTTGGACCAAAGTCAACTTTATTTTTAACCGTAGTTACCATTTAGAGTTGCTGTAAATTCTCATGGCATTGATCCGTGGCTACTTTCTCCATCCTATGGTGAATTAGAAATCTAAACTTTATCTTCCTCTGATTACCACATCCCTGACAAGTAGGAAGGAAACATTTCTTATCCTCAGCAATTGTAGTTACTTAAAAAAGCTAAAAATATTTCAAGTCAAACATGTGCACCTACCATCTGACTGAGTGGGAGGATTACTTAGTTTACTCTCTGTCAGCACTGTGGTTGAATTCTGGAGATACAGTGTATAAGAAGTCAGTGTTAACTAATTTTTGTGTAACAGAAGCGACAAGAACTGCATTAGAACAGAATGATTATAGGCAGAAATTAAGTTGTGATTTTGGTTGGCATGTAACTGAGCTCTCACCACTCTGAACAGTTTGTATCCTGTGAACCAGCTGAAGACTTGAAGGATGCTTTCTGTGTTATCTTCCAGGAGGCATTATTTCAAGGTGTGATTTTCAGAATGCTTTATATCTAGCAGTTTATTCAAATATAAAAACCAGAAACGCGGTATTTTGCTTTGTGCAATAAATGTGCCACTGCAATTTTTTTTTTCCTTTTGTAAATGGAAACTAAATTGAATTTACCTGGGTGGCAGTTTGCCAGTTTAACGGATCCTGGTGTAGATTGTTTTTTTCTCTCAACAATAAGTGCTTTTTATTCTATTTTGTGAATTCACATTTTGTTCAGTGAGTTTCATACAGCTGAGCTTATGTGTGTAGATTCAGGTAAATATTCAGGGTCATAAGTTTAGTAATAAGTCTTTTGTGGGCACCTCCCACACCTTCAGACCACAGGGGAATTTTGCAACTTGAAAGCAACACAAGTACTTTTTTTGAACAGGTATTATTCTCGAGGGAAAGGCAAAGAGGAAGGGAAGGAGAGGGGAAAAGGAAGAGGAGAAACTTCCATCTGTTGGCTCACTCCCCCCTGATGGCCTGAGTAACCAGGTATAAACCAGGTCGCAGCAGAAATAAGAACTCCACTCTGATCTCCAGTATCAGTGGGAGAGAGCCAAGTACTTGAGACGTCATCTGCTAGTTTACCAGGCACATTATCAGGGGGTTGGATTTGAAGCAGAGGTTCTGGCCCTTGAACAAACTGCCCAGGCATGGGATGCCAGCATCACAAGGAACAGTGTTACTTTACTGTGCCAAAACTGTGGGCCTACCGTCACCCATATGGACTTTATGGACTTTATCAAACTCTTCAACGAAATTGTCATTAGTTCAGACTCAAAACTCGCCTAAATCTCCCTACTGTGTTCCTAGTATAAGGCAGAAGAACATGATTGAAGTATAAAAAATGTAAAGGAAATAGGTAATCCTTTTTAAACACTGATGCTGCAGAGTCTTTCAGATATCTCCTACAATCTCATGTGGAAGATCACGCTACGTAACCACGTTTTGGAGTTGCTTAACCAGTGACAAGTTTTTTTTAACATCTTTGAGTATCAGTTAGCTCTGCGTGCAGGGCAGGACATTACCCTGGGGCATAATACACATTTCATATGTGGGTAATTGCTACCATTGTTGCTAGTATCATTATCATTGCCTTTACTCTTTCAGAGTCCTCCATTCTGCTCTGAGTGAATTAAGGCTCTAAAGCTCCTTGCAGTTTCCTGTTTCCCTGCAGTAGTCACTTTCTAGACCTTTATGTTGTCTGTTCTCTAGCTTAATTGCTTCAGAGCTATTGAGTTCCTGTGTTCTGGGCATCTGCAGTCACTCAGCACAACCTCAGAAAATGATCTGCTCATGTTTACACCCAAGCTGGGCCCTTCTTTTTTTTGATTTTGTTTGAGAACTACCGCTCCATGCATTTAATATATACAGATGCAAGATCATGATGCTTCTCTCCCCACTACCTCCCTACCACTCATACTTCCTCTTTCTTCTTCCTCCTTCTTCATTTACCCTTCTAATTTTTACAGAGATCAATTTTCAGTTAATTGATATACTTGAAATATTAACCCTACACCGGGTATGAAGAAAAAAACAAAGGAAGTAAAGAACAAACAAACAAACAAACAAGAAAAACATCGTTTCCACATAGTCAAGACAGGGGCTGTTCCGACTCAGCACATCTCAAAGTGTAAGGCTGGCTTCCATAGATTACATTTTAAGTTCTCTTTTGGCACAACACAGAGAGATCATATGGAATTTGTCCCTTTGTGACTGGCTTATTTCACTAAGTCTAACGGTTTCCAGTTGCATCTACTTTGCTGCAAATGAGGGAGGTTTTAGGATTCTGGACATGGAGTGTGATTAGCAGTCTGTCGTGCATGTTATAATCACCACCATTATTGGTATTTGCTGTGTAGGTACGAGGCAACTTTCCATTTAATAATGTGATTTGAGATGTGTCATTAAAGTTTGATTCTCAGCTTTCTCAGTTCTGAAACACTGTTCTTAGAGGATGAGGAAGATCAAGCGAAATAATCAGTTTAAAAGATTTAGCAACGTGCCTAGTACCTACAGAGCAAACTAAATGGTGGCCTCACCACAGTGTTACATTACCTACTCTGTTAGACTCATCATCCACTAATGCAGATATTGCGCTGATCCGATGGCAGGAGCCAGGTACTTATCCTGGTCTCCCATGGGGTGCAGGGCCCAAGCACCTGGGCCATCCTCCACTGCACTCCCTGGCCACAGCAGAGAGCTGGCCTGGAAGAGGGGCAACCGGGACAGAATCCTGTGCCCCAACCAGGACTAGAACCCGGTGTGCCGGCGCGGCAGGCGGAGGATTATCCTAGTGAGCTGTGGCGCCTGCTGAAAGTTGGTTTTGACTGCAGCTTTTTTCTAATCAGATGTGAGGGAGCAGCAGTAGTGGCTCAGGAAATTGATTTTCTGCCATCTTTGTGGGAGATCTCAATTGAGATCCCTGCTGCTGGCTTCTGATCTTTTGGGGAACGAAAAAGCAGAGGAGAGCCTCCCGGTCTGTGTGTCTGTGTCTCTCTAAAATAGAAACACAGATAGCCATTTCTCCTTCCCTCTCACCTGAAACTTCTAGTTCACAGCTCCTGCTCTAACACTGAATGCTCTGCTGCTTTGTGTCCTTCTCAGACACCCAGTAATATGCACCACAGTAAACATTCTCCTATGGATGTAGGATGATGCACTAGTAGTTAGTCCCTGTGGTTTCTTCTCCACATTTTTTATTCTTTTTTTAAAACTTTTATTTAATGAAAATAAATTTCCAAAGTGCAGCTCCTGGATTACAATGGCTTCGCCCCCCCATAACTACCATCCCACTCCTACCCCTCCCATCTCCCGCTCCCTCTCCCCTTCCATTCACATCAAGATTTATTTTCAATTCTCTTTATATACAGAAGATCAGTTTAGCATATATTAAATAAAGATTTCCACAGTTTGCACCCACATAGAAACAGAAAATGAAAAATACTGTTTGAGTACTAGATATAGCATTAAATCACACTGTACAGCACATTAAGGACAGAGATCCTACATGAGGAGTAAGTGCACAGTGACTCCTGTTGTTGACCTAACAAATTGACACTCTTGTTTATGGCATCAGTAATCACCCTAGGCTCTTGTCATGAGTTTCATAGGCTATAAAAGCCTTTTGAGTTCACCGACTCTGATCCTATTTCGACAAGGTTGTAGTCAAAGTGGAAGTTCTCTCCTCCCTTCAGAGAAAGGTACCTCCTTCTTTGATGACCCGTTCTTTCCACTGGGATTTCACTCATGGAGATCTTTCATTTAGTTCATTTTTTTTTGGACATAGATCTTGGCTTTCCATGCCTGAAATACTCTCAATGCCTTTTCAGCTGGATCCACATGTCTTAAGGGGCTGATTCTGAGGCCAGAGTGCTGTTTAGGACATCTGCCATTCTAATCGTCTGCTGTGTATCTTGCTTCCCATGTCGGATCTTTCTCTCTTTTTTATTCTATCGGTTAGTATTTGCAGACACTAGACTTGTTTATGTGATCCCTTTGGCTCTTAGTCCTATCATTATGATCAATTGTGAACAGAAATCAATCACTCAGACTAGTGAGGTGGCATTTGTACACGCCACCTTGGTGGGATTGAATTGGAATGCCCTGGTATATTTCTAACTCTAACATCTGGGACAAGTCAGCTTGAGCATGTCCCAAATTGTACATCTCTTCCCTCTCTTATTCCCACTCTTACATTTAACAGGGATCACATTTCAGTTTCAACACTTAAGAATAACTGCGTATTAATTACAGAATTTAACCAATAGTATTAAGTAGAACAAACAAAAAAATACTAAGAGGGATAACATATTAAGTTGTTCATCCACAGTCAGGGCTAGCGCTGATCAGTCACGGTTTCTCATAGTGTTCATTTCACTTTAAAAGTTTCCTTTTTGGTGCTGGTTAGTTTACTCCAATCAGGGAGAACATATGATATTTGTCCCTGGGACTGGCTTATTTCACTCAGCATAATGTTTTCCAGATTCCTCCCTTTTGTTGCAAATGACCAGATTTCATTGTTTTTGACTGCTGTATAGTATTCTAAAGAGTACATATCCCATAATTTCTTTATCCAGTCTGCTGTTGATGGGCATTTAAGTTGATTCCAGGTCTTAGCTATTGTGAATTGAGCTGCAAGAAACATTAAGGTGCAGATTATTTTTTTGGTTGCCAATTTCATTTCCTTTGGGTAAATTCCAAGGAGTGGGATGGCTGGGTTGAATGGTAGGGTTATCTTCAGGTTTCTGAGGAATCTCCAGACTGACTTCCATAGTGGCTTGACCAGTTTGCATTCCCACCAACAGTGGGTTAGGGTCCCTTTTCCCCCACATCCTCGCCGGCATCTCCACATTTTAACATGGCTTGATGAAGAATGGCTGCTGCACAGTTTTCACAAAGGACTGAAGCCTGGGCATTTTCTTTGCCTTGTGGTGATTGAACCCTTGGCCCCATTTGCTTTCCATTCTCGCCATGTGAATCGCATTACTGAGGAGCAATGGTTGAGCATGGCAGTGGTAAAACGGTATGTTTCTGTGACTTTTCTTCAGTTGTTTCCTTGTGGGAACTGGAATTCTTGCCCTTCATTGTCTTCCTTTTCCTTTCCCTTTAATGAGCAGGTACATAAATGAGGTTCAGGCGATCATATTTTGCCATACTTGCAATCTCTGTGGTAACTTTTGTTTTTTTCTTGGTAGAGTAGGCTGGAAAATGCACCTTACCCCCAAAATATCATCTTCCCAGTTCCCTGCAACTTATGGATATGAAACATTGTGTGGCAATGTAGACTTGCTGGAATCATTTAAATCAAGGACTCTGAACTAGAAGGTTTTCCAGGATGATGTGGTTAAGGTCAAATAACCACAGGGTTCCTTTTGAGAAAGGAGCGAAGAAAGTAGCAGTTGGAGTGAAGAGGTTACAGTGGCAGCAGGTGTTAGAGAGATTCTGTATGAAGATGAAGACTGAATAAGAGAAAAAGGCTACAGGCAACCTCTGGATGCTGCAGAGCTTTAGGCTCCTTTCAGGGTTTCCAGTCAGAACCAGTACTACTCACAGCTCCTCATTCCTATATTGCACTTCTGTTCTCCAGAAGCATGCAGCAACACATTGGCATCTTAAGACTCTTGATATCCATAACTAACGGGGGACAGACTTTTATTTTAAGCCAGGGAGATTGCAGTGCTTTTCTGTGTTAGTGAGGGGAAATAAAGTCAGAACATACCTTTCTCTTAGCTCTAGAGATAATATAGGGCATGTTTAATTTTTGACAGGCTAATTTCTTTTGCTGTTGAAATATTATGCAGAATTGAGTTAATAGTAGCCCCAGTCATTACCCTATTCAGGAAGCCACCTGAATTTCCTTCAATTCTGTTGTTCTTTTTTTTTTTAAATCTCTGCTCACCAGTTCTTTCTTGTTGCTCCTCTCCCTTGGCATAGACTTTAATTTAGTTGACCTCATCTCTCAGAAGTTAATTCCAAGGCCGGCGCCGTGGCTCAATAGGCTAATCCTCCACCTGTGGCACCAGCGCCCTGGGATCTAGTCCCGGTCAGGGCGCTGGAGTCTGTCCCGGTTGCCCCTCTTCCAGGCCAGCTCTCTGCTATGGTCCGGGGGTACAGTGGAAGATGGCCACTTGGGCCCTGCACCCACATGGGAGACCAGGAGGAAGCACGTGGCTCCTGGCTTCGGATCGGCGCGTTGTTGTCTACATGCTCTGAGATTGTTACAGAGATTTAATATGAATTTTGCCTCATGACATTTTGTTCGTTCATGTTCTTCCAATTAATTGGTGTAGTTGGACTTTCCTAATTTTTATCAGTTTGATATATGGTAGCTTGTTTGCATTGCTGACTTTAACTTTACTTTTTCTGGGAGGTAACTGGGGTAATTATTTCTTTATAAATCTCCTATCCTTCAATCAGTGGTCATGGTAAATGACAGAAAGCCTAGAGACAGGGAGACTGAATGAGGCTAGCCTTATGGGCATTGCTGACGTTCAAAGTAAACACATATTGACCATATGACTGAAGATGTGTTCTATACTGGATGGAAGGCAGAACAGAGGTGCTCCAGATGTGAACTTCTTGTAACAGGGCCCAGATGTTTTCTAGCCAGGGAGCCAGAAATTGTAAATCCAAGGGTTTTCTCTTCTCTGAAAGCAAAAGGGGAGTGACGATGAGCAGTGGCAGAAGAGGCAGGTCTCATTGTGAACCAACATGACACTGATCTCAGTAGAAACAGAAACTACATAGATGTATAGATTTAAAACATATATTTTTTGACTGGCAGATTGGACAGTGAGAGAGAGAGACAGAGAGAAAGTCTTCCTTTTGCTGTTGGTTCACCCTCCAATGGCCCCCGCGGCTGGCGCGCTGCAGGCCAGCGCACCGCGCTGATCCAATGGCAGGAGCCAGGTACTTATCCTGGTCTCCCATGGGGTGCAGTGCCCAAGTACTTGGACCATCCTCCACTGCACTCCCTGGCCACAGCAGAGAGCTATCCTGGAAGAGGGGCAACCTCGACAGAATACAGTGCCCCTACCAGGACTAGAACCCGGTATGCCAGCGCCACAAGGTGGAGGATTAGCCTAGTGAGCCGCAGCGCCGGCCTGGATATGTAACATATTTTTAAACTCTCACCTAGAAGCCAACATGCAGATTGAATTTTGAAATTTAAACCTTCAACTTTTCTTACCAATTTAACAAACATAAGACTTCTTTGTGTCATTTTGATATATGTATACAGAGTGTAATTTTCAAATATTCTTCTTGTTTGTGTATGACATACACTACTAATAGTGTATTTATCTTAAATCTCGTGGTAGGATTTCCATTAGTTAAATTGCGTCATCTTTGGTCATTGATGGTAGCAAATCTGTGG